>NC_092799.1:33813617-34182973 GCF_918797505.1 Bemisia tabaci
AATATAATCTCCTGAATCTATCACACGGCAAATTTGACTCCGTTTGTAGTACTACTATTTCTGGCTCGTTTTAGAAAAAAAGTAAGTGTTATTATTTTCCCTATGCAGATATGTTATTTCATAGATGGGCCAAAAATAGTAGTTCCTCATTACAAAATGGAATTCAAGTAAAGATCCATTATAGATCGCAAACTGGAATGGACGTAACGAGTGTTGCTCCAAACGGCGTATCTCTTTGAGGGAAAATTATGCTTATGTGTGAGCTTTTTCTCTCTTTAATGATATATCAGCTTTAAGCTGAACTTTTTACGCACGTTGGCTAAACAACATTAGAGATCGGTCTAAAACGACTATTATACCTATGAGTGTGTCATAGTAAAAGATAATAATGTAAGCTTTTGGTATCGATTTGTCTCCCAGGTAGAAAATGACGAGGTAATTTCCCCTGATACACTTACCCGCCACAAAGTTCTGATCTTGCTCGCGGAAAAAAAACCTGATAAGAGCACGTGCCACTGTCTCAAATCTAGCAACAGTGATTCCATCGAAGCAAAGCTGTGTAGCGTGCTGTGAAGCGCGTGCTTTTCGGCGTGTTGGCAGCTTTTCTTGAAGTTCGCAGGGTCGTCAACCAGAAACTTTTCACGGTGTTTAGCCCGCATCCGCTCGAAGCCGGAAGAAGGCTCGAACATGCTCTGCTGTCCTACGAACAAAACGTCGTATAAAAATTCGGACGTTTCCAAATTTCCTCGTCGAAAACATGAGATTCATGAAAAATTCGCGAATATTTTTATCTGCAATTTTCGGAGAGTTTTATCCGCAATATATCCTGGTGTGACTGGAACTTTGGAAGCATGATAGTCACAATTCCTCTCAAAAATACATTTTTCATCGAGAGAGTTTCGGCAACATTCGAATTTTCACACGACATTTTTTCTTAGAACGTCGGCGCTTTTCAACATCCATCTCCAGCGATACAGCAATTGGCCTGCTATAGTCCAGGTTCTTATGTTCAAAAAAAGCTTCCCGTGGAACGGTAAGTGAAGCAAGTGTGGAAAATATCTTAATCTCTTCATTTCGATGCGTAAAAAAAGAATTTCGATGTTGTCAAGCTCAATTTTGCGTCTAACCCCCCAAAATCAAGATGGCGGCCAAAATGGGGGCTCGGGGGGTGAAAATTATGGAATTTGATTTTGACGTCATGATTGGGGTCAATTCTTATGTAATTTTGGTCGTAGAATCCGAATTTGAGGTCCAAAATACTCTCCGACCCAAAGGGATGCCCCAAATCCAAGATGGCCGCCAAAATCTCCAAGATAGGGTCAAAACTGCGATACGTATGTAAAAGTGCCAAGTAGGGTGTCCTTGGTAGGGTTCTTTGGGTCGTAGATTTCACTTATGATGTTAAAAACTTACCACGGATCCATTGAAGCCCAAAAAAATCAAAATGGCGGCCAAAAGGGCTGCCGTTGCGGGGTGAAATATTTTGTTGAGGCAAATATCGTCGAATGAGGTGTCACTGTATAGGTTTTTTGGGTCGTAGATTCCAAAAATGAGGCCCAAATAACAAAATAAGCTGATAGAAGTTCTCCAAAAGCCAAAATGGCGGCCATAATGGCTGCCGCCCAGGCATTGAACGCGTTTGAACAGTAGCGTGTCCCATTTTGGACGTTACAAAAAAACAAATTGCGAAATCCAACAGAAATACCTGCCTAAAAGTTGTCTCATAGTTAGAAAAAAGCACAAAAAAATCTCAGGGTCGTAGCTAAAGTTTGAGTGGTCCCGCAAGGTACTTAAGATGTTTCACCGATTTCTCATCTTGGCAATCTTGGCGATCTTGCAGATTTTTTTTCGGTAAATGCAATCGAGGTAAAAAGTCGCAAATGCGGATAATGAGACTTCTGATACTATATTTTAAGAGAAAAATAACGGTTTGGACCCACGAGGATCAGAATCCCTCGTTCTTAGCTCTCAAAATGCAAAAATCAGCGATTTTAGCATTTTGTAGTCAAACCGCTGCTCGACCGTCGCTTGACTTAAATGTCGCGGCATTTGACGCGCTGTTTCACAATGATCCTATTGTAGGCGAGTAAAAAGTCCTTCAAGTATGTTCATTAGAGGTGTAAGAGGGTCACTTTAGCCAATTTTTGTTGCTTTTAAACATTGAGCTCATTGTTTAAAATGTTTTTTTTTTTTTTTTTTTTTTGTTAATATAATTTTCCTGTTTTTCATCATTTTTTTAAAATGGTTTTAAAAAGGGCGACTCATCTTACACCAAAATTGAACTCCTTTGGCGAACAATGTACGTAGATGGTCAAATACTTCCTCTAAAAAAGTTTTTGGATTCAAAGCCTTCCAAAAAAGCCGATGTTGCCATATTTTATCCCCGGAAAACACAAAAAAACCGAGGACCTATTTCAGTATTTGGAGGCTGTTCCTCACCGAGCTCATTGAGCAAATTTCAGCAAACCTTGAATTTTCATACGTTATGACCACATTACTAGTGATTATGTACATGTGTTTATCTATACAGCCTCCCACCGCGGCGCGACGTTGCCACATACCATCGATAAAATTCGATAGAAATCCGCGTTCCCTTAGATTTGAGCCATTTTTTCGGATATTGAGCATGAAATACTTATGTAAAACTTAAAATACAGTATTCAGAGCTGGAAAGGGATCTTACCTTGTGGCAATAATCATTATTTTAAGATCCTGCGCTTATTGACGACCCATTTCTTACGAATTCGAAGCATGATGTTTGTGATGTCTCCTAATCTTAGGGAGTGCAAACTCTTTGAAGGACTTTGGGAGGGTAGAGGAATTCCACTCTGCGGTTTGAGAAAAAAATGGGGAAATTACGAGGCAGCATTCTTAGCAATCGGTACCCGTCCAAAAGGACGGGGGTGGGGGGGAGGGCTAGGTTTAAGGGTGGGCAAAAATTCAGCATTGAGAACCCGTGATTTTGAAATGTGGCACTGTTTCTTTTTGGTCCTCAGATCACGGTCAATGTTTGAAAGTCGCATCCTCGCGCACAAACATCATGATTAGAAATCGTAAGAAATGGGTCGTCAATAAGCGCAGGGTCTTAAAATAATGGATATTGGCACAAGGTATGATCCCTGATCCCCTTCTATCTCCACGGAAAAAACGAGTTTAGGGTTGGGACCTGCGGGGCAGGGCCGGCCCTACACCCGGGGTAGGTAAAATTGCTTCACCTAAACATCGAAGGGGCAGGCCCATGCTGAAGTTAAGGTTCAGCCCTACCTGCCTCAGGGCCCAGTCCTACCTGAGGCGGAGCCGAGCACTAACCACATAGGGCTGGGCCCTGGAGAAGGTAGGGCTGGGTCCTGAAGAAGGTAGGGCTGGACCCTGCAATGCGGGTAGGGCCGGGCCCCTTGAAAAAGAATTCGAGGATGTTACTCTACTTGTACGAGCATATTTAGCACGTTCTATGCACTGTTCTATGAAGTATTCACACAAGACCGGTAATTTCGTCTATTTTTACCAATTTTTGACATTTTTTTGGCCTCTTTGAATTTTTTTAGGCCCTTAACCGTCCGATAGCAATTGAAAAAAGTATATCAACCAAAAGTATATATCTTAAGCTTGAAGTATAAAACAAAAAAATCAAAAATCGGAGAGACTGTATTTTGGATAATTCAGTTTGAACATTGAATGGCAAAAAAATAGTAAATTTTAAAAAAGCCTAAATTACGGCCATTTAAATAATTCTTAGCTCAATTTCGATGACATATTCAGAATCTACATGAAAAAGTGGTCTAGAAACATTCTCTCAAAGCATGATGGATTGATAAAGAGTCTCGCTATGGAGAGTCAAAGAGAGGGAAGTCGAGAAAATGAGAATCGCTAAAACGGGCTGTTTTGAATACCCCTAAAATTCACCCCATCTTTGGGGGTCGATATCTCGCGGACGGGGCGTCAGATGGGAAAACCCTTCAAAATTGGTTTCTTATTATGATATAAAGATCCCGTATACCAATTTTCAGCCAAAACGGAGTGGGTCGGGTTCCGAGCTTGGTTGCGTTGACGTGGAATGACCCATATGTATTCCATGTGCAACATCCGAAAAAATGGCTCAAATCTAAGGGAACGCGGATTTCTATCGAATTTTATCGATGGTATGTGGCAACGTCGCGCCGCGGTGGGAGGCTGTATAGATAAACACATGTACATAATCACTAGTAATGTGGTCATAACGTATGAAAATTCAAGGTTTGCTGAAATTTGCTCAATGAGCTCGGTGAGGAACAGCCTCCAAATACTGAAATAGGTCCTCGGTTTTTTGTGTTTTCCGGGGATAAAATATGGCAACATCGGCTTTTTTGGAAGGCTTTGAATCCAAAAACTTTTTTAGAGGAAGTATTTGACCATCTACGTACATTGTTCGCCAAAGGAGTTCAATTTTGGTGTAAGATGAGTCGCCCTTTTTAAACCATTTTAAAAAATGATGAAAAACAGGAAAATTATATTAACAAAAAAAAAAAAAAAAAAAACATTTTAAACAATGAGCTCAATGTTTAAAAGCAACAAAAATTGGCTAAAGTGACCCTCTTACACCTCTAATGAACATACTTGAAGGACTTTTTACTCGCCTACAATAGGATCATTGTGAAACAGCGCGTCAAATGCCGCGACATTTAAGTCAAGCGACGGTCGAGCAGCGGTTTGACTACAAAATGCTAAAATCGCTGATTTTTGCATTTTGAGAGCTAAGAACGAGGGATTCTGATCCTCGTGGGTCCAAACCGTTATTTTTCTCTTAAAATATAGTATCAGAAGTCTCATTATCCGCATTTGCGACTTTTTACCTCGATTGCATTTACCGAAAAAAAATCTGCAAGATCGCCAAGATTGCCAAGATGAGAAATCGGTGAAACATCTTAAGTACCTTGCGGGACCACTCAAACTTTAGCTACGACCCTGAGATTTTTTTGTGCTTTTTTCTAACTATGAGACAACTTTTAGGCAGGTATTTCTGTTGGATTTCGCAATTTGTTTTTTGTAACGTCCAAAATGGGACACGCTACTGTTCAAACGCGTTCAATGCCTGGGCGGCAGCCATTATGGCCGCCATTTTGGCTTTTGGAGAACTTCTATCAGCTTATTTTGTTATTTGGGCCTCATTTTTGGAATCTACGACCCAAAAAACCTATACAGTGACACCTCATTCGACGATATTTGCCTCAACAAAATATTTCACCCCGCAACGGCAGCCCTTTTGGCCGCCATTTTGATTTTTTTGGGCTTCAATGGATCCGTGGTAAGTTTTTAACATCATAAGTGAAATCTACGACCCAAAGAACCCTACCAAGGACACCCTACTTGGCACTTTTACATACGTATCGCAGTTTTGACCCTATCTTGGAGATTTTGGCGGCCATCTTGGATTTGGGGCATCCCTTTGGGTCGGAGAGTATTTTGGACCTCAAATTCGGATTCTACGACCAAAATTACATAAGAATTGACCCCAATCATGACGTCAAAATCAAATTCCATAATTTTCACCCCCCGAGCCCCCATTTTGGCCGCCATCTTGATTTTGGGGGGTTAGACGCAAAATTGAGCTTGACAACATCGAAATTCTTTTTTTACGCATCGAAATGAAGAGATTAAGATATTTTCCACACTTGCTTCACTTACCGTTCCACGGGAGTACATAAGAACCTGGACTATGTAGCGCGTGGAGAAACATTTTTCTTGCGCGGGGAGAAATATTTTTGTTCGACCGGGGGAAAATATTTTTCTCTCATGCGGGAAAAAGAAACTTTTTCTCTCGCTCGAGAAGAATATTTCTCTCCAAGTAAAAAAAGTTTTTCTCCTCGTAGAAAAAGTTTCTTCCCTCATAAAAATTTTCTTTCCTCTCCTAAAAAAAATTTCTCCCCCAGTGAAAAAAGTTTTTCCCCTTATGAAAAAGTTTTTCTTTCCACAGTAAAATATTTCTTTCCTGGGTTACGGAAATGATGCCATAATTATTTCCATTTTAACTTAGTCATGTCGATGGCATTACTGTGCTTATGATAGTTTTTAAGGTTTATCTACAGCTGCGTGAAGTAAGAAATTGGTAAGAAATTTCTCCGCGCAGGGGGCGCCACCGCTGTGTTTTGATTTTTTGGTCCACGCTATTAGAGTCCGTACCGCTGCACGTGAGTCCTTGAGCTTTTATGAAAGTTAAAGGAATTTCTATTCGAATCGAAGTATTATAAGTTCTAGCTATAACATTCTTCTTTCTATAGGCACTAAGAAAAATGAGAAAAGTAATTTCTGAAGCCCTGGAATTTCATCCCAGAAAAAAGTAGGGTTAAGCATGATGACCTTGATGCAGTCAATCGCGATTGATCGCTCTCAGCAGTTGTAGATATCTCTCTCCCACCATGAGCTATCTCTCTCGCACTCATTGGAGTCCCATAAGGAAAACGGGGATCAAATTCCAGCCTTTAATATGCAACTTTGAAAGCTCATCTTTGACTTTACACATCCTTCAGACATGCTGCTAGAACTTAGGAGCTTCAGAATTTAGAATCTGTGTCTTTATATTTAAATAATCACTGATTTCGGAGTCGGATTTTAGCAGCGCGACGTGGTGGATTTTTTCGGAACTACAGCTGAAGATTAACCTTTAAGCCCTTTCCCACACGTTGCAAGTTTTGCTGCAAGTGAGCCGAAAGTGGGAGTCATCACTCATCGATGATCGTGAAATTTGCGGGCAGGCCTCTATAGACGATCAAATTCCCGAACCAATTCCGATCAAAGTAGCATCAAAGTGTCGGGAGTCATCAGTCTGAAATTCATTAATTTGCTTCATTTTAAAATGAAAACTTGACAGAAATGTTTCCTGTGGCAGGAAATGATGAATGATGGCACTCCGGTCTGATCTTACTTTGATCAAAAAAGTGCGGCCCGTCAAAATTTGATGGTAGATGGTGACCACCAGTCATCAGCATGTCTACTTTGATCGGACTTGGTTCGGAATTTGATCGTCTATCGAGGCCCTCTCGGGACTTCAGCATTCTACTGTTGACTTACCTACATGGTTGATGTTGAACAACTTGTTGGCAGTTTCGTTTTGCAAACAAGCCGAAAATGGCCGCCGTTTGGGAAACTTGTTTGGCTCATGACGTCACCCGAAGCTCATCATCGACCATGTAGGTAAGTCAACAGCCGAAATTAGGGTGATGACTGTTGCTCCCATAACTATAATTGTCCATAAAATTGTTGAAACCCCGAAAGTAAAAGCTTCCACCTGTCGCCTAGGCCAGTGGAGGGTCTCTTGTCTCTGTTTTGCTGTTGCTGCAAGTGAGCCGAAAGTGGGAGTCATCACTCATCGATGATCGTGAAATTTGCGGGCGCCCCGCAAATTGCCTAGAAAGTGTTAATTTCAGTGCAGTGGCTGTTTGTTGGAAAACTAAGGCCAAAGACTTTAATAGGGTGCGTACCCTTCGTATGTGAAAAAAGAATAATTGAAAATATTACCTAAACCTAAATTAGTGTTTTATCATGAGTAAAATTGTTATTGCCATCGGTCCAAAATGAAAAATAGATTAAGAAATTCTTCACAAAACCAATCTCATTTTCGTTTAATTGATCAATTAGTTGGTGGGTTGTTGTTTCTGTGTGACAGACCATCGCAGAGATTCCTGATTCTTCTTATCCCCCCAATATCGGTTCGTTTGAGTGGCACCCTAAAAATAAGTTTCGGCCTCCATGGCCCAGCCCAAGGTCGGCTGCCAGTCAGCTGAATAATCGAGTTGTCCGTTACTCCTGGGTAGCAGAGGGACTCTTTGCTGCAAGTGAGCCGAAAGTGGGAGTCATCACCAGGAGTGCCTATAAGAAATTTCTTCGAATGAAATTTGCATGAAATTTCACAAGAACATTTCATGTAATTTCGTTTTTTCCCAATGAAATTTTCTTTCGACCGACAAAATGTTCAAACAAATGCTTATGTTTTTCTAACAGAATTTGTTTTTGATTTTCAAGAGAATAAGATTCTCAATTAGACCAGTTGAGCGCGGTCTTCTCTCAACCTCTCACTTCTGTCTTCTCTTACTACTCTTTCGCTGCTGCAGTTCTGGCTCATCATGAGGGGGACCGGGGACCCTAACCCAAATTTCAAACTGTAATTGTTGAAAAAAATCAAGACAAATGAAAAATCAGTGTAATTGTTTCAAAGATAGTCAAGATCCTCCCTGTTGTTCCTAATTAAGTCACGAGATTCTATTGGTAGAGGTTCTTTATAGTCATGAAATTGTTTTTGCTCCAAATATGGAAAGCTTACGTCCTTACTTTAGCCGTTAATTTTATTTGGTGTTCTAAAACCTGTACGCTGTGTGTTTCATCAAGCCAATTTTTAAAGTTAAAAAATTCCAAAATTATTTGTTGGCTGTTGTACTCAACTTTCTGCTTTCGAATTTCCCGGCACATTTGTACCTCGTGCCTATAAATGAAACTTAAGGAGATTCATATGTTCAAAGGTTTTGATCCTGAATTCTGCGTGTGAAATGAAATTTCACGAAAATTTCATGAATTCTTGAAATTTCAGTATGAAATTGCGTTTTATAAGCGTTCATAAATTTCTTAAACTCTGTCCATCACTCATCGATGATCGTGAAATTTGCGGGCGCCCCGCAAATTGCCTAGAAAGTGTTAATTTCAGTGCAGTGGCTGTTTGTTGGAAAACTAAGGCCAAAGACTTTAAATAGGGTGCGATAAGCTCCTAAAAAAAAAAAAAAAAAAAAAAAAAAGCAGTCGTGCACGCATCACATCTAGAATTTGAGTAAGTTTTGTGGACTCCACACCAATCATTTGCTTTTGAATCGCTCACACGACTTTTAATTTCCTTAACTCGGTTCCTTTTCCAGAGTTAACTAAAGTATCAAGTTTAAGAACAATTCTGATTTTATTACTAGATTTATCGGTTTCCTATTCACTATAATTTTCAGATCAATTAGTTTCCTATTGACTAACTTTCGGTCACTCGAAATTTTACTATGAATCTCGTTATTATGTCACACAAAATTTCATTTTTCACTTTCCACGCTTTATGTCTGATCAAAAAGCATCTTGGATTATAATCGGTGAGCTAAACACACCCATAGAGATTCCATCCTCTATTCATCCATCTCCACATGGGTCTCGACAACACCCTGTTTTCTTCACTAGAGAGCTAGACATCCATTCTCTGAGCTTTTACTTATCTCGGTTGACGCTCGTGGTTCCTCATGAAGCTCTGATTTTGACTCACAGTCAGATGCGTCAGTTTTTCATCTCATTTTCTACATCCACAGAGCACTTCAACACAGGTCTAGGTTCTTTGTCTCATCGACAATTACTATACTCCGAGACAAACATTTTCTTCTCCACATCCCACACTTTATATCCATTTGTGAAATGCCTCATATAATTTTACTGCAATGAACATTACATAAGCTTTATCTAATACGGCTTTCACCATTCGCTTAGTGATGCCATTTTACTGCTGGGTTCGTGGATTTTTGGTGACTCAAACAAAGCGTGATACCTTTCTGGACACAAACTGTTTAGTTTCGTTTCAAATTTAATTTCTAACAGTTTCGTTTCAAATTTAATTTCTATCATAAACACAGTATAGAAGAAAACATGCCCAATTCAAACCAAAAAAAATGCTGAGAGTCTCGCAATGTAATTTTCGCAACGAGATTTGGACGTCACACGTCGTGCTCTTTTTATCGTTTTCATCTGTTGCCAAATCAGAATCACAGTGACCAACAGTTCAATTAGGTCAATTTCAAATTCCTTGAGCCTTTTAGGTATCTTAACACCCTTATTTAAGTATTGCCACAAGATCTTATTGTTCTTGCTTGTATATCTGCCTAAAATACTTATTGCAGCGCACAAATCAGGTCTTGTGCATATCATTATGCACATCAAACACCCAATGAGGCTCTGAGAGGGTGCATCGTTCCCTTCAACTGAATTAAGTTCTACAAAATCTAATTTACGTGGAAGTGTATACTTCCTAGAAATTCAACAAAAATTTGCAAACTAAAGTGCATTTTAAAAGGAGGTCTAATTTGTCATGATATCCATCTTTAAATCGTCAAGGATAGACAAATTTTACTATTTTTACAACTCACATACATTATCATTTCGTGGGATACGTTTTAAATGAGGCCAGTATGCGCACATATTTGACGATCTTTCAACTCGATAGTAAATTTTATTATCTCACTCTGTGTATGGCTCTCACTCTCAAACCTTTTCCTTGTCGGAATAATGACCAGTAATTTCTCATCAATATTATAATTCAGAAAAGGCTTACCACAAAAGACAACGATACTTCCCTTAAAAATGTTGTCTTCTAGTTTGACGAGAATATCTTTCATTATCAGCTTTCCAAATTTTGGTATTGATAACCAACTTTATGGTAATTCAGGGCAGAACCAAACGTCTTCCAAACTAGTTTTGAGACCAGACTCCATGACGCATGTTTATCCAGCCATTTATGTCTTCTCAGTTGTTGTCGTCATTCTCCATCTTATATTTTTGCATTCACTATCTGGGATCAGCAAACTCAAAAAAACGTCGTACATCTAATTTTCTGTTACTAATATCACTGGAATGCTCTTCAATCCCAGCACAAGTTGAACGTTTCACTTTCTGTATCGCCAAGCATCGACTGTTTTCTCAATCGCTTATTGCAAGAATTCATGTGGCGATGATTTACCTTTCAATCATCTAAACATTCACATCCATCACATTTTCTTGATTAACAGAATTTCTGAATTCTAACCTTACAGACACTGCGTTTTTCCCTGTCAAAGGCCTGTATAATATTTTACGGATTTTAGGTCCATTTTAAGAGAACGGACGAAATGCTTTACACTAGTAAGAATACCTACACTGGGGCCATAACCCGTTGGGATAAATTTTAAAGGAATAAACAAGGAGTTAGTGTAGTTGGGTAGTCATCAGTATCCAAATGTAGCTCTAAAACTCCTCAGCTCCCTAAGTACCATCGATGACAAAAGTGCGAAAATACGTATCCCTGTTTGCGACATTGCGGAATCCCTGTCATACTTTACTTTTCCTCTCGAAAACCAGTCGGCTTAATTTCTTGAAAACTAAGCACCTTCATTCTCCTTCTTAATTAGCAGAGTATGCTGTGGAAATTTTAGTGCTGTAAGTGTAGTTGACTTGCCTCTTTGAAAAACCAGGATATAGGAGGAGAGCGTTCGAGACACCACTACGGAGATCCTAGGTCTCCTCTTCAGTCATCATATTTCCTTGATCTATGTTGAGAAAAGCAACTAAAACAATTTTAATGAAACTTTGTTCCTTTTCCAGGCTCACTTTGTCTAAGTTTTGATATCCTGAGGGATTCGTTAGGTGAAAATCGAGACGCATTACCTAGAACTGCTTACGTTGTAGCAGGGACACAAGCAGACCAAGCCAAGAAAAATAAAATTTTTGTCATCAAGGTATGTTGTCCGATTCACTTTTGTATTTTTACTTAAATGGGAACATGGGTGTATATTTATGTCTTATCAGAATCAACTGCATCAATATACTTTCATAATTCTTCTTTTACTGAGAATTTAAATAAATTGTCAAATTTTATATCAAATTTATTTTATATCAAATGAACAATTGATGAAAGAATGCTAAAACTAGCCCAAAACTGAAACATTAATTCATGAGACCGTAAAATTATGAAAGCTAGTTGTTTTCCAAAACGTTTGAGACCACATTCACATGAATTGACAATATATTAAGCTCGTGACATAGTACTTAGTCTTTGGACGAACGATGTGTTCCTTTGTTGGGGCACATTTCGACTTTCGAGATATTGAAATTAAATCGAGATGTGACGTCACACTAAATGCGTCTAAGTGGGTAAACATATTTGGCATGAGCTTTACTGTCTGCTCGTCAATATTACATACGCAAAGGAGTCATTACTGTAACTAAGTATTATTGAAATTATCGGCCCTGTTCAATCATGTAGACTGTTCCAAAAGAGAATAAGCAGATCAATATGATTCCTCACTGTGCCTGGCGTTGTCCATAGGTCATTTTCTTATCCTGAACATTGTGGATGTGAATGAACATGTGTATTTTATATACTGATCCTCGGCTGCATTCCAGTGGATCAGGACATTGGATGAATCCCTCTCCCGAGGATGGTGTAGATCGCCTTCCAGTGTGATCTGAACCTACCACAGCTAGCTACAGTCTATGCTATGAAACGTTAACAAATGTATTCACCACTGTGATTACGACCCTTTGAAGTGTTTTCCCTGTGTAACTGTTTAGATCACAGTGGATCTTGATGCAATGCGTTACATTGTGATCCACCTCTTTCCGCGATACTGAAAAGCTCCTGTCTGTCTTACTAGAACTGGGTAAAGAATAGAATAGACAAAAGTCACATCAGTCTGAATGCATCAATCATCAGTTGGCCCATTGGTTGGCATGTAGGTATCTGTTGAATGGTGCAATCTTTGGTTGTGACATTTGTCTATTCTTTTCTTTCCCCAGTTCTAATTATTTAATTGATTATAGAATCAACTCTGAAGATTCAGCTCTCCCACCCCTATTGTAGAAAAGGGCGAAGAAAAAGCTTCTGAGTTTATAGCTTTAACATCGCACGAGTGCACGAATCATTTATTCAACGAGGAACAGACGCGAACAAAACCTGACCAGGATCCCACGCAGGGGGGCCGCACACACTAGGGAAAAAGTTGGAACTGCCAACCTAAGAATACAATATGCACATAGGTTACCAACTGTATGGAATTACTATATGTTAGAATTGCTAATTAGCTGATTTCAACACCTATGAACGATGTTAGCCGCTTTGCTTGAGCCTTACGAATCATTCTAAACCATGAAATTTGCACAAAAGAGAGAAATCAAGGAACAATCCTGTTTCGTAAAAAGTCCCATTCCATGTTTTTATCAATTTTTGTATTCAACGCTTTGTTTTTTTCCGAACAGGATTCTACTTTCATTCCTCTAGATTTTGGACACATCTTTTGTTTAGAATGATTCCGCTGCTTCAGGTCCAGAGGTTATCCTTATGGTTTTCTTCGAAATTGCAAAGCCTGCTGAAATTTTTTACTTAATAGGTGCTTTCATCAAGTCAAGAACTTTCATGAATCACCCTATCTTGCAATTCTGTTTGATTGTTTCATCTTAAGCAGGATCTTCATATTGTTAACATCTATTGACCGATAATTGTGAAATCTAACGTTATGATTCCACATCATGTCAAGAAAATCATCCCCTTAACTGAAGTAGGGAATTTGACCTGTTTTTCACCAGCCTTATTCATCTTAGGTTGCTCAATGCTGCAAACCATTATTATTTCGTATCAAATAACCACGTTTACCTTTATGCCTCAACTTGTGGTTGACTGCCGACAAACTTCCGCCTCTAATACATACATAGCCTTTCAGTCCCCAACCATGCCCAAAGAATCTACTAAAACCCTTGCACAGTGAAAATTTCTCTTGAGTGATGCACGTTTATATCAATGGCCAAAGTGGGAAACCACCCATCTTTGTTTCCTTGTTTGCTGACTGTCTGTGGCTTTTAATTTTTTCCTCTGAAAACTGTTTGACCTAATTTCTTGAAATTATCCTTGATTTATTTTCTCTGATAGCAGAGTGTAATTAATTTCAACCTGCAAACTTCGCTTGCTACCATTCGAAAAGGTAAAATATGAACCCTTATGTAGAATGTATCTAATTTTCAAACTTTGCATTGGAGTTACCACGTTTTGCACTTTAGCCATCGATATTTTATTTGTCGGCCTACCCTGAAATCTTAATCATTATGAAGTGCTCCTACCTATGTTCCACAACTTTCAATGAGAAAAAAAAACTTACTTAGTTATCTTCTTAAGCAGCTATCTTTTCCATTTTTACATTATCTCTTAAAGTTGAACCATTTCTTTTTGTATCAATCTAGTACTTCACATGTAGAAATCACCATCATGGGTAAGAAAAAAAATGCCGTCCAGTTCTGTAGGCCCATTTCTTACTCCATACTGAAACAACACCTACAGGCATTAAAATTCTCTGAGGCAGCAATCCTGGCGAAGAGTCCATACTCTTCATACAAATATGCGAAGATTTGCCTGAAACTGGGTCTCAAGCCTACAAATGAAGCCAAGAATCGAATCCATAAGGTGCTGCAACGTTCTTCAACTTCCACGCCTCCGGTGAAGCCAAACACCGTAAAAAATAGTCATTCAGATTCTCCAACTCCGGTGAAGCCAAACACCTTAAAAAACATTGATTCCAGTTCTCCAATTCCGGTGAAGCCAAACACCGTAAAAAACATTGATTCCAGTTCTTCAACTCCTGTGAAACCAAACACCTTAAAAAACATTGATTCCAGTTCTCCAATTCCGGTGAAGCCGAACACCGTAAAAAACATTGATTCCAGTTCTCCAATTCCGGTGAAGCCAAACACCGTAAAAAACATTGATTCAAGTTCTCCAACTCCGGTGAAGCCAAACACCGTAAAAAATAGTCATTCAGATTCTCCAACTCCGGTGAAGCCAAACACCGTAAAAAACATTGATTCCAGTTCTCCAACTCCGGTGAAGCCAAACACCGTAAAAAACATTGATTCCAGTTCTTCAACTCCGGTGAAGCCAAACACCGCAAAAAATAGTCATTCAAGTTCTGCAACTTGGGTGAAGACAAACACCGCACTAAATAGTGTCCTCCTACCAGATGTGTCCAATGATTCGGTCCCCTCTCCAACCGTTGAAAAGATCCTAGGAGATAATGTTCCTGACCCGATTACAAAGCCTGCAGATGTTAGCGGGGATGTATCGAGTTAGCCTTTTGAAGCATTGTTGGAAGACTTACCTCACGCAGCCAATCATCATAAACCCCACAACAGTGCTCGTCCGTCCACAAGGACCGTTTGTGACAATTTTTTAGGGAGCTGCATCATCAATGAAAAAATTGGTCCATGATTTGGGGTGGCAGTAAGTTATTGCCGAGGAAATACGGATATGGTCTCCGCGAGTCGGTCAAAGTTGTTGAGGCTGCATGTGTCATAATTTGTGACCGACACTACATGTGGAATAGTGACTCCAATACTAAAATAAACGTTTTGACCCACTGTAATCACAAAGGTTGTAGGCGCTTCAGGCTTGTAATAACTGTTAATGATGGCAGTGACTCGAAACCTACCCTGGACGTCTATTGTGATCAGGTGGAAAAACGACATGGAGTGACACCTGAGTGGCGACCCCTGAACGGTCCTCATCGTAAAGAATTGTATGAGATAGCCCATGCCAAACCTCTTGATTTGAGAGAGAAGATGATCCATAAAGCCGACGAAACTGCATTGTCTCAGGGGAATGCCCAAGAAATCCGTTCCCTTGGAACATATGCCAAGTTAGCTCATGAAGCCAGAGGACAGGATGATCTTCACTCAGACCCATTTTTGTCTGCAATTTCCATGAGGAGGGAGCAAGTGAAGAAAACTTACCAGGGTATCCAGTATATCCGGGTTGTTCAGGATCCGTTAGCGGTTTATATCTACTGTTTGAACAGGTTGCATTTGTTCAAACGTGCCAAGGCCCTCCTCTCCAAGAAATCTGAAAGTGTTGGAGTAACTTTGCACTTGGATGCAACAGAGAGTGTGGTGCGGAAAGTTTGCCTTTCGGATCATGTTGTCTATTATTACTCCATAGTTTTCAAATTCACAGCGCCCAACGAATATCACATAATCCCGCTGGCAGAATTAGTGAGTTCTAACCATAACGCTGTCAGCCTTTCCAACTGGCTGAGTTCTTTCAGGTATTTTGCTGAAAGTAACCATGTCTCCCTAGGCGATCATTTCATTGTGCTGGATATCTCGTATGCCGAACTGAATGCTGTTGTTTTAAAAGCCTTTAATGGAATGAGGTTGTGGTTTTTTTTGCAGATGATTCACAGTTTTGTTATCAAAGGCATCTCTGATGAGAGGGTGATGGGATGTCTTTCTAAATTTGTGATTCCCCACCTGGACTATGCCCATTTCAAGAAGGCAATCGGGCAATCCACCAAGAACCATTATTATCCGTCGCCCAAAGTCTGGACTAATGATCCACCACCTCCAAGCGATGCACCAGATAACAAAGAAGATGGTAAGTCGCAATGTAACTCTAATAAACAGGAAACCCCAACGAACCCTGTCGATGCTTTCAAGAAAGAGGTGTCTCGTTTAAAGAAGAAAGACAATTTATCAAAGGATGACTACAAATTGGTGAAATCAATAATCATGGATATTTTCACACTAATTGTGCATACTTCTTCTTATAGTGACATGAAGAACATTTTCCAACACTTATTCACTCTACTCCTCTTTAGTGTTGTATGTCCTCTTGTCAATGAGTCTAAGAAAAAGCTCTATGGATATTGTTCAAAATCTCCAGAGGTTGAGAAGAGTAAAACTTCCCAGGCAAAAGAAACCGAGAAGAGCGATGATCAACCGCTTTTCTTCAACGTCGAGGAAGATAAAATCAAATATAAGAAAAATCTGTTTTACCTAGACTTTGAGAAAATTTTTAGTGACATTCTCAAATCTCACGATGACTTCCTCTCCAAGAAGAGTAAATCCAACTTGCAAATAACGGATTGAAAAAAATACTTTTTTTCAATCCGTCATTTGCAATTTACATTCTCACTTATTACACCCACATTGTTCCCTTGTGGATTGCCCTCCTGCTGCCGGAAGGTGTTAAACTTAATAATGGCCTTATCGAAACTTTCTTCAACATAGTTAAGAACATTTTTTTGGCTGAAAGAAGAAATATCCGCATTGACAGATTTCTTAGGAAAGACAATGATCATGTTGTTGCTGTTAAAAAGCAGGTTGACAACCATGTACCAGATCGAAGGCCTCGACAACAAAGCAAGAATAGAAAGCGACAGTCCAAAGGTGATGATAATGAACATCATGGATTGAAGCACCCCTCAAAAAGAAGCGTGATGCAGATCATGCCTTTCTCGAAGAAGATGCGGATGAACCTGCTGAATGTGAGTGGATGCCGCTTGAAAATGAAGCTGACGGAGAGGCACCATCTTCTGCTTACAGTCTACAAACTGTTGAGAAGTGGAGTCGCAAGGGGAAAATGCCTGTCACTCCGGTGGGAAGTGCCACACAAAAATATCCGCACATTCGGAAATGTTTCTCTGTAAAATCCGAGCCGGAAGAGTCCACTTCAAATGGAGAGTCTACACCAGTCCAGCAGGTCAATGTGGAAGTATCTGGACAAGGAGGCACCGTTCTTACTGATCAGCCTGAACCCTCTGGTGTGTCTCTACCTGCCCACTCTCTTGAAATGCAAGAAGGGTCTGATAAATCAAACACTGTTAATCTTGACTTATCATGTGGTGAAGGTAAGGCTGCTGAAATCGATAATGATGATGATACTGGTGTGGAAGTACTAAGTCCATTACCGCAAACTGAAATGGTGAAATTGGCTCCAAGTAGAAGAAGGAAAATTGTTGAGAGGAACCTAACGTTTCGAAATACGCTTAGAAACCTACAGGGCTTCAATTTTGCAACTGTTATTTCATTGCTGAAAGAAACCAAGGGTACTTAAAATCTGTTCTGTGTAAACACGGAACCATCTTAGACATCGATTACTATTCTTCTGTCATCTCTGTACCCAACCGTTCGAAAGAGCGTCCTCGCAATTTGAACTATTTAGTCACTCGAAATTATTGCGTTCCAGATTTTGAAGCTCCACTACTCTTGGGTCATGAGTCTTTCAGTGTTCTTGCGGATAAAGGGCGACCAACCGATTTGTACTTGACAAGCGAAATAATACACGCAGCTACTCAACTCTTCATCAGTAAATATGATATTGATGAAACTAAAGTCTTGTTTCTTCGAACGGAAACTGGAAGCTTCATTTTCAATGATGACCTTCCTCCTGAATTAATAGCTGATGTTCCACCAACCACAGAGGTCATGATAATGCCTTATTGCGAAGGACAGAAAATTCATGTGCCAGAACAAGACCAGACGAAAGGTGATCATTGGTGCATGGTGGTCGTCAATTTCAAAACGGCAGAATTTTATCATTTGGAACCTCTAATAGGTGCTAAGGTTACTCGTATCTGCAACTCGTAATGTCTCAAAAGTCTTTAGAATTAACAGGAAATAATCGTTTAAGCTCCCTCGACTGGTCTTACCCAGCTTGGACGTTTCCTCAACAAACCGACAATTACAACTGCGGTGTACACATGGTGTTTTACATCTCCATGGTTTTGAAGAACTACCCTGTATCTCCTTTATTTCCTCCCAGCCAACTTTTCTGTCCTAGTGAATATTGCAAGGTATTGCGATATATCCTGTTAGCCGCGTCCAGTGACGTCTTCAACTACTGTCTATCATGCCTTGGAGAATATGAATCTGATGTTGGGAAGCGTGACACCTGGTAGTGGCAATGGCTTCTTGCCATCTATCGCCATGGCGTAAGCCATGCAGAATTCGTCGAACAGCATAACCCATGCGGACAACGTGATTTCGTTAGGGTCCTAAGGTTTAATGTTCGAGTAGACTGGGGATAATAGAACTTGTGCTGGTGGTTGGGCCATGACGATGACGAGTGAATATGGTGGAACTTTACCGGTTACAGGTGATGTGTTGGGCACGTAGTGGAGTTGGTGCGAAAAATCCTCGTCGCCATTCTGCAGTATATAGGAAATCGGGTGAATTGACGGAAGAATACAAGAACACGATGAGTCTCGGTTGAGAGAGGGATAAACTATATTGAGCACAAAGACAGTGACAAAAGAATAAAGTACATCTATCCAACACGAAATATAATATCAGATCGACCGACTTGACTGGTCATTCCAAGATGGAGTCCATCTCTCGAATCGAGATATCGATATACCGCAGCAAGAAGCCAGGGGGTAATTCCGGCGCCATATTGAATTGCCGCTAAAGCGCGGGCAAACGCGGCATTTTAAAATTTCGAACTTCAAAAGTCGTTTTCGGAGGGAAAAACGGCTCGAAAAAAATCTGAAAAAATTACTGCGTGGTCAGGAGACAATGTAGTTTCTGAAAATGCAAGAATTTAAAACAGGTTAACAAGCTCATCCCTTTCCTTTACCCTACCAGACCCCTAGCTACCCTTATGCAAAAAAAAAAAAAAAAAAACAAAGGCTGTCCCTTTCTTTTGCCGTACCAACTATTGCTCTGAGAAGCGAGTGAAGCATCCTTTTTCTCCTCTATTCTGTTGTGTGGGCCGGTGGCGTGCGGATCCTTCACCGGCGGAGTTTTCTTTCCCTTCATTTTCCCTCAAGCTTATTTCTCTGAATAACATAACGCTTTCTGAGACAGTCAGTTCTTTCCTAATCTGTTGAGTGGGCCGATGACGTGCAGGTCCGTCATCGGCGGAGTTTTTTCCCCCTAACTTCTTCCTTTTTCCTTACTGTTTTTTTTAAGCGTCCACTAGCGCTTTTAAGTCTGTTGTGTGGGCCGATGGCGTGCGGATCCGTCATTGGTGGAGTTTTCCGGATAAATTTCCTAATTTTCCTGTCTTTTCCGAGGAGCTTTTATGGCCGTCGGGTTCTATTGAGTGGGCCGGTGACGTGCGGATCCGTCACCGGCGGAGTTTCCTTCTTGCCCTTTTGCTTCCACGCATTTTTTCTCTCAATTTTTTCCTCTCGAGCAACCAAGTTCCCACAATCAAACCCCCCATCAATATTGACCAATCGTCTCTTGTTCTCATTCCTTTACTTACCAGCAATGCAGGCGAAAGGCCCGTTGCAAGTCTATGCTCTTCCGATCTTTATTTTTTCCTGTTTTGTTTTTTGTATTGGTCTTATCCATTTCAGGTCGAAATTTTCAACGAAGCAATCCAAGATGTTCCGACATAGGTTGCTTATCACTACCCAATTCAACCCCCCTTAGTTTTTAGTTTTTAGTTTAATGCACCTGGGGGGTACAATGGAAAAAAAGTCTGCTACGGTCAAGCCGTCTCGGAATCTTGAGAAAAAATCAGCTTGATTCAAGAATTTTTATCTTAAAACAAGCAGTTTATTGCTAAATTCAAGATTCGAGATTCTTATTTTCAGCTACCTTACAGCTTGGATCACCTGCTAGCTTGATTTAAGCAGCACAAAAATCTTGAGTCAAACCTGCTGAGTCTTACATCAAGCCAGCATGGCTGCTAATTCTAAGAAGTTGTTTCTTGATTCAAGATACTGTAAGTAGTATGAAAATGGGGACTTGAGCGCAAAAGTTTTTAGCCAAATTGTGCAGAAAAATAAGAATTAAAATACAGTGTTGTATAGGGATTATTTTTCAATACGGCAACGCTGTAAAATAAAAATATTGTATGTTGCCCCTTCAATATGCGGGTTATGCAATGGTGTAATAATGCCCCTTCAATATGCGGGTTATGCAATGGTGTATTATTCAAGATGGCGGAACAGCGTTGCCGGACTGGGCACTTAAATAAATGATTTAATTATTGGTGAAATTTGGCAACATCGAATTTTACAGTGTTGCTAGATGGGACAAGAAATTAGTTGATTTTTCCGAAACAGTGTTGCCGGATTGTGCAAAAAATCGGAATTTCGCACTTGTAAAAATTTTCGGTTCCGATAGACCTTATTCTCCAGTATGGGCCTGGTATCGGAGACTGGAGAGTAGGGTCTCATGGGGAATTTCAATTTTTAGACGTTTCGTAAAACCCACGCGTTTAGTAAAACCCACGCGTTTAGTAAAACCCACGCGTTTAGTAAAACACACGCGTTTAGTAAAACGTCATGTGTATCGGAACCTTATGTTTCGGGTCGGGCAACTGGGATTGGATATTACAATGTTCAGTTTGATGAATCAAAAATTTTTATTTATGGAATTATACTGTTACAGTTTAAAAAATCGTCCACATTTTTTTATACGAAATCCTTACTGTCGATCCAACTATTGTGACTCGCGTCCAGACCCAACCATTTGACAAAGGCCTGGTTTTTCTTGCGACGTAGAATTTTCTCCACCAGGAACGTATCCTTATAGTTGGTGGGTTGGAGTTCTTCGCGGTAGAATTTTCCTTTGATGATCGTATCGTGCGCGTCTTTCAGATCGTACGTGATCGGAACGGTCGGATTGACGCTGACAATCTTGAAAATTTCCGTGCTCCAGTTCGGTGTGTATCCTTTCTCGAACATGGCTTTGAGTCTCGAGATCCGTACGTGATCACCGACTTTCAGTTTTCGGCTGGCCAGACGTCTCTTCTCGGTTTTAGTCGGCGGCGGCCCACGAAGCTTTTGCAGGATCATCGGTACATCCTTTTCGGTGACATCAATTGGTTTCATCCCGATGGTGCGATGAACGCTCCCGTTATATTCACGAATGAGTTTCGGTAATAGATCTACCCACTTGTACGATCCTTGCGCGCTGAATTCTTTCCACATCTTTGTTTTTAACGTTCGGTTGAATCGCTCGACAATAGAGGCTTTGGTTGTCGAGTACGAGCTGTACATATTGATCTTGTGACGCTTCATCAATGCTTGACATTTGGAGTTGTAGAATTCCGAGCCCATATCAACTTGTAAATGTTTTGGTGACTTTCCGACTGCTTTGAGAACGCGTTGCAGAGCAAAAGTGACATCCGTGGCCTTTTTCGATTTGAGCGGTTCGGCCCACGCCTTTTTCGAGCACGCGTCGATGACGGTGAGGAGATATCTGTATCCTTTGTTGACCGAGGCGTACGGTTGCATCTCGACGAGATCGGCTTGCCATAAATCGAACAATCCTAGAATGCGTACTTTACGACGCGGATAGTTTCGTCGTGCAGGTTTATGTAGCTCCTCAACAATCCCACGTTTCTCTGCCGACATGATAATTACCGTCGACGTCATCGTCGTCCGCTCTCTCGATTCAAATTCTGTTTCGATGCTACTATTTTAACCAACCGATTGTAAGATTGTTGAAGTTGGTGGATACGGTCCAGACAGTGTTGAGCTAATTTCATGGCTTCCTTCCATTTAGTGTCGGACCATTGTTTGTTCACCGCATCCTCATCGCTTTCGGGATCTTGCACTTGACGAATCCGTTTGTTCGATACGATATAATTTCCGTCGGAATCCAGTGAGAATCCGTCACCTTTTGGACCGCGGCGGAATTTCGATCGACCGAAACCGTCGGTGTGACTCATCGCAACACTATTTTCCTTTCGTTCGATTCACAACCTCTAATTGACTGATCCTATTTTCCACTCGTGATAATTTCGTCTCGAGTCGTTGCATGATACTTTTGTATTCCTTCATTTTCTCCAAACAAAGCTGTGCCGAATTCATAGCTTCCGTCCACTTCGAGTCTGTCCATTGTTTGTTCACGGCATCGGTATCCTCTTCGGGATCTTGCAGTTGACGGATCCGTTTGTTGGATACGAGATAATTCCCGTCGGGATCCAGCAAGAAACCGTCACCTTTGGGACCTTGCTTCGTGTTGCGAACGTAAATCCCTTTCGATCTTCCAAACCGGTCGGTGTGACTCATTTTTGTGCGGAACCTATATTTAGTGGATGTAATCCGCTTCGCGAAGCTCCTCGACGATACTCAGAATTTCTCGATCGTGATCGGTGTGACCAGCTTGTTTTGAAGCTACAAGTAAAACGAGACGTTGGACTAACTCGTTCGGATCGTCCCAATAAACGAGTTCCCGTTTCGCACGATGAATTTTGATACCGGAGCCTTTCTTCAACTTTTTACGCGGTGACTTCCTCGTTGATTTCGGAGTCGATGAAGCAAACAGAGGTTTGATGAGATCGCGGTATTTACGACTGCGGTTCGAGGTGGGTCTACCATGTGGATGATGTTCCTTCCGATGCGCATTGGTGAGCGTAACTAGTCGTTGGAATTTGGCGCGATCGTCTGCTGTGTACTTACGCGGATGTTTCTTAAAAATGAGCTCCAAGAACCCGGGTGTCGGTTCGAACACCTCTTTATCATCACGTCCGTCTCATCAAGATTAGTCGTCCGTCCGAATCGAAACTAATGGTTCGGTTTCCGATAAGATAGTTTCCGTTGATTGCTTTCCGCACACCATACATGGTATCGGACTCTTTCGGATGTTCTTCCAAATCGTTCAAATAGAACTGTACGTGCGGGGCAGTGTTCATGTCTCGAGAAACGATGTCGTCTTCGGTGCGACCTGTCATTTGTTCTTTATCCGTTGCATCTTGGAACGTTTCATCGTCTTCCTCATCCTCCTCCTTTGAGACGTTATCATCATCGTTGTTCATATTTTTCGGTGATCCGAACGAAGTAAATAAACTGTCAACAAACATTGTTTCATCTTTCGTCTCCGATTTTGAAGGTTCGATCTTGGTTTTCCTTTCCTCAGGAGCAGCGACAAGTGCGGGTGTTGTCGACACAGTTTTCTGCAATTCTACGAGCGGATCTGTCAACAGTTTGAAAACTTTCTTTAACGTCACCTGAGCGTCCGCCTCTCCGGTGCGAATGGCATTTAACTTCCGTTTGATATCTTGACGGATTTTATCGATACTACCGTATTTCTGAGCGATCGTCGACGATAAGTTATCCATCTTGTTCAATATAAGTATCGAAACCTTTCCGGTACCTTCCCTCGTTCTTATTACTATCTTTATCGATGACTAAAAACCCGTACTTATCGTGCCAGCACACCGAGCAGATATCTCTGAAATCTTCGAACGTGAAATCCGTGTTGACGTGATCGTCGTAGATGTGTCGCAAGTTTGTATTGTCCTGTTTGAAAACTACGAGTAGGTTAGCGTTATCGCGAATCAATTGTTTCGGTATGCGAGAATAAGTTTGACACAAGTAGAAACTATCGACCGAGCTGTGCCTTCCCATACTGAAATAATCTCGCATCGCATTTTGTTTGTCACAAGCGACATCATCGAAAATAAAGATCGAGTCCGATGCTGCGTCGTTTGGTGGAACAATCTCGGCCGTGTCCGAATAGACGTTGTATCCGAGACCGTCGATTCCGTCGAATATCCGACGCAGTTCTTCGTACTTGGGTTGGAACGGTGTCTTGGAGTACAAGTACACGTTGCGGAATTTCAATCCGTTCGGATGTTGTAGCAAGCAAACCATCACGTTTGTTTTACCGCAATTGGACGGTCCGCAAACAATGCAACGGATACTGTCCGGTAACAGTTCACTGTGTCGTCGTCGTTGTCGTCGGTTTTCATTTTGCTTCTTCCGTTTGTCGAGGTTTGGAATTCGCAGTGATTTTCTTTGTTTGACAAGTCGCATCGTATTTGTTCCCTATTTTAACGGACAGTCATTTTCTACTTTTCCGTATAAATAGTATGGACATTTTCGTCAGAGTATGTCACCGAGAAGATTATCAACTTGCAGCAAAACCAATCGCGGAAGTGGACTGTTAAACTCGTTGATAAATTCACTACCGTTCGAACTACACTTGCCGGGCGACTACAGGTACTGCGGACCGGGCACTCGCCTCGCAGAACGATTGAAACGCGGAGATCCGGGTATAAATCCGCTTGACGAAGCTTGCAAGTCCCACGACATCGCTTACAGTAAGACTAAAGACACCGGCGAGAGGAACAAAGCTGATCTCATACTTGCGGACAGAGCTTGGGAACGTGTGAAAGCGTCCGATTCATCGTTGGGTGAAAGAGCGGCAGCATACGCCGTAACGAACGCTATGAAACTCAAAGCCAAACTCGGAATGGGTCTAAACAAGTCGGTGGCAGCGAAAAAACCGAAACCCAAGAAGAAGAAAAAGAGAGCGTCGAAGAAGACGAAACCGGTGGAGCGGACGATCGAGCGAATTTTGGCTCTTCCAAAGACGGGTGCCGGAGCGTCGAAAACGAAGAAGAAGAAGAAGAAATCGGCGGAGCGAATCTTGGCTATCCCGAAGACGGGTGCCGGAGTCCAGAATCTCCTGACGAGTATCGGTCTGGCCGCGCGAACAATCACACCGGTAGCGAAAATGATCAAGACGGTCATCGACGGATCTTTGAAGAAGAATATCCACCTCGGTGAAGGATTGTACTTGCGACCGTACCGTAAAGGTTACGGACTTTACTTGAGACCTTACCGAAAGAATTTAAACTAATCCGTGAGCTACCGCGCCGAGCGATGACGGATGTTGAGTTGAGGATCGCTGCGACAGAACAATTACGAATCCCGCATTTCCGCGGTGTGTTCATGATCGATGAATTGGCGAGCAAGAAACCTAAACGTCCCGAGTGCGGTATCGTCAATCTGGACCAAAGCGATGGATCGGGTACACATTGGACAGCGTACCGGATTTTAAAGAACGGAAATGCATTGTACTACGACAGCTTCGGTGATCTACCACCACCCGTTGAAATTACGCGATACATTTTACGCTCACGCGGTAGCTCAACGACGACGATAGGATACAATTATGATAGCGAACAAAATTTCAACTCGAGCGTCTGCGGGAAACGATGTTTAGAATGGCTCGCACCAACCAGGAATATATAGTATTCGAAATATGGAAACACAGAAAAGATGTCACACGTTCATGTTGACTGGGAGAAGCAACGTTCTCGAGTTTGCACTGCCTAGACCTCTCGAGTTGTTCGGACCTTGCGAGATCGGTCTGACGGGTTTTGTAACTTATTATTCCATCCCGAACATCGACAAAACGAATAGACTGCTTTTCTACTCCGAGAGCAGCGACGAGAATTACTCGGGAATTTCCTTCCCGATCGGTGCCTACGAGATCGAGGGTATAGAAGAATACTTGCAGGAATCACTTGGCGGAGCGGAAGCAATCAAACTCAAAGCAAACAACGGTACGCTCAAAGTCAGCATCAAATCCAAGTACTGGATCGATTTCCGCAGACCCGGCACTTTACGTAAGGTGCTCGGATTCGGAAAGCGTCTCTTGGCACCGGACGAATGGCACGAAGCTGACTATCGGGTCAACATCTCACCTGTAAACATGATATGCATCGAATGCAGCATCGCCGACGGTGGATACGTGAACGGGGTGCGCGGACATCACATTTATGCGTTTGCTCCCGATATCGAACCAGGATTCAAAATGGTAGAGCAACCGTCGACGATTCATTACTACCCCGTCTTGGGTGATAAGATCCAACGTTTGCTCGTTAATATAGTAGACCAACAAGGAAGAGCGATCAATTTCGGTGGTGAAGAAGTGACAGTGCGACTGCACGTGAGATCGCAAACTTTTGGGTAAACGAAGGATCCAGAACGAGGACAACGATCCGTTCCTATATTCTCTCGCATATAATAGTATTGATAATTCACAGACTAGTTATCAACATCAACAACAGCAGCAGAAGAAAACTTTGACCGAATATTCCAAGAGGGCTCTAACACAACTCGGATTCGTGGTGAAAAATCCGAAATAAGAACGAGATGGAAGCTTGGCGTCAAGAGATCATCGAATACGAATACATCCGTTTCGGTCCGGTCGACGAACGGCGTGGAAACAACGATTCGATCCGGTTCACCCCCGATACCCACGGTCTGATTACCGTGCCTCAAGATTCGAGGATCTTCATACGATTTGAAGTGAAACTCGAGAAAAATCCTGGAGCCGCCGCAGATGCTACGAAACCTCCATTCAAGTTGGCTAACAATTATGTCCAGCACATATTCGACCGTATGCAGTATAAAGTGAACGGGACGGAAGTCGATAGCATGCAGTCTATCGGAGTAACATCGACCGTGAAAAATTATCTCACATACACTAGAGCGGAAACCGCGGGGCTCGCATCTGCCGGGTTTGTTGACATCACTCATTCATGGACCGAATGGGATTACACAACGGCGGATCAAACTTTCAGCGCTATCGTACCGTTGGCTTCACTCAGCGGATTCGCAGTACATTTCAAAGACGTTCTAGTCAGATGCTCGCAATAGTTGATCCTAGTGCGCAGTGGTACGGATAAGAACGCATATTATATCACCGACGCGGCGACCGCGGACGGTTATACCATCGAATTTAATATAATCGAAAAAAATTGGGAGATTCCCATCGTCAAATTCACATTGGAACTGGAAAAACAAATCTTGCTCAAGATGAAGAAGAACGACAAGATGAGTTTCGGTTACATGAATTGGGAATCGCACGATATCCCGGGGATTTTTCCGACCAAGACGTTCAAATGAAGCGTAAGAACAACCGGCAGGCACAAGCCCAAATTCGTGGTGTTGGTATTTCAAACGGATCGACGGGACAATCACCTGAAGGATTCCTCTCTTTTCGACCATGTAAATGTGCGCTCGGTCAGCGTTCAAATCGGTGAGCGTCGGTTTCCTCAGGTTGATACGATCTACGATTTCTCGAATTTGGATTATAAACACGCCTATCTGAACTACACCGATTTTATGAGAGACTACTGGAAAGGTGAGAAACTCAGCGAGCCAGCTATGTTGATGGAAAATTTCAAAGATCGTCCGATTTTTGTCATCAAATGCGTCCAAGGTGAAGATTTAAAAACAGCTCCGGTGGATATCACGTTGACCGTTGTGGCAAAAGAGAATTTCCCGGCCAACACTACAGCCCAGGTGATCTTGATCACACCTGTGAAGTATTCATACGAACTACTGCACGGAACCGTGAGGCAATTGGATTGATCTTGAGCAAAAATTAAAAAAAATATATTTATTTATTTTTTCATTCGTTTACAAACATGACATTTTTTTTTCAAACATTACATCATTTAGAAAAGAATACAATATAAATCAAGCGGCAACGTTTGGAACGAGTGCGAATTTGTGTGTTCTTCCGATCGGGCCTTCGTAGATGAGATCGAAGGATCCAGCGTTGATATCCTGAATTGCATCGTCCGTCAAACGGTCCGCAATGTGTGAAGGTAGGAAGAGAAGACGATGATGATTCTCGAAGACGATATCAGCGGCAACGGTTATCCCGTACTTGGATGGCATTTTGATGAGTTTGTTCATCTTGTAGCGAGCGTTTACAGTCAGCTCTTTAGCGTTGACAATCAAGACTGAATTGTTGAAAACGTCCATGATGGTGGCTGTCGTCAATTCTTTCAAGGTACGGATAATTCCACTTTTCGTGTGCTATATTTCAAGTGAAACAATTTGTCTCGTCTGCGGATGATTCCACTTTTCGTGTGCTATATTAAGTCGGGATGATTCGACAATTTGTTTGCTATATTAAGCACGGATGATTTCACTTTTCGTCTGCTATATTTCGAGTGAAACAAATTTGTGTGCTACATTAAGTCGGGATGATTCCACTTTTCGTCTGCTATATTAAGCACGGATGATTTCACTTTTCGTCTGCCATATATTAACATCGGTCAATTTGATTCTTCATCTACCACTCTTATATTATTATCGGGGTGATTCCTTTGTTCGTCTACCACTATAATTCTCTCCTGCTCCTGCATAATTTCATCTTTGAAATATTCCCGATAAAAGGACTCCGACAACCACATACATAATCGGAATGCGTTCGACATAGCGCAGAATGGATGTACTATAGGACACGTATCTGCTGTCGACCATCGAGCCAATAGTCGCAAGGACGGGCAATCTTTAGTGTCCAAATTTACAACCATACATTTTTCCGGCACGAAACGACTGATGAAATCTCGTTTTTGTTCTTCTTTAACATAAAGTACATCGTAGTGGTTGCCGATGCGATTCATTTTTGAAGTGAATTCATCGTACTCGAGAAACCCGCTTTCCCATTCCAAGTGATGATGATTGCGTGTTAACCAGTTGTTTGTCACAACGTCTTTGGCGTTCAATTTGCTGCTCGGGAACGGAGGTTTGAATAAAAAAGAGTTCAGTTTGAGTACACTCGATTACCACAAGACCAAACTCTTTGACGATGAATTTTCTTTGGCTCCTAAAACCTTGTACATCGAGACAAGCCATCGTCTTCTTTTTCTCCTTCCGTTAGTTACACTTTTTACTATTTTCAAATTCGAGGTTTCTTAACCGACGGTCCTCCAGCAGAATTATTGATACTATTTATACGACATCGTTTAACCGCGAGGATTTTTCTCAACTCGGTCTCGGCTCCGCAACTTTCATCCACCATGCAAAGATCGATGATGTCACGATGACCCCAAGGACGAGAGTTCACCCCGTCCTCTAGTATACAGCGTTTATCGTCGAGTCCGGATGGAGTTGTTTTTGTATTTTCGAATGAGTATAGTTTATGTTTCCGCGCCCCGATCATGTGCATCGGAGCGCTCATCTTCGATTCGGGTTCCTTTAATATGGTAATAAAATTGTTGAAGTTTAAAGTTCTTTGCATGGCGGATGATACTCCCTTTACTCTTTTCTCCGTTTCACCGTCGCTGAATCGATATGCATACATTTTGGGTCGCAGCGCGACGAACTCTGCAACGGGTCTTCCTGCTGTTTCATCTTTAAAAGTTCCCATTACTTTGCAGTTCGTCGCGCTGCGACATTGATGACCTTCTGGGAAGTTGGAGGTATCGTACATGTGTAGGTCTGACATCATATCATCGTAGACGTTCGGTGTAATCAGCTCGTAAATGAATGAGTCCGTATCCATGTAGAGAAGTTGAACTTGGTCGGCATTCTACTTCTTCAGCATGTGATTATAGTGGAATTGATACATGTGCACTTTACTTAGATCTAAGATTGAAAAACCAACTATCATTGGTCTGTCTATGACAACCTCTGTTCTTCTCAAGTGTATAGCTACCAATTTTTCTGCGAAGATGGTGCGGTCGATAAAATCGACGCGTGAGATTGCTTTCAGTATCTGTCTGCTGTTTGTACCCAATTTAATGTTCTTTCGCTTCAACGGGTTCTCGATAAATTTTCCTTAGCAAGCGTTGCTGCACAGTTTCAGGAGCGTTTGGTGGAACGGATTCGTAGCGTCCCGTCTCAACCGGGCGTTCAGCTCGATGAAGGGTGCCAAGAAAGGAGCCTGACGGAATATGATGGCCCGGTTGACGCGCAGGAGTTTTAATCCTTGAGCGAGCGCTTCTTTCAACATTACATAGTGGATAACATAATTAGTTTTGTCTGTAAGGGTTGTTAATAGTTTAGTTGATTTCCCCGCTCCTGATGGTGGTATTTCGTTCCGGCACAAGAACGGAAGGTCATTGTGCAGGTCGTGGAGGTGTTTTGGATATTCAATATCTACACCGAGTATGAACCCGAAAGGAGCGTCGTCGGGATGGTTGATAATGGTTTTCGCCAGAGTTAACAACTCTTCTCCTTCCGGGACCCAAGTGTAGTTATCGTAGGGTAGATGCTTGCACATGGTATGGGCGTACAGTGCCGTCACATCCAAGTACTGTATATAGCTCAGTGGTATTTTAGGATCAAATTGATCCGGTATCAAAGGATTGTTTGCGAGAGCGTGCCGTTTCACCACCTGTGTTATCCCACCTCGGATCGAGCTCATAATCATGAATACCATATCCATATCATCGAAGGGTTGGATTTTCGCTTTAGTTATTTTTGAGAAGGCGTCGAAAGCGAAACCGGGTAGCGTTAAGTAGTTGGCACAGTCCAAACCATAGTTTTTCATTCCTAAGAGTCGGAACTCCTCGAACACGTCACTGAGGAGGCACACGTCCAGTCGCAAGTAGAAATCTGAATACTCGCCGAGATTACGGAAATTGAAAGTTTGCCAAACTTGGAAAAACCGTTCGTATTCCTCTTCGGAGATGTCCGTTTGAGTCAGGGTGTTGAAGAAAGCCTCTCGCGGTGGTGGACGCGCCTCGTTCAGTTTGGCCGGATTGTTAACGTAATCGTACGGGAACGGAGCTTTACGACAAACCATGTCGAACTCATTATCTGTGCGAGTGAGCTTCCTCGTGCGAACGAAAGATTCGCGCGGGATCGTCTGAGCCAGTTTATCCAACGATGCGGGGAGGAAACGGAACGAGTCGATAAACTTGATCGAAAACCTGTTACCCAGATGTATAGTCATGCTGATGTAATTTTCCTCCGTGTGTGGTATTATTTCAACGTTATGAGGATACTTGTTCAGAGCCAGCGTTACCTCGTGGAAATCGTACCTACTTCCATTGTGCAGGACGACTCTTGCACATTTTTCATGTCGGAAAATTAGGTTGCAATTTGAACATAGCGCCTTTCGATAATTGGACCTTGTTTTCCCTCCCGCTCTCTTTTGCTGATCATGATCCCGCACTTTTACAATACCTCGTTGTGCGAAATCCACCTCGCAATGTCCCCTTTATTTTCCGCTTCAAATAGGGCCCGGTCTTCAGGTGTCATTATTATTTTACCTTCTTTGTCATTGTACCTCTTACTAATTCTTTCTACCAGAGTGATTATGTCATCCAGAAATTTGATTTGTGCCTCCTCGCCACGGTACAGTTTTGGTTCCGACATTTTAAATTCAGGATCCTCCGTGACGAGGACGTAAGCGTAAGAATTTGAGATGTGCCGTATATACGCAGACGCTGGATGCGTCGAGTCACCATGAATTTGTTCCAAGTAGGCCTCAAAGTCTGCATAAAGTACGTAATTATGTTTGATTTCCTTATGATGATTTTTGAACTTGAGGTATCGCTCGTCTGGAAATGAAGCTAGGAATGCGTCTTTGCTTACCAAAGAGCAAAGAATTTTATGTTGACGCAATTGCTCCATCGAGTTCTTATGTGTAAAGCATTTCTTGCAGATGTAGATACGAGTTTTATGTTTTGTCAACTGTTTACGTACAAGTTGTTCAAAGTTACTGATCCAACAATAATGGTAACTTAAAGGTACGGGGGTTGAGAGATATAGCAGGTCGGTGTGGTCTTCTTTTTCCGGGTCGGCAACTTTGATGGGATATACTGTATACTTTTTCTTGTTTGACACCAAACTCTCACGGAGCCCAAATACCGAAACGGATACGTTGTTCCTTTTTTCGAATTTTATAATATCAATTATGCTCGTGGGGAAGGGAACACAGGAAAAATCGTAATGGTTAAGTATATCTACATATTTATCAGGACGATATTTATTCTGCGCCTCCTTCGGGACGAACTTTCCCAACATTGCAAACAGGAAACAATCGTTAAATTCACCATTATTTACATTGACAACATTGTTGGTGCGAAACGGAAGCTTAACGTACGTTCCACCTCGGTGTAAAGCATAGTAGCGGTTGACACGTAGCTCCATACCCTGTATCTTCTTCAGCACCCAACCGGATCCGTTCATGTGGAAATCGAATGACTCCTTATTAATCTTGACTCTTAACTTTTCATAATACTCGTCCAGATCCGTTGACGTGAAAATAGCTTCGTTTTTAGTCTTAAACTTCTTCAACTGCATTCCTTCCTTGTCCTTATCGTCAGCTTTTTCATATTCAGCATAGACTAGTATATTTACCTTCAATGCCTCGTCGGTGAGTTCTTCTTTAATTTTTCCTATCACGAGGTCTTTAACTGTGAGTAAGTAATCATCGATGATGAGAAGCTCCGGTTGGAGGTTGGTGATGAAAAATGTTTTCAACCTGCTTTGACAAGCAGTCTCGACTTGAACAATCGGAACTTTAGTCTCAAACAAATTTCTTATGTGACTTGCAGATTCTTCATGTTTTTCTCTTTTATGGTATGAGATCTTGCACGTGTCACAATATTCTTGATTCTCGTCCTTGTTGTCATCGGCAGGTGATGAGGTGTCCTTCATGGTGGACATCTTTTCAATGTGTTCGGGAGATTGCTCATGATTCTCTCCTTCCGCATAAAACTCATCACAAAGATCACAATGGACGAGCGCGTCGTGCTCCTGTTTAATATTCGTTTCATCGTTGATACCCTCCTCCCTCTTAATTTGTTCCGTGCAGTGTTCGTGCTTTTCACCTTGTTTATAAAATTCATCACAATTGTCACATTGGATGAAAGTCTCAACATTCTGTTGTGCTTGTTCTTGAGCAGCCATGATAAAGATACTATTTTAAGCTCAAAGTCTTCCGAGTCGGTTAGAAAAGGGAATCTACACTATTTTAACGTTTGCTAGATTCTGTTCACTGAGAAGATTTCAGAGGGAACAACTGATACTATTTTAAGCTCTAAGTTTTATGCGTTTGCCACAACAGAAAATCTACACTATCTATACGATTGTTAAATTCTTTCCACTGAGAAGATTTCAGAGCGAACAACTGATACAACTTTAAGCTCCAAGTTTTCTGAGTTTGTCACAAGAGAAAATCTACACTATCTTTACGATTGTTAAATTCTGTTCACTGAGAAGATTTCAGAGCGAACAACTGATACTACTTTAAGCTCGAGGTTTTTCTAATGTCATCAAAACCGAGACCGACGAACTTTCGCTCGGAGACAAATCCTCAGTTTTCATACCGAGCGAAAAGAAACTGTAAAGTCATAATTTACCTCAGAGTAAATATAGTATTAGTATTCGCTCATTACCAAACTCGGTTACACTCGGACAAACTGTGTAGTCATAATTTAGATCAATGTAAATATACTAGTAGTAGTATTTCTTAATCACCAGTTTTGGTTACACTCGGACAAACTGTGTAGTCGTAATTTAGATCAAAGTAAATATAGTAGTTGTAAAATTAGTAACATACACTGACCTGTACATTACCTAAAAATAAAATGTCTGCCCTTCCATTGTCCGAATGTGCAATTAGGTTTTTGAGTTTTGAAGATTGTTTGTTCATGAGTTTGTATGAAATACCATTGGAGATGGAAGAAAGTCTCAACAACCAAATTGTTGAGTCACTGTATTTACGAGTGGACCCGATTTATCACAGCAGGCGCAGCCACGTGTGTGACTACGAGTGCGTGCGTACGTTAGAAGCGATTCTGAAAACTCTCAAATATGAATTGTGCGACAAACCCGCGTTTTATCGGTGTTTTATGAGTGGTTTTTGTAAGTGGGCTCTAACATATTTATGCACCAAAAATGTCATTTCGTTGTAAATACAAGCTGAATTGCTGCTCCTCGAGTGATGAGTGCGTGTCGCGGAGAGGATTCAAAAATACTCATTTTCAACCCTTACCTACGTGAACTGTTGAGAACCTTAAACTCAGTCGCATGTGTTCAGGGCACTTTATGACTCTGTATTCACTTCATGAAGCTTCCAGATAACTTTCATATGAGAAACCAGGCCTTTTTCAAATGGTTGGGTCTGGACGCGAGTCACAACAGTTGGATCGATAGTAAGGATTTCGTATAAATAGTATGCATTCTCTTCTCAGTATCCTAAGGAAGAAATCTTGATCGATAAAATTATTCTCTTCACTTTCATCATCATCATCGATGTTGTTGGAGCGAATTCCACAGTGGCGGTGGAAAACTCATCCGAAGCAAACTTCACAATGTGCCCGGTCTATCCGGAAATCAAATGCGCACCCTCTACCTTGGCGGACGTTCTTCTATTCATCTTGAGTTTACTGGCGCTCATTTGTTCCGCTCCGTACCTGTACTCCAAGTACCTATCATCCGACTGCAAGTTCCGTTTCACCAGAATGTCCCGTAAGAATAACAATCGGAAAGTCGATGACATAAGTGTCGATTTAAAGTTCGGAGAAGGAGAAGGGATCGATGTTTGTGGTTGACAACCCTAGCGTTTTTAGAACGCGTATGTTTTCTGAACGCGTACGTTTTCTGAACGCGTGGGTTTTCTAAACGCGTAGGTTTTACTAAACGCGTGGGTTTTACTAAACGCGCGGGTTTTACTAAACGCGCGGGTTTCACTAAACGCGCGGGTTTCACTAAACGCGCGGGTTTTACTAAACGCGCGAGTTTTACTAAACGCGCGGGTTTTACTAAACGCGTGGGTTTTACTAAACGCGAACGGGTTTTAAACTGTAACTGTAAATATCTACCGAAAAAAAAAATAAAAAATTTTTGATTCATCAAACTGAACATTGTAATATCCAATCCCAGCTGCTCGTCCCAAAACACAAGGTTCCAATACACACCTCCAAGCGCACACCACCGCCACGCCACTAAAAATTGAAATCCCTCGCGGGTAACTTTACTAGCGGTATAAGTTTAAGTTTTCCTGATAGCTGAAAGCATTATGAGCTCAATGAAAGCTCAAGAAAAAATTTTCCAGGGGTGGACCAACAGCAATCCGAAAAATTTTTAATTTCCCGAATCAGACCCTACTCTCCAGTGTCCGATACCAGGTTCATACTGGAGAAAGAGGTCTATCGAAACCGAAAATTTTTACAAGTCCGAAATTCCGAATCTTTTGAACAATCTGGCAACATTGTATCGAAAAATCAACTAATTTTTGCCCCATCTGGCAACACTGTAAAATTCGATGTTGCCAAATTTCACCAATAATTAATTAATTTGTTTAAGTGCCCAATCCGGCAACGCCGTTCCGCCATCTCGAATAATACACCATTGCATAACCCGCATTTTGAAGGGCATTATTACACCATTGCATAACCCGCATATTGAAGGGTCAACATACAATATTTTTACTTTTTACAGCGTTGCCATATTGAATAATAATCCCTATACAACACTGTTATTTAATTCTTATTTTTCTGCACCATTATGCAACGCTGTACGATTTTTATTGGAATTTTTTCGTGGTCTAATCCCCATTTTTACCCTACTATCTGCGACGTGTGAACTATTCAATCGAAACAAAAAAAGTCGTTTTTGGAAAAACCTCAACGTTACGGTAATCATTTAGAGCTTATTACATCGTTGCCATGTCTCTCCTGACTGTTGCTGACTGTTGCTCGGGACAATGATTCTAGCGCGTGAAAAAGTTGTTGATGGAGCAAAAATGAAATTGACATATTTTTTTTCTCAAATTCAAAAGCATTACCTATCATCTCCGATAAAGTCTTCTTATATATTCACTCTAGTTATGCTGCAACATCGTTTTAAAGTCAAGAACCAGACACGGGGGACACGCAAATTTGGGACAAATGTAGGCAATTTGCACATTCAAAGTTCTCCTAAATTTTTATTCCAGTCCAAATAAAGTGGGAAATAGCATGTAATAGTCAACAATAGTGGGAAAAATGAGAAAAAAATTTGATCTGCCTATTTTTCTCAGTTTATGACGATTAAAACAGCTCGGGACACCAAATTAGACGCTTATTTGAACTCACCCAGGTACCTTTGAACATCTCAAGTATAATTTTTTATTTACATACTTTACAGAATGAGCAATCCACCAGCAGCTAACAACCAGCAGCTAGCTCCCGGCCATGGGACCTCGCCTCTCCACGTAATTAACTATCCGCTGACGCCCATCTTCAATCAGACAAGCCCGGGCCCCAGCCAGCTGCCGCCCGTCCGCCAGACGTTGCGCCTGGAAGGAATGGATTTTTGGAAGAATCACTTGCGTAAGTAATGGTTACAATTTTTAACCTTGATATGAACCCGTGTCGTGTTATACAGGTCTATGCTCTTATACAGGGTTATCTAAAAGTCACTGACCACCCCTGGAAGGCCTTGTCTCCACGAGCCGTTTCGCGAGATTTGTCCCAGGGAAAAATCCCACTTACGAAGTTGGGAAAAATATTGAGTTAACCAATATTTTTCCCAGTACCAAGTATGGTACTTGTACCCCTCGGACCCACTGAGAGAAGAAGAAGAAGTGAAAACTAAATGTGCGATATTTTATTCATTACTACATTGTTCATGTTTGTTCAGTTAAAATAATGTGTTCTAATTGTCAATTGATTGCATTTATTATTTTAATCCCGGTTAAATACTCGACTTTGACTAATTTATCTTCCCGCGCAAACTAGTCGCAGGACTGTATGAGCCCCGTCCCGTGGAGACGGTAATTGGGAAAAATCCCAGAAGTTTCATTCCTGCGATTCGAACTTGGGAAAAATCCCATTAAAACGTCCCGTGGAGACAAGGCCTGACGTTTTTCCAAATTGAGATAGAAGTTTGAAACTTTGGCAATGTTCCTCAGTCTAAAGTAGCAACTTCTTGGTGCCCTCAAAATTTTGGCCCCCCCCCCCCCCTAAGAAGGACGGGGGCTAACTTTTTTTCCAAATGTTTTCCCCTTCATTCAATTGGGAGTTTCTGAGAAACTAAAGTTTTCCGTCAAAAAGAAAGCTCGGATTCAACATTGTTGGGTTGCCAAATTATGTTAAAACTTTCAGTATAAATTGTTGCAGTGTATAATAGCAGTGGAAAAATTTACCTATCTTCGATTTTTTCGAAAAACCCTACCAGTCCCACCTCCAGCCATGTCAAACTCCCCCGGAATGACGCTACCCCGGCGAGAACACTTTGCCTCCGATGCCGACGGCCAGGCTGCAAGGACCTAAAGGGACGGCTCGAATACTCCCCGAAGGGACGTGACGGCTCCCGTTGCATTTTCTGCCGTTCAAGCAAAAGAGGTCTCACTAGCGTGCGCCGAGCCACGCCACCGGGCGAGCAAGGCAGGGCAATAGATCGAGAGCTATAGCACCGAATTATCTAAACGGAGCATAGAGTACAATAGAGTCGCAATGTACTGGATCGCCGATGAAGCCACTTTTGGAGGCTGTTTTGTCCAGTACACGAGAGACTAGCGTGCGGCGACTAGCGATGACGCACGCGCAGAGACTGGCGCTCAGCGCTCCCCACTCCCCGACTCGGCTCCGCTACAGTGAGGTCCATACACATTGAACCAGCTAAGTAGGCCGGTAATAAGTCTGAAATTGAGTCCATAGATGAATATCATCCAAGAGTAACATACATTAATGGATTCGTTATGGCTTTAAATATCTATTTAAAGCAAAATTTGCACAAATTAATATAGATGGAATTAAAAAAAGTCGAAAAAACACAAGCAGTCGTTGCTTTTCCCGTAAGCCGCCGTGATAAGAAATGCCGGTTGGTTCACACTTGGTATAAGTCAGAAATTAAATCCCTATATGAATATTATCCAGGAGTAATATTACATCAATGGATTCATTACGGCTTTGACTACCTTTTAATAGCAAAATTTGCAAAAATTAATGCTGATTGAATTATAAAATGTCGAAAAAACACAAGCAGTTCTTGATCTCTCCATGAGCCGCCGTGTTACAAAATGCCGTTGGGTTCACACTTGGTTCACACTTTTCGGAGCACACGCGGCTCGGAAACGCCTGTTCTTGGATTGGCTTCATCGGCGCTCCAAGTACATTGCGACTCTATTGTACTCTGTGAACCGGAGAGTATAAGAATTTTCACATACATTATTAGATCGGGACACTCGAGTGTAGCAGCAAGGATCGGGCAGTCTGGCTGGTCATAGCCGATGGGTTCAAAATTTGAGACCCATCAAAGGACTACGTGTAAAACGGGCCATTTGGGGCTCGGGGAGGATACCTTTGAGACTTGCCCTCTTCATTCACCTAACAATGCCCCATCTTTTCCCAAAGTTTCAAGCCCCCCAAAAATTTTGGGGAGACGCAGCGGGGGGTCAAAGTTAAAAACCGGCAAAATTTTCGCGAATTTATTTCTCGAAAACCAAGAAGGTTTGGAAAACGCGGTTTAAACGAGCGCATTCAGCGTGACGAGATCTTTCAGAAAATGTATAACATCATAGGGTTTTGTCAACTTCAGCTCGAGTTATCGCCTCCGAAGCGCCGGAACACTCAAAAAAGACCCCTTATTTTTTCACGTTTGGGCCGATTTAAAAAAAAGCCATTCTTTTATTTTGATGAAAAACTGATATGTTGTTCCTGACTCTCTGTAGCCCCTCTAGCTCTTTACCGCATGCTGGGGAAATGTATTGGTCGCGAGTTATAAGAGCGGAAAGGAGCGAAGGTCGGGAAAATCGGCTATTTTAAACTGCGCGCGCGGCGTTGATCGGAAGGAAAACGTCCCCTCCCACAGTAGTATGAAAATGAGGACTTGAGCCCAAAAGTTTTTAGCCAAATTGTGCAGAAAAATACGAATTAAATTACAGTGTTGTATAGGGATTATTGTTCAAGATGGCAACGCTGTAAAATAAAAGTATTGCATGTTAGCCCCTTCAATATGCGGGTTATGCAATGGTGTAATAATGCCCCTTCAAAATGCGGGTTATGCAATGGTGTATTATTCAAGATGGCGGAACGGTGTTGCCGGACTGGGCACTTAAATAAATTAATTAATTATTGGTGAAATTTTGCAACATCGAATTTTACAGTGTTGCCAGATGGGGCAAAAATTAGTTGATTTTTCCGTACAGTGTTGTCAGATTGTGCAAAAAATTCGGAATTTTGGACTTGTAAAAATTTTAGGTTTCGAAAGACCGTCTCCTCCAGTATGGTTCAGGTATCGGAAACTGTAGAGTAGGGTCTGATTGGGTAAATTAAAAATTTTTCTAAGTCCCGTGCTGGTAAATATTTTCGGAAAATTCCCATTCTCCGATCCGCCTCGGATCTATGCGATTCTTTTACACTATAGGAAATCGGAAAACTGTACAGACCGAATTTTGATACGTCTTTTAGTTTTCGAGAAAGTTCGAATTTAACCTAAGTCGCATACGTATCTAATGTGTACATACGAGTTTTCGTGCTTGCTTGAAAACATGGGAGTCTTAACTTTTACTATTGACAGGTTGTATATCTGATGGTAAAAAACACATCCATGACACATACCTATCTTATGTGTATGCGCGGTTTTGTTCCTTACATTGTTTCAGATTGTGTAAAAAATTCGGAATTTCGGACTTGTAAAAATTTTCGGCTTCGATAGACTATATTCTCCAGTATGGTTCTGGTATCGGAAACTGTAGAGTAGGGTCTGATTGGGGAAATTAAAAAATTTTCTAAGTCCCGTGCTGGAAAATATTTTCGGAAAATTCCCATCCTCCGATCCGCCTCGGACCTATGTGATTCTTGTACACTATCGGAAATCGGAAAACTGTACAGACCGAATTTTGATACGTCTTTTAGATTTCGAGATAATTCGACTTTAACCTAAGTCGCATGCGTATCTTATGTGTACATACGAGTTTTTATGCTTGCTTGAATAAATAGGTTGGTAGTTCACTCTTGACTTTAGCTATTGACAGGTTGTATATCTGATGGTAAAAAACACATCTATGTCACATACCTATCTTATGTGTATACGCGGTTTTGTTCCTTACATTGTTTTCAGATTGTGCAAAATATTCGGATTTTTGGACTTGTAAAATTTTTCGGGATCGATAGATCATATCCTATAGGATGGGTTGGTATTGGAGACTGGAGAATAGGGTCTGAATAGAAAAATTAAAATATTTTCGGAAAATTCCCAACCTCCGATCCACCCCGGACCGATGTGATTCTTTTACACTATCGAAGATCGGAAAACTGTACAGACCGAATTTTGATACGTCTTTTCGTTTTCGAGAAAATTTGACTTTTACCTAAGTCGCATGGGTATCCTATGTGTGTATAAGAGTTTTATGCTTGCTTGAATACTGTTGACAGGTTGTATGTCTGATGGTAAAGACACATCTATGAAACACACCTATCTTATGTGTATACGCGGTTTTCCTTCGTATCCCCCATAGATTGTGGTCCTCGCTCCGTCCAAAGTTCAAAATTCATCGTGAAATAGCTGTCTGTTTGTGGATCGCACAACGGTGTGACGCCTGGTTTTAGTTTCTACAGATCATGGGGTATCAGGAAAGCGTAAACGTGCATTGCGGGTAGCCCGCGCTCGCGAAAGGGCATGCGGTGAAACTTCAGCACATTCCTATGGGTCCTCACTCGATGCGTCCTGAAATCAATGTTCAACGCCGAATATCTGTTGGTCCACAAGTCCTAAAAATCTTTGTAGGGCTTTCATTGAGTTCGTAGTACTAACAGCTATCAGGAAAACTTAAACTTATACCGCTAGTAAATTTCCCCGCGATAGGGCGCTGTCTCGAATTTCAGAGGGGGAAAATTCGACAAATTTGTAAGATTATCAATCTTTAACACCGATTGCTGTTGATCCATAAGTCCTAAAAACCTTTTAGAGCTTTCATTAAGTTCGTATAGTACTAACAGCTATCAGAAACACTTAAATTTTTAGCGCTACTAAATTCGCCCGCGGTAGGGTATGTGGTGAAACTTCAGTTTATGGGGTCCTCGCTCGATGCGTCTCAAAATCAATGTTCAACGTGGAATATCTGTTGATTCGTGGGTGTCAGAATAGTCTTAGGACCCTTATTCACTTGTGTGGATTGAAGAGTATCAGAGATACCTAAAATTTGATTGCGCGCTCTCACCCATTAGTCGTACAGACCCAAGGAAAGTCTTAAGCTTCGCTACCACCCTTGGTGGATCTATCGCGACATGACCAATGTTTATGCTTGCTTGAAAAAAAAGTGGGGATTGCTAGTTTACTCTTGACATTTACTTTGTCAGGTTGTATGTTTTTCAAGAAATTCGACTTGTACCTAAGTCGCATGCGTATCCTATGTGTATTTGCGAGTTTTTTAAATTTCGGTACCTATTAAAAGACCATCTCCTCCGGGATGGGTCTGGTATCGGAGACTGGAGAGTAAGGTTTGATTCGGGAAATTAAATAATATATCTAAGTCCTGCGCTTGAAAATATCTTCGGAAAATTCCACTCCTCCGATCCGCCCCAGACCTGTACGATTCTTTTACACTATCGAAGATCGGAAAACTGTACAGACCGAATTTTGATACGACTTTTCGTTTTCGAGAAAATTCAACTTTTACCTAAGCCGCATGGGTATCCTATGTGTATTTATACGAGTTTTTATGCTTGGTTGAATAAATGGGGATTGCTAGTTTACTCTTAATATTTATTTTTGTCAGGTTGTATCCCATCAAGAACACTTCCGCGTAAAAATAAACCGCCAAGCTAAAAATATAAATATTCATCGCCTTAAATGTAATGATATCACATAAAGTATAGACACCAAGTAAATTTCATGAATATAAACTTTATGTTTCTCCTCCTTTCAACATTATTACCGGAATAATGCAAATTATAGACAAAATTTAAAAAGGGTACAAATTTATCATTATTTTTTTGTAGTGATTATGCAATGGTGTATGCTACCCCTTCAACTTGCAGGTGATGCAATGGTGTATGTTGCCCCTTCAATTTGTAGGTTATGCAATGGTGTAAGTTGCCCTTCAATTTATAGGTTATGCAACAACCTTGCTAAGGGTTGAATTACCGGTGAAACCTGAAAACATGAGATTGACGTGTGTAACGAAAGTCGATGATTTAGACAAATTTAGCGGCACCAAATCCGCTACTCATCAATTATGACTGTAATGAGACCACCGGGAAGTCTCCAAATTAATTATCAAACCAAAAATAATTAATGGTCTTATAGGATCCACCGTATTATTTACAGGGACGTGTCGTAACCCGCGATGGACCGTTCGATCTAACATTTAAGGTATGGTAAAAGATCGGTATTCAGGACTGAATTACTTCACAATCAATTATTGACCATAGATTTAATTAGAAATACAACAATATTCAATTATGTCGATTCATTACCATAATTTTTTAATAGGAATACATCGATAGTCAATTATTTCGACTCTTCACCGTAACATCAAATGGAAAAATCTCAACAGTTGATGATGGCGAATACTTACCGTAATGGACCACTAGACAAGTTTCTTATCCAAAATTTCACATAAAGCACGATGCGCACACGAGCCCAATTTGGAAACCTGCAATCATCTTCATACTTTCATGACATGACCTCTCGGGTGCTGTGAGGATAGGTGACCAAGAATTTTCAAAAAAAAATTCACTCGTGCAAATTATACCGGGGTCGTCTCATCATCTATGCTGTGTTGGATGTCGCTGGTCCTCGACTCAAACTCATAAAAATTAGTACATACCCAATTTAGAAACCTGTAATCATCTTCATACTTGCATGACATGAGCTCTCTGGTGCTGTGAGGATAGTAAACCAAGAATTTTCAGAAAAATCCACTTGTTCAAATTATGCCAGGCTTGTCTCATGGACCATGCTCCGTCAGATGTCTACAGCATTCTACCCAAGCTCATATAAACGGGTACGAGCCCAATTTAGAAACTTGCAATCATCTTCAAACTTTCATGACATGACCTCCCGGGCTCTGTGAGGATAGATATTCAAGAATTTTCAAAATAATCGACTCGTGGAAATTATATCAGGCTTGTCTCATTGACCATAGTCGGTCAGATGTCTATATCACTCGACCCAAGCCCATAGAAACGGGTACGTACCCAATTTAGGACCTAAAATAATCTTCATACTTGCATCACATGACCTCTCTGGTGCTGTGGGGATAGTTAACTAAGAATTTTCAATCGATGGTTTTTTGCTCAATATCTCGAAAACGGTGCGTCCTAGACGATTTTTGACGACTTCACACCCACTGCTTTTCAAATATGAATGCAATAAGACCACCGGAAGCCTACGAAAAATTTATCAAGCCTAAAAGACTCAAAATTTCATTGCGGGGAGCCCCCAGTTGCGAAGAACGGTATTGGAAGCTCCAGTGCATTGCTTTACGGTCGATGAATCGTTCGATCTAACATTTAAGGCAGGCTTAAGAAACGAAAGTCAGCTACGGTTAAATTAACGATCGAATCTTTACCATAATTTTAATTAGATATACATCGAAAGTCAAATATTTCAATTCTTTACCATATTTTAAAAATAGAAATAAATCGATGGTCGAATAGTTCCCATAAATTTAACGGAAAAATGTCACCAATCGATGATTCCGTGTATTTACAATAGCTTTAAAGGAATTATACCGACAGTTGATTATTTCGTTTCTTTACTATATAGCTTTAAAGGGAAATATACCTATATTCAGCTGTAAAGGGGAAAATTGATGCCTAATCGATGATCTTGATTCTTTACTATGACCCAAAATCTAAAAAATTGAGATGGTAAAGCTTGAACTTGCAACATTATCGTATAATTAACCTTTAATAATATCAAAAACAAAGAAAACCTTTCAAAGAAAAATAATTGATATACGGAAAGGAGAAAAAGAGTGAAAAAAAATACTTACTTTTCTTTCACTTTATTTAAGTGGGTGCAATGTTGTATGCGAGCATTTCTTACGAAGGGTCAATTATTCGGGCAGCTTTGGGCGAGAGTTTATTGTTCCGGAAAGTTCACCTACGTTCGAATCGAAAAATGAACGTCTTTGAATTATTCTCTTAGAGGTGATAACTACTGATTGAAGCAAACTCGTGGCTTCTCGTATGAAAATTAAGTTTCCTGGAAGCTTGACGAAATGAATAATGAGTCATAAAAACCCCCAATTATTCGGACAGTTTTGGGCGAGAGTTTATTGTTCCGGAAAGTTCACCTAGGTCTGAATCTAAAAATGAACAATAAATTTGAGGAATGATTGTTTTACAACCGAACACAAAATGTCCAGATTGTTTTAAAAATTAATGAAAATGAGCCCGTCGGTAAGGAGTGTTTCTTTGTCCTCGTAAATCCTGATCAAAACATTTTTCAAAGGACCTTTTATATAGCAGACATTCTTGTTTCCATTGTCTACTGCAAGAATTCCAAATACAGGATATTTTCCACTGGAGTTAACGATGAATGCAGAAACCGAGTAAGAACTGTTCGTTTTGAGATTGTACCAAGGATTTTGATTGAACTACTCATGGTATTTTTCCTCAATTTCCATTCAAAATATTCTCCTTAGGATACAATACACTTGTTTTAGCAATAGGTACTGAAGTTTTTCTTTTAGTACTCCAATAAGTCTCCTTTGAATATACCCTTAAGCGCTCTCGAAGTGTTCATTCAGGACGTATTCACATGATAGCATCCCACAAGCGTTGTAAAGTTCCCTGGTCAATTTCTTCTATATGATCATTGTACCCCGAGGAATATATTCATGATGTCCAGGGTGCAATCCATTTTGAGGACTGTGATTTTATCTCAGGGTCGTATCCGTAGATCCAAGACTCATTTTTCCTCATTTGAAGTAAAATTTAATGAATCTTCACCCTCAGTCAAAGGAGACTTATTGGAGTACTTAAAAAGAAAAACTTCAGTACCTATTGCTAAAACAAGTGTATTGTATCCTAAGGAGAATATTTTGAATGGAAATTGAGGAAAAATACCATGAGTAGTTCAATCAAAATCCTTGGTACAATCTCAAAACGAACAGTTCTTACTCGGTTTCTGCATTCATCGTTAACTCCAGTGGAAAATATCCTGTATTTGGAATTCTTGCAGTAGACAATGGAAACAAGAATGTCTGCTATATAAAAGGTCCTTTGAAAAATGTTTTGATCAGGATTTACGAGGACAAAGAAACACTCCTTACCGACGGGCTCATTTTCATTAATTTTTAAAACAATCTGGACATTTTGTGTTCGGTTGTAAAACAATCATTCCTCAAATTTATTGTTCATTTTTAGATTCAGACCTAGGTGAACTTTCCGGAACAATAAACTCTCGCCCAAAACTGTCCGAATAATTGGGGGTTTTTATGACTCATTATTCATTTCGTCAAGCTTCCAGGAAACTTAATTTTCATACGAGAAGCCACGAGTTTGCTTCAATCAGTAGTTATCACCTCTAAGAGAATAATTCAAAGACGTTCATTTTTCGATTCGAACGTAGGTGAACTTTCCGGAACAATAAACTCTCGCCCAAAGCTGCCCGAATAATTGACCCTTCGTAAGAAATGCTCGCATACAACATTGCACCCACTTAAATAAAGTGAAAGAAAAGTAAGTATTTTTTTTTCACTCTTTTTCTCCTTTCCGTATATCAATTATTTTTCTTTGAAAGGTTTTCTTTGTTTTTGATATTATTAAAGGTTAATTATACGATAATGTTGCAAGTTCAAGCTTTACCATCTCAATTTTTTAGATTTTGGGTCATAGTAAAGAATCAAGATCATCGATTAGGCATCAATTTTCCCCTTTACAGCTGAATATAGGTATATTTCCCTTTAAAGCTATATAGTAAAGAAACGAAATAATCAACTGTCGGTATAATTCCTTTAAAGCTATTGTAAATACACGGAATCATCGATTGGTGACATTTTTCCGTTAAATTTATGGGAACTATTCGACCATCGATTTATTTCTATTTTTAAAATATGGTAAAGAATTGAAATATTTGACTTTCGATGTATATCTAATTAAAATTATGGTAAAGATTCGATCGTTAATTTAACCGTAGCTGACTTTCGTTTCTTAAGCCTGCCTTAAATGTTAGATCGAACGATTCATCGACCGTAAAGCAATGCACTGGAGCTTCCAATACCGTTCTTCGCAACTGGGGGCTCCCCGCAATGAAATTTTGAGTCTTTTAGGCTTGATAAATTTTTCGTAGGCTTCCGGTGGTCTTATTGCATTCATATTTGAAAAGCAGTGGGTGTGAAGTCGTCAAAAATCGTCTAGGACGCACCGTTTTCGAGATATTGAGCAAAAAACCATCGATTGAAAATTCTTAGTTAACTATCCCCACAGCACCAGAGAGGTCATGTGATGCAAGTATGAAGATTATTTTAGGTCCTAAATTGGGTACGTACCCGTTTCTATGGGCTTGGGTCGAGTGATATAGACATCTGACCGACTATGGTCAATGAGACAAGCCTGATATAATTTCCACGAGTCGATTATTTTGAAAATTCTTGAATATCTATCCTCACAGAGCCCGGGAGGTCATGTCATGAAAGTTTGAAGATGATTGCAAGTTTCTAAATTGGGCTCGTACCCGTTTATATGAGCTTGGGTAGAATGCTGTAGACATCTGACGGAGCATGGTCCATGAGACAAGCCTGGCATAATTTGAACAAGTGGATTTTTCTGAAAATTCTTGGTTTACTATCCTCACAGCACCAGAGAGCTCATGTCATGCAAGTATGAAGATGATTACAGGTTTCTAAATTGGGTATGTACTAATTTTTATGAGTTTGAGTCGAGGACCAGCGACATCCAACACAGCATAGATGATGAGACGACCCCGGTATAATTTGCACGAGTGAATTTTTTTTTGAAAATTCTTGGTCACCTATCCTCACAGCACCCGAGAGGTCATGTCATGAAAGTATGAAGATGATTGCAGGTTTCCAAATTGGGCTCGTGTGCGCATCGTGCTTTATGTGAAATTTTGGATAAGAAACTTGTCTAGTGGTCCATTACGGTAAGTATTCGCCATCATCAACTGTTGAGATTTTTCCATTTGATGTTACGGTGAAGAGTCGAAATAATTGACTATCGATGTATTCCTATTAAAAAATTATGGTAATGAATCGACATAATTGAATATTGTTGTATTTCTAATTAAATCTATGGTCAATAATTGATTGTGAAGTAATTCAGTCCTGAATACCGATCTTTTACCATACCTTAAATGTTAGATCGAACGGTCCATCGCGGGTTACGACACGTCCCTGTAAATAATACGGTGGATCCTATAAGACCATTAATTATTTTTGGTTTGATAATTAATTTGGAGACTTCCCGGTGGTCTCATTACAGTCATAATTGATGAGTAGCGGATTTGGTGCCGCTAAATTTGTCTAAATCATCGACTTTCGTTACACACGTCAATCTCATGTTTTCAGGTTTCACCGGTAATTCAACCCTTAGCAAGGTTGTTGCATAACCTATAAATTGAAGGGCAACTTACACCATTGCATAACCTACAAATTGAAGGGGCAACATACACCATTGCATCACCTGCAAGTTGAAGGGGTAGCATACACCATTGCATAATCACTACAAAAAAATAATGATAAATTTGTACCCTTTTTAAATTTTGTCTATAATTTGCATTATTCCGGTAATAATGTTGAAAGGAGGAGAAACATAAAGTTTATATTCATGAAATTTACTTGGTGTCTATACTTTATGTGATATCATTACATTTAAGGCGATGAATATTTATATTTTTAGCTTGGCGGTTTATTTTTACGCGGAAGTGTTCTTGATGGGATACAACCTGACAAAAATAAATATTAAGAGTAAACTAGCAATCCCCATTTATTCAACCAAGCATAAAAACTCGTATAAATACACATAGGATACCCATGCGGCTTAGGTAAAAGTTGAATTTTCTCGAAAACGAAAAGTCGTATCAAAATTCGGTCTGTACAGTTTTCCGATCTTCGATAGTGTAAAAGAATCGTACAGGTCTGGGGCGGATCGGAGGAGTGGAATTTTCCGAAGATATTTTCAAGCGCAGGACTTAGATATATTATTTAATTTCCCGAATCAAACCTTACTCTCCAGTCTCCGATACCAGACCCATCCCGGAGGAGATGGTCTTTTAATAGGTACCGAAATTTAAAAAACTCGCAAATACACATAGGATACGCATGCGACTTAGGTACAAGTCGAATTTCTTGAAAAACATACAACCTGACAAAGTAAATGTCAAGAGTAAACTAGCAATCCCCACTTTTTTTTCAAGCAAGCATAAACATTGGTCATGTCGCGATAGATCCACCAAGGGTGGTAGCGAAGCTTAAGACTTTCCTTGGGTCTGTACGACTAATGGGTGAGAGCGCGCAATCAAATTTTAGGTATCTCTGATACTCTTCAATCCACACAAGTGAATAAGGGTCCTAAGACTATTCTGACACCCACGAATCAACAGATATTCCACGTTGAACATTGATTTTGAGACGCATCGAGCGAGGACCCCATAAACTGAAGTTTCACCACATACCCTACCGCGGGCGAATTTAGTAGCGCTAAAAATTTAAGTGTTTCTGATAGCTGTTAGTACTATACGAACTTAATGAAAGCTCTAAAAGGTTTTTAGGACTTATGGATCAACAGCAATCGGTGTTAAAGATTGATAATCTTACAAATTTGTCGAATTTTCCCCCTCTGAAATTCGAGACAGCGCCCTATCGCGGGGAAATTTACTAGCGGTATAAGTTTAAGTTTTCCTGATAGCTGTTAGTACTACGAACTCAATGAAAGCCCTACAAAGATTTTTAGGACTTGTGGACCAACAGATATTCGGCGTTGAACATTGATTTCAGGACGCATCGAGTGAGGACCCATAGGAATGTGCTGAAGTTTCACCGCATGCCCTTTCGCGAGCGCGGGCTACCCGCAATGCACGTTTACGCTTTCCTGATACCCCATGATCTGTAGAAACTAAAACCAGGCGTCACACCGTTGTGCGATCCACAAACAGACAGCTATTTCACGATGAATTTTGAACTTTGGACGGAGCGAGGACCACAATCTATGGGGGATACGAAGGAAAACCGCGTATACACATAAGATAGGTGTGTTTCATAGATGTGTCTTTACCATCAGACATACAACCTGTCAACAGTATTCAAGCAAGCATAAAACTCTTATACACACATAGGATACCCATGCGACTTAGGTAAAAGTCAAATTTTCTCGAAAACGAAAAGACGTATCAAAATTCGGTCTGTACAGTTTTCCGATCTTCGATAGTGTAAAAGAATCACATCGGTCCGGGGTGGATCGGAGGTTGGGAATTTTCCGAAAATATTTTAATTTTTCTATTCAGACCCTATTCTCCAGTCTCCAATACCAACCCATCCTATAGGATATGATCTATCGATCCCGAAAAATTTTACAAGTCCAAAAATCCGAATATTTTGCACAATCTGAAAACAATGTAAGGAACAAAACCGCGTATACACATAAGATAGGTATGTGACATAGATGTGTTTTTTACCATCAGATATACAACCTGTCAATAGCTAAAGTCAAGAGTGAACTACCAACCTATTTATTCAAGCAAGCATAAAAACTCGTATGTACACATAAGATACGCATGCGACTTAGGTTAAAGTCGAATTATCTCGAAATCTAAAAGACGTATCAAAATTCGGTCTGTACAGTTTTCCGATTTCCGATAGTGTACAAGAATCACATAGGTCCGAGGCGGATCGGAGGATGGGAATTTTCCGGAAATATTTTCCAGCACGGGACTTAGAAAATTTTTTAATTTCCCCAGTCAGACCCTACTCTACAGTTTCCGATACCAGAACCATACTGGAGGATACGGTCTTTCGAAACCTCAAATTTTTACAAGTCCAAAATTCCGAATTTTTTGCACAATCTGACAACACTGTACGGAAAAATCAACAAATTTTTTGCCCCATCTGGCAACACTGTAAAATTCGATGTTGCAAAATTTCACAAATAATTAATTAATTTATTTAAGTGCTCAGTCCGGCAACACCGTTCCGCCATCTTGAATAATACACCATTGCATAACCCGCATTTTGAAGGGGCATTATTACACCATTGCATAACCCGCATATTGAAGGGGCTAACATGTAATACTTTTATTTTACAGCGTTGCCATATTGAACAATAATCCCTATACAACACTGTAAAATTCGTATTTTCCTGCACAATTTGGCTAAAAACTTTTGGGCTCAAGTCCTCATTTTCATACTACTTCCCACTCAGTTCGGCGAATCCAAAGACACTGAATCACGTAGACCGTGCGATCGGCTCGGTTTAGTACTGGCGGAGCGAGGCAAGTCTCTAGGAGCCCCATGATGGACGGGCGGGGAAGGGGAGAGAGCGCAGAGCGTATGTCCCAAGCTCTCGAAGAAGCAATGGAGAATTCATGCCCGCGCTCGGTTTTTCACGAATATCTCGTTTAGAGTCCATTTTTAGACAAAATTCCTAAGAAGAATTATAGAACACATAATTTTACACCCGATTAGCATTGTTTCATTTTTCCGAACTTATTATTAACTGAGGAAAAAAGCCTCAAAATCCGACGAAAATTCACTGGAGCCGCTACTGCGCATGCGCAGATGTGCGCAACTGGGACACACGAACACATCGATGCGGGTTGGTGCCCACCACTCATCGCATGCGAATTTTTCAAAGTTGTCTCGCCTTCCGTAACACAGGATGCACGGTCTACGTGATTCAATGTCTTTGGGCGAATCAGACTCCTCTGCCGACCTCGCATTGTTGCCACATGTCTCCTGATCCGTTGCCGCGCGCAGTTTAAAAAAGCCGATTTTCCCGACCTTCGCTCCTTTCCGCTCTTATAACTCGCGACCAATACATTTCCCCAGCAAGCGGTAAAGAGCTAGAGGGGCTTCAGAGAGTCAGGAACAACATATCAGTTTTTCATCAAAATAAAAGAATGGCTTTTTTTTAAATCGGCCCAAACGTGAAAAAATAAGGGGTCTTTTTTGAGTGTTCCGGCGCTTCGGAGGCGATAACTCGAGCTGAAGTTGACAAAACCTTATGATGTTATACATTTTCTGAAAGATCTCGTCACGCTGAATGCGCTCGTTTAAACCGCGTTTTCCAAACCTTCTTGGTTTTCGAGAAATAAATTCGCGAAAATTTTGTCGGTTTTTAACTTTGACCCCCCGCTGCGTCTCCCCAAAATTTTTGGTGGGCTAGAAACTTTGGGAACAGATGGGGCATTGTTAGGTGAATGAAGAGGGCAAGTCTCAAAGGTATCCGCCCGAGCCCCAAATGGCCCGTTTTGCACGTAGTCCTTTCCAAAAAATTGCGTAAAATTTAACCGGAAAGTATTATAGTTGATTTTAGCTTCATATTGTAGGGGTGACTTCTCTGATTAGATATCACTTCGCCAGACTGTCCAACTCCGATGGAAAAGGGTTTGCCAGACCGCCCGAAAGTTCCGAAAAATTTCGCAAATTTTAACCGGAAAGTATTATAGTTGATTTCAGTCTCATTTTGTAAGGGTGACTTCCCTGATTAGATATCACCTTGCCAGACTGTCGAACTCCGATGGGAAAGGGTTGCCAGACCGCCCGGAAGTTGCGGTCTAGATTGTATTATACGTCAATATCCGGTAAGGATGGAGTGCCGATTTGGAAAATACGATCTTCTTAGGTTACATCTGGTTATGTTCCGCAAGGACTGCATTGTTGCAAAGTCAAACCAATAATTTAATATTTTATTGCGCCACCAGGCATCCATGTAAATGCGCCTAGTTGCACCATTAATTAAATTATTTTTTGCACAGTCTGGCAACTGTTGGACTCGAAAGCTCCATTTTCATACTGCTGTAAATTCGCACTTTGTCTGGTGGTCCATTTGGGTGAACCTATTCATAGTTTCCTATTAATATCCTTCTAAGTGTAGATTGTTTTTCTTTCTAGTATATGCGTTTGAGGCTGCGTGTGCCGGCAAATCGATGGAAGACATCGCGGTGATCGCCACAGCGGCAGCTGCGACCGTGGCCAGAGAGGCGGTGAGTTGTTTTCTATGTTACAGAATGTAGGCGATAGCTACAGTAATGACCTATGTGGGAAAACTTTGTTGTGAGAAAATTGCGTTCGAAGTTTTACTTTGTGAATATGACATCGCGTTTTTGAGAAACAAGGAATTTTTTTTTACTGGTTTAACGCTTTGAACCTTACCTACTTGAAGAGTAGTCATTCAGAAGTTTATCAAATAATTTATTTATTAATTTGTAACACACTGGTTGTAGCTCTTAATTTTTTCATAGTCGGGTATGCAGCCAAAATGCTAAAAAATGTGCAAGAATTAAGTTATATCAAAACAGTTTCATTTAATTATAATTTTTGGCCAAAACTTTTCGGCACATTTTCCATTGTCAGTACCTTGAATGTCAGAGAACTATATTTAAATACATTTTCAATTATCAATAACAACTTTGGTAGGCACTTTGTTGACTAGGCAGGATTGTAAAAATTGCTTAGATGGCTCACGGATTAACCTTATAGTTTAACTAGCCGCTGTGGCTCGCTTTGCTCGTCTTGCGTCTAGTCGGGGGCTCCACCTCCTGGACCCCCGGGTGACAAGCGAGCAGTATTCCGTGCCGTAAGTGCAAAAAAATTATAAAATAATGTAATCCAATAAAAACTCTATTCTGAATGCATGAATTCGAAAGGCATTCCTCCATAAAATCCTGTGAATACAGATGCCCAATAGTATCGCCGTATGTCAGACACTCAAAAATCGCAAATGTTCCGTAAAATGGGAAGAAAAATTGAACAAATTTTGCTAATTATCTATTAATCAACTGACACGATGGTAAAAGAACGTATCTGGCGGAAACAGGTGTATAGTAGTCTTGCACTGGGTTGGACACTAAAAACCCGAATGTTCCATGAAAAAAGGAAAGAAGGTATGAACAGAAATCGCTAAATATCCATTGATCGACTGGCGCGGCCGCAAAAGAACGTATCTCACGAATACAGATGCACAATAGTATCGTCCTGTGTCGGACCATTTCCTACTTTGCATTCCTGACCATTCGAGAAATCGTGTGTGATTGTGTCAGTAATAACTGCGGAGAACAAAAGGAAGCCGCCGGGCTACGTTTAGATACAATAAGAGCATTAACTCCACGCATTTGGATGCCACTATCTGGTCGGAGAATCATGTTTTGACTTGTTTCTATGCGATAAATGACGACTCGAGAAAATCTTGTCAAAGCGTGGGCCGTCATGGGCCGTGCAGCTGGCGGTCCCAAAAGATCTCATTCTCAATTCGTCACCCTTTTCTCCCTTCCTGCTCGGCCAAATGGAGCTCCAAAAATCGATGAAATTTCTCAGTTCACGTTCGATTTCAACTTTCTTAGTAAATTACATTCTGCTAAAAAAGTATATTACAATGAACTAAATTTCTTTGTGATATGTTGATCTGTAATGGTAATAACCACAAAAAACCCTCAACAAGGGTAAAAATTCCGCCAAGCCTATGAGACCTTATCACAAAATTAGTAGGTCTGTATCCAAAAAAAATTTAAAAAAGGAGTGGTGGGGGGGGGGATCTCTCCAAAATTACAAAAGGAGAAAAGATAAGTAGCTCAAACTGTGTTTTATCAGTTCGAGTCGATTTTTCTTTCTTCCCTTTCACCACTTGCCATTTCCATGTCACCTAGGTCCTTCAAAATTCAGAACGGCTAATAACTGTGAGCGCCAGGCGGAAATATCATGAATTCGACAGTCAACTCCTTCATTGTAAGTAAACGAATAAACTAAGTTAGTCCTTGGGATCTGCTGCGAAACGAATTTCATAGGCAAATGGCATAGGCGAATTTTCATAGTTCTAGCTGGAATTTAAGAGGAGTTTTTTCGAGCATTCATGTAATTCTTCCTTTGTCGTTTTACTTGCAATGCTTGAGGCTATACCTTGGTGCCTAAAAGAAGATGGGCTGCAGCTGACACTCAAATGATACATATCGGGACCGTCTCGCCAGAATGGACCACTAGACAAGGTACGAATTTAAGCAATCTAATACAAGTCTCTTAACCAAAATTTCACTTAAAACACGATTCGCACAACGAAAATTACTGAAACCAACTCCTAACTAAGATTTTAACGTTTTTATTTCACATTGGTTACGAGGAATTTGAACTGCCTGCTCACAAGAAACTCAAAGCTGTACGTGAGTCAAATTGCGCACTGCAATGGTTTCAGCAAGCTTCTCAATCAAGCAATGTTCATTTTCCATCATGTGTTGTTCAAACTATTAGCAATTTGCTATAGCTGAGCCAAAGCGTCAAGATTGAGGTTGCCAGATTTTTATATTGCAGAGACTATCATGATAATGTTTAGCGTGCGATGTGAATCACGTAGAGCATTGAGTTTTAATGAGCGGGTGATTTGAATTCACGCATCAGGAATCATTGAATATCTTTGTAAGGAGTTGACTTCGCTAATTTTTGTTGTGCGCATCGTGTTCTACGTGAAATTTTTATTAAGAAACAGGTATCAGAATGCTGAAATTCGTACCTTGTGTAGTGGTCCATTGTTGATATTTTAGCTATTTTTTTTGTTGCTCTTTTTAAAAATTCTACATTCATCTACTTGACTTTTTTTTTTATTTTCAAAGAATGTGGCAGAATCTGAATTGAAAATATTCAATCTATTCTTGATCTAAACGAGGGAGGTCTTGTAAGTATTATACAATGGTTCCTTACATGGCTATTGTAGGTAAGAAGAGTTGCGGCTACCTGAAATGAAGGGGAATAATTAGCGAAAAATTAAATAAAGTTCATTGATGTATGAGAGTGGAATTTGTTTCCTAAAATGCAAAACGAAAATGAAAGTGAGATGAGGAGATTGTAAAAAATCTTGACTTCAAAAGATATCAAATATTTTAAGGTTGGAGACTGAAAAAAGAACTGCTTGTTTTATCCCTCGCCATCTCCTCGTAGGAAACAAATCCAATTATCCTTCCTTGTATTAGTGACCCAGGTAATTAAACTAGCTTCAAAGGTAAGCTGGTTGTGTCAAAGACTAACTAAAGGGGACTCTCAGCAGAATTAACTGACAATTTGCTCGTTGTAGTTCTGGGGCGTACCTATACTTAAAAAAACTTGACCTCAAATGATATCAGAAATTTTGAGGTTTGAAATGGAAAACAAAGTTTGAGCTACTTTTCTTTTCTCCTTTTGTAATTTTCAAGAGATTCCCCCCCCCCCCCCACCGCTCCGTTTTTAATTTTTTTTTGGATACAGACCTACTAATTTTGTGATAAGATCTCATAGGCTTGGCGGAATTTTTACCCTTTTTGAGGGTTTTTTGTGGTTATATCAGTTATTTTATGTTTTTCTGCACATGCAAAGACCATTAGACTCTTGTCAAAAGGAAGGAAAATGTTAAGCTGTGAATATTGGTGCATAAGGATTCATTACAAACAATGTTCTTTCTTGATGTTATTCTTCCCTTGGAGATGAAAAATATTTCTATCCAAATTTTAAAGACAGGGAGATCAAAATTGAATACCGGCACTCAAAAGAAAATACTGCTAGTAATTACTGCTGCCCGCATTTATCCTCTTTCAACCGAGTTATGTGGTGATGCTGAAACTAAGGACATGACTTGGAGAACTATGTTGAAAAAAAAAAAAAAAAAAATATGAATGTCAAAGGCTAGCAGTCCTATGAATTCTTATATGTACACATTGACAAATGAAGTTATTGAAAGTCCATGATTTCAGTAAGCTTCGTAAGGCTAAAAAATACTTCAAAGATGAGCATAAGAAAATTCTAATGTCAGAGTCCTTGTTCATTCAAAGTGAAATAGTTTACTTAAACAATGTACTTAAAATTTCGGAAAAGATACATTGCTATGATGATCCTTATGTACTACTTTTACTGACCGATCTACTTTTCTAATGAGAAACAGAAGGCCCTTAGGTATTTTGAAATTGGAAAAATTCCTGAAGAATCTGGCCACAAAAATTGTATTGTTACAAATTTGGAGAGTAGGTATTGTGTGATGAGTAAGTTAACACATCTTGTGAATATCAGATTACCCAGAGTATTGTAAGCACAAAAATCTTTGAAAGTAAAGGTAAGCAAGTGAAGTAAAAACTACCAAAATACTCTTAAGAGCAACCAAGCTAAAAGACCCGTCGGTAAATTCCCCCTCCAATCCATAAAGATAACTAAAGAAAAAGAAGCGAGCAATTTCATTCGCTGAACTCTTAAATTTGAAGTGCAATCCTTAAGTAATACCGTCTTGGGCAGTTCAAAATAAACTTTATGCTAATAGCCTCCTTGGTTCCCACCTAGAGAATGTAGCTACTAAGAGAAAATCTGGAGATAGGTATGTGTTACCATAGTCTAAGTAGGTATGGGCACCATCGAGGATGTTCGGGCACCGTCGACAATGCGCGACATCCCTACGTTGCCCGTAATATATATATATACCATTGGCGCGCTGAGCTCTGATCTGTTTACAATTCAATTACTTACTCAGCAGCATATTAAATCAATGTGAGTAAGAATAGAGACTTTAGCAGTGTATAGTATAGAGTATCACTTAAATTCCTTCCGTTCATTGCAAATACATTGCCCCATCTGCTATTTGCTTCGAAACTCAATGGCTATAGTAGCAATGTCCGCTGAGATTCTTCGTCCTTAAGACACTTGTCCTTTTTTGTAATGATTGTTGAAGTAGCCGTGTTTTGACATGGGTCCCGAGACTTTTTTAGCTGTGTCGTTTAACATTTAAATTGTTAGGTAGATTTCGAAGAAATATCTACCTATTGCAGACGGTACGACCTCGTAATTTTCGGGAATTTTCGCTCGAAGAGCATCGATCTTGAAGCCCTGAGTTGAAAAATATAGGTCATATAAAAGATATATATGTATATATATTAATATTGTAAAGACCCACAAGCTGAAATGCCATTGAGACCAATAGTGAGCTCAATAGGTAGCCCTTTTTATAATATGTCCAAATATTTTGGCAATACATATATTGGAAAAAGTAGTAGGTAAAACTGGCCGTACTATCAAAAATTTGTATAAATTTATAGAATTTCTGAAATGCCAAATCCGTCCTGATGACTTTCTTTTAGCATCGTTTGATGTCGAATCAATGTACACAAATATTCCCATAAAGTTAGCTTTGAACGTTATCGCGGAAAAGTGGCCACTAATTGCCCCACATACAACCTTACCCTAAGAGCAATTCCTAGAAGGTGTTAGGGCATGTTTAGACTCAACAATTTTTAAGTTTGGAGAAGATTGCTACAAACAGATTAACGGACTAGCGATGGGTGGACCGGTGAGTGCCAGTGTTGCCAACTTGGTTATGGAATATTTTGAAGAAAAAATGTTTGAAAATTTTCCGTATAAAATGTTATTTTATAAGCGCTTCGCGGATGACATAATTCTATGTTGTCATAAGGACGATCTCAATAGTATTTACCATTTCTTCAACATGTTTTCGAGTAACATTAAATTCTCAATTGAATATGAAGCCAATAATGCCATAGCATTCCTGGATGTTCTTGTTATAAAACAAGGGAGTAAATTTGTCACATCGTGGTTTACAAAACCTACTTTCCCGGGCAGATATCTGAATTTTTTGTCTCCACAACCTCTCTCTCAAAAAATCAATGTAATTAAGAATTTGGCAAGACGCATATGCCTACTTTCTCATCCCATGCTCCGCAAGGACAAAATAAGGGAAGCTAAAAAATTGTTATTTGAAAATTGTTATCTCAGGCACCTTGTCAACTATATATTTGAGAATATAGTGAAATTTTGTTATAATGGCTTTCCCCCTCCAAAATTGTTTGAAAAAACCGAATTTGTTGTATGTCTGTACGTTTCCTCCTGCTCAGAAAAGATTAGATCCGTGTTAAAGCCGCATGGCTACACTTTAGTCTTTTCTAATTAATCTAGTTTACAAAATTTCCAGTCTTGTTTGAAGTCAAAAATCCCAACAAAAAGCTGTCAGGAGTGGTGTATGAGATACCGTGTAGAGATTAGTAGTATGAAAATGCCGACTTAAGAACATAAAAAATCGTACCGCGTTGCACGATGGTGCAGAAAAATAAGAATTAAATTACAGTGTTGTATAGGGATTATTGTTCAATATGGCAACGCTGTAAAAGTAAAGTATTGTATGATGCCCCTTCAATATGCGGGTTATGCAATGGCGTAATATAGCCCCTTCAATATGCGGGATATGCAATGGTGTATTATTCAAAATGGCGGAACAGCGTTGTCGGATTGTGCACATAAATAAGTGATTTAATTAATGGTGAAATTTTGCTACATCGAATTTTACAGTGTTGCCAGATGGGGCAAGAAATTAGTTGATTTTTCTATACAGTGTTGTCAGATTGTGCAAAAAATTCGGGATTTCGGACTTGTAAAAATTTTCGGTTTCGATAGACCTCTTTCTCCAGTATGGGCCTGGTATCGGACACTGGAGAGTAGGGTCTGATTCGGGAAATTAAAAATTTTTCGGAGTGCTGTTGGTCCACCACTGGAAAATTTTTTCTTGAGCTTTCATTGAGCTCATAATGCTTTCAGCTATCAGGAAAACTTAAACTTATACCGCTAGTAAATTTACCCGCGAGGGATTTCAATTTTTAGTGGCGTGGCGGTGGTGTGCGCTTGGAGGTGTGTATCGGAACCATGTGTTTTGGGACGGGCAACTGGGATTGGATATTGCAGTGTTCAGTTTGATTAATCAAAAAAAATTTATTTTTTTTTAATTTTTTTTATTTATTTTTTTTTTGGTGGATATTTACAGTTACAGTTTAAAAAAACGTTCGCGTTTAGTAAAACCCACGCGTTTAGTAAAAACCCACGCGTTTAGTAAAACCTACGCGTTTAGAAAACCCACGCGTTCAGAAAACGTACGCGTTCAGAAAACATACGCGTTCTAAAAACGCTAGGGTTGTCAACCACAAACATCGATCCCTTCTCCTTCTCCGAACTTTAAATGGACACTTATGTCATCGACTTTCCGATTGTTATTCTTACGGGACATTCTGGTGAAACGGAACTTGCAGTCGGATGATAGGTACTTGGAGTACAGGTACGGAGCGGAACAAATGAGCGCCAGTAAACTCAAGATGAATAGAAGAACGTCCGCCAAGGTAGAGGGTGCGCATTTGATTTCCGGATAGACCGGGCACATTGTGATGTTTGCTTCGGATGAGTTTTCCACCGCCACTGTGGAATTCACTCCAACAACAGCGATGATGATGATGAAGGTGAAGAGAATAATTTTATCGATCATGATTTCTTCCTTACGATACTGAGAAGAGAATGCATACTATTTATACGAAATCCTTACTATCGATCCAACTGTTGTGACTCGCGTCCAGACCCAACCATTTGAAAAAGGCCTGGTTTCTCATATGAAAGTTATCTGGAAGCTTCATGAAGTGAATACAGAGTCATAAAGTGCCCTGAACACATGCGACTGAGTTTAAGGTTCTCAACAGTTCACGTAGGTAAGGGTTGAAAATGAGTATTTTTGAATCCTCTCCGCGACACGCACTCATCACTCGAGGAGCAGCAATTCAGCTTGTATTTACAACGAAATGACATTTTTGGTGCATAAATATGTTAGAGCCCACTTACAAAAACCACTCATAAAACACCGATAAAACGCGGGTTTGTCGCACAATTCATATTTGAGTGTTTTCAGAATCGCTTCTAACGTATGCACGCACTCGTAGTCACACACGTGGCTGCGCCTGCTGTGATAAATCGGGTCCACTCGTAAATACCGTGACTCAACAAGTTGGTTGTTGAGACTTTCTTCCATCTCCAATGGTATTTCATACAAACTCATGAACAAACAATCTTCAAAACTCAAAAACCTAATTGCACATTCGGACAATGGAAGGGCAGACATTTTTTTTTTAGGTAATGTACAGGTCAGTGTATGTTACTAATTTTACAACTACTATATTTACTTTGATCTAAATTACGACTACACAGTTTGTCCGAGTGTAACCAAAACTGGTGATTAAGAAATACTACTACTAGTATATTTACATTGATCTAAATTATGACTACACAGTTTGTCCGAGTGTAACCGAGTTTGGTAATGAGCGAATACTAATACTATATTTACTCTGAGGTAAATTATGACTTTACAGTTTCTTTTCGCTCGGTATAAAAACTGAAGATTTGTCTCCGAGCGAAAGTTCGTCGGTCTCGGTTTTGATGACATTAGAAAAACCTCGAGCTTAAAGTAGTATCAGTTGTTCGCTCTGAAATCTTCTCAGTGAACAGAATTTAACAATCGTAAAGATAGTGTAGATTTTCTGTTGTGACAAACTCAGAAAACTTAGAGCTTGAAGTAGTATCAGTTGTTCGCTCTGAAATCTTCTCAGTGGACAGAATTTAACAATCGTATAGATAGTGTAGATTTTCTGTTGTGGCAAACTCATAAAACTTAGAGCTTAAAATAGTATCCGCTGTTCGCTATGAAATTTTCTCAGTGAACAGAATTTAACAAACGTAAAGATAGTGTAGATTTTCTATTGTGACAAACTCAGAAAACTTAGAGCTTAAAGTAGTATCAGTTGTTCGCTCTGAAATCTTCTCAGTGGACAGAATTTAACAATCGTATAGATAGTGTAGATTTTCTGTTGTGGCAAACTCATAAAACTTAGAGCTTAAAATAGTATCCGTTGTTCCCTCTGAAATCTTCTCAGTGAACAGAATCTAGCAAACGTTAAAATAGTGTAGATTCCCTTTTCTAACCGACTCGGAAGACTTTGAGCTTAAAATAGTATCTTTATCATGGCTGCTCAAGAACAAGCACAACAGAATGTTGAAACTTTCATCCAATGTGACAATTGTGATGAATTTTATAAACAAGGTGAAAAGCACGAACACTGCACGGAACAAATTAAGAAGGAGGAGGGTATCAACTATGAAGGGCCGTTTGTAACTAAAGATACGAAAGTTGGCAATATATAAGAAATGGCGTAATATAAGAAATATTCAAGATATATAGGAAATTTTGAAATATATATACGAAACTGTCCCAATATATAAGAGATGTGTCAAAATCGACTCCATAATATATCGCGAAAATCGTGCAATATATAAGAAATGTCTCAATATATAGAAAATCGACTTCACAATATATATGGCGAAATTCGTGCGATATACAGGGTGATCCATAAGTCCTTTCCATCCCCTCGAAATTTTTACCTACATTTGAGGCAAAGATTTGAAACTTGGGGGATGTTCCTAGGTCAAAAGAAGCTACTCTCTGGCCCCCTACAATTTTCCGGGGAACCCTTGGGGGGGGGGACGGAAACCAATTTGTTTTTCAATTTAGAAGACCCCCTTTGTCATACCTCGTTCGAAAGAGCATAAAAAAAGGACACTTTTCGGGTAAACCAGAAGTCAATATCTCAAGACGTTTCAAAATGGCGTTCGGTTAATATTTAAGATGGCTGAAAATTGACACCGGTTGTTTGTCTATGGGTGTCCCCTTGGGTGATCTTGAAACTCTGTTCACTCTGTGCTTTGCTGATGACCAGGTGGTGGTTGCTCAAGATCAAGAAGACGCGGAGTACATGATGCGCAAGTTAGTAGAAGAATATCGGAAGTGGGGTTTGGAAGTCAGCATATCCAAATCTGAGAAGATGACTTTTGGTGGTGATCAGCAAAGCATTGAGTTGGAGGATGGGCAGCAGATCAAATGCTGCGAGCACTTCAAGTACTTGGGAGTGCGGTTGACACAGGATGGAAGGACGGATCAAGCTATCAGGGAAAGGAACACCTTAGCAAGGAAGGCTATAGCGATGTTAAATGGAATCCTCTGGGATCAGCGGATTTCCAAAGATAACAAGAGGAGGATATACAACGCTGTAGTAAAAAGTATATTAACATACGGATGTGAAGTTTGGCAGCTGAAGAAACGGACACAGGATATGCTAAGAGCAACGGAGATGGATTTCTGGAGAAGGTCGGCAGGAATTTCTAGGAGAGATCGGGTCCGTAATGATAGAGTGCGTCAGATAATGGAAGTCGAAAATGACATCGTGTTCGACGTCATGACCAAACAACTTGTTTGGTATGGTCATGTCAATAGGATGACGGAAGAGAGGCTGCCAAAAAAGATGCTTGATTGGGTTCCTCCTGGGAGGAGGCGTAGGGGACGCCCAGTGAGAGGTTGGCGACAGGGGGTGTTAAGTGAGATGAGGGAGTGTCAACTCCCTGATAACCTGTGGGAAGACCGAGCTTTGTGGCGATTAGGTGTCGCAAAGCGCCAAAGACCGCTATAACAGCGACTCGTATGTATGTATGTTTGTCTATGGATTTGCGCGAAAAACTGTACCTACGGGTATTTTGATAAGAGAAAAACGAATTTGAAGTTGGATTTTTTAAAAAACAACAAATTTCCAAAATGGCCGAAAATTCATGGAACTTGGGGGTATTTTGGCATGCGATTAACAAATTTGAAGTTCGATTTGTAAATAAAAAAAAACGAATTTTCAAAATGGTCGATTCCATGAATTTTCGGCCATTTTGGAAATTTGTTGTTTTTTAAAAAATCCAACTTCAAATTCGTTTTTCTCTTATCAAAATACCCGTAGGTACAGTTTTTCGCGCAAATCCATAGACAAACAACCGGTGTCAATTTTCAGCCATCTTAAATATTAACCGAACGCCATTTTGAAACGTCTTGAGATATTGACTTCTGGTTTACCCGAAAAGTGTCCTTTTTTTATGCTCTTTCGAACGAGGTATGACAAAGGGGGTCTTCTAAATTGAAAAACAAATTGGTTTCCGTCCCCCCCCCCCCCCAAGGGTTCCCCGGAAAATTGTAGGGGGCCAGAGAGTAGCTCCTTTTGACCTAGGAACATCCCCCAAGTTTCAAATCTTTGCCTCAAATGTAGGTAAAAATTTCGAGGGGATGGAAAGGACTTATGGATCACCCTGTATATCGCACGAATTTCGCCATATATATTGTGAAGTCGATTTTCTATATATTGAGACATTTCTTATATATTGCACGATTTTCGCGATATATTATGGAGTCGATTTTGACACATCTCTTATATATTGGGACAGTTTCGTATATATATTTCAAAATTTCCTATATATCTTGAATATTTCTTATATTACGCCATTTCTCATATATTGCCAACTTTCGTATCTTTAGTTACAAACGGCCCTTCATATATCAACGATGAAACGAATATTAAACAGGAGCACGACGCGCTCGTTCATTGTGATCTTTGTGATGAGTTTTATGCGGAGGGAGAGAATCATGAGCAATCTCCCGAACACATTGAAAAGATGTCCACCATGAAGGACACCTCATCACCTGCCGATGACAACAAGGACGAGAATCAAGAATATTGTGACACGTGCAAGATCTCATACCATAAAAGAGAAAAACATGAAGAATCTGCAAGTCACATAAGAAATTTGTTTGAGACTAAAGTTCCGATTGTTCAAGTCGAGACTGCTTGTCAAAGCAGGTTGAAAACATTTTTCATCACCAACCTCAAACCGGAGCTTCTCATCATCGATGATTACTTACTCACAGTTTAAGACCTCGTGATAGGAAAAATTAAAGAAGAACTCACCGACGAGGCATTGAAGGTAAATATACTAGTCTATGCTGAATATGAAAAAGCTGACGATAAGGACAAGGAAGGAATGCAGTTGAAGAAGTTCAAGACTAAAAACGAAGCTATTTTCACGTCAACGGATCTGGACAAGTATTATGAAAAGTTAAGAGTCAAGATTAATAAGGAGTCATTCGATTTCCACATGAACGGATCCGGTTGGGTGCTGAAGAAGATACAGGGTATGGAGCTACGTGTCAACCGCTACTATGCTTTACACCGAGGTGGAACGTACGTTAAGCTTCCGTTTCGCACCAACAATGTTGTCAATGTAAATAATGGTGAATTTAACGATTGTTTCCTGTTTGCAATGTTTGGAAAGTTCGTCCCGAAGGAGGCGCAGAATAAATATCGTCCTGATAAATATGTAGATATACTTAATCATTACGATTTTTCCTGTGTTCCCTTCCCCACGAGCATAGATGATATTATAAAATTCGAAAAAAGGAACAACGTATCGGTTTCGGTATTTGGGCTCCGTGAGAGTTTGGTGTCAAACAAGAAAAAGTATACAGTATATCCCATTAAAGTTGCCGACCCGGAAAAAGAAGACCACACCGACCTGCTATGTCTCTCAACCCCCGTACCTTTAAGTTACCATTATTGTTGGATCAGTAACTTTGAACAACTTGTACGTAAACAGTTGACAAAACATAAAACTCGTATCTACATCTGCAAGAAATGCTTTACACATAAGAACTCGATGGAGCAATTGCGTCAACATAAAATTCTTTGCTCTTTGGTAAGCAAAGACGCATTCCTAGCTTCATTTCCAGACGAGCGATACCTCAAGTTCAAAAATCATCATAAGGAAATCAAACATAATTACGTACTTTATGCAGACTTTGAAGCCTACTTGGAACAAATTCATGGTGACTCGACGCATCCAGCGTCTGCGTATAGACGGCACATCTCAAATTCTTACGCTTACGTCCTCGTCACGGAGGATCCTGAATTTAAAATGTCGGAACCAAAACTGTACCGTGGCGAGGAGGCACAAATCAAATTTCTGGATGACATAATCACTCTGGTAGAAAGAATTAGTAGGAGTTACAATGACAAAGAAGGTAAAATAATAATGACACCTGAAGACCTCGAGTTAACCTAACCAACATTGTAATATCCAATCCCAGTTGCTCGTCCCAAAACACAAGGTTCCGATACACACCTCCAAGCGCACACCACCGCCACGCCACTAAAAATTGAAATCCCTCGCGGGTAAATTTACTAGCGGTATAAGTTTAAGTTTTCCTGATAGCTGAAAGCATTATGAGCTCAATGAAAGCTCAAGAAAAAATTTTCCAGTGGTGAACCAACAGCACTCCGAAAAATTTTTAATTTCCCGAATCAGACCCTACTCTCCAGTGTCCGATACCAGGCCCATACTGGAGAAAGAGGTCTATCGAAACCGAAAATTTTTACAAGTCCGAAATCCCGAATTTTTTGCACAATCTGGCAGCACTGTATAGAAAAATCAACTAATTTCTTGCCCCATCTGGCAACACTGTAAAATTCGATGTTGCCAAATTCCACCAATAATTAATTAATTTATTTAAGTGTCCAGTCCGGCAACGCCGTTGCTTGCATAGCCGCCATCTTGAATAATACACCATTGCATAACCCGCATATTGAAGGGGCATTCTTACACCATTGCATAACCCGCATATTGAGGGGCAACATACAATACTTTTACATTTTACAACGTTGCCATATTGAACCTAATCCCTTTACAACACTGTAATTTTATTCTTATTTTTCTGCACCATCATGCAACGCTGTTGGATTTTTTATGTTCTCAAATCCCCATTTTCATACTACTGTTTGAGTCTACGGCAGTCAATTTTAACTACGTCGATCGCGGCTGATCGAAAGTCACCCATCCAGAGTCAGCTGGGAACTCATTTCACCAAAATATAAAAACACTCGGGGGCCCAGATGGTTCATGCCTTCGGTCCTACCCTCTCAGTTCTTGAAACAAATTTACAACCTGCGGGTTGGGTCGCGGAGCGGCCAGGGGGCGTAGCCCCCTGGTATTTTTCTAATCTCTGAAAACTTTCATTGTGTATGAGTACTGCCTCTCTGCGGCGGGGGCTTATTGTTATTGCTTGTGTTGATGTTTTTCATGTCTCCTGTTATCGTTAAACTGGTCTCTTGCTGCGACTGGACTGGGTTTCTGTGTTTTTTCCTCGTTCAGTTATGAATAACTCGTCTGCCCTGAGGATGGAGAGAATTTGTCACCGAAACGTCGGCTTAAACTTTGCGATCGTTTTTTTCCGGAACTATCGATACGATCAAAACGAAACTAAGCATGGTTCTTCACTGCTATGAGGTCTACATCAAGTTTCATTTTTCGTGAAAATCGGCCCATCCCTTAGTTCAGTATCGTCAAGGTCACTGGGGGATGATCTTTAGAACTCGTTCAATCTTAGTCGGTGATGCCTCAAAAAACTCGTCTCATCGTTGCCTTCAAAACAACCTATATTCACTCACCCTCTAAAACCACCCCTTATCCAGAAAATCTCTAGTCCAAAGGGGGATGGTTTTTCGAAGTCTTCCGATCTTAGTCGGTGATACCTCAAAAAACTCGTCTCGTCGTCGCCTTCCAAACAACCTATATTCGCCCACATTCTAAAACCACCCCTTATCCAGAAAATCTCAAGTCCAAAGGGGATGATTTTTAGAACTCGTCCGATCTTGGTCGGTGATACCTCAAAAAACTCGTCTCGTCGTGGCCTTCAAAACAACTTATATTCACCTACCCTCTATAACCACCCCTTATTCAGAAAATCGCAAGTCCAAAGGGGGATGATTTTCCAAACTCGTTCGATCTTAGTCGGTGATACCTCAAAAAACTCGTCTTGTCGTGGCCTACAAAACAACCTATATTCACATACCCTCTAAAACGACCCCTTATCTAGAAATTCTCAAGTCCAAAGGGGGATGATTTTTCAAATTCGTCCGATCTTAGTCGGTGATACCTCAAGAAACTCGTCTCGTCGTGGCCTTCAAAACAACCTATATTCACCTACCCCCTAAAACCACCCCTTATCTAGAAAATCTCAAGTTCAAGGGGGACGATTTTCCGACCTGCAGGCTCATTAGACGCAACTGTTTTCATAGAAACTATTAGTCGAAATCTACCTCTCGTTTCCACTGTGGCTGGAAAGCGTTTTTTCACAAGTAGCGGGGACTCAGCCCGATGTCTTAACCCCCAACCTGGAGGACTGGCGTTTGAATTCGGAGTGCGCTCTCCTAGATTGGTTACCTTCACTATGGTGAAGGTAACCAATGGCCCAATCTGTACTTTGGAGGCAGAGGCTACCAGGTGGGGTCCGCAGGATTGCTGAACCTGTGAGAGTAGAGTCCCACTTAGAGACTATCCTAGATACTTATTGAATAAAATTTTAGATACTTAGTGAATAAAATTCTTTGGAAGCATTGAACCAATGCACTGCTTCTCACAAAAAGCAACAGAAAAATCACAATACCGGAGATAAAAGATTCGTCAGTTTCAATTATTTTGGCCTGATGAGCAGAAACGTAGGTAAATACTTGGAAAACGCAAATTACACCCCAGCTTTAGCTACACTCTTACCTTTTCAACAAAATTGCCTACCAAAGTTGTTATTGTTAATTAAGAAATGTATCGTAATATAGTTTTCTGGATCTATAGGTCCAAAGTGGACCAATGGTTGGGTGGAAGGTCCAATGGTCGGATGGCAAGTGTGCTGAAAGGCTTCGAGCAAAAATTACAATTGAATTAAAAAGTTATTACGGAAATTAATTCTTGCACATTTTTTACTACGTTGGCTATATACCCGCCTACCAAAATAATTTAATTTTGAGCGATTTGTAGATTTTTTAAAAGTAAATCATGTGCTATTTTCGCACCACTTTCCCATGCGGAAAGAGTAAATTTTCGTGTAAAATGAAAGAAGAATGAATCCTTAACATGGTTTTATTGAATTCTAATGTCAATTGATGATACTGTCAATCGATATATCGTTCTGCGACCGATTGAAATGTATCCTATCTATCTATCTTAGACCTGTAACCTAATCCAAGTCTGGTTTGGTAGTGACCAGTAACCTAACCTAAGTTAAGTCTGTGGTGTGGAATAAGGTATCCTAACCTGAGCCAACTCTGTTGGTATCGATAGATCCAACCTACCTGGAGGCACTTTTCAGAAAGATCCGGGATCAGGGGTGCTACACACGGGAGACATGAGGCAACCATATGTGAGGCTCCGGTGCGCGCGCAGTAGATTCCTCTAGTTCTACAATACTCTCTCCTCAAACACAATTTTCAAAGTAACATTTACGTAAGCAAAGTGTTAAAAAATTTGTGTATTATTTTTAAGAGTTTTTTCTCAATTATTTTACTTACTTAAAATTAATGAATGATGGAAGAATCTCAAAGGATGGAAATATGGCTAATTTTTACCTGACACCCCCTGAAGAGGTCCTTCATTTACCTTCATTACCACCAAGTAGACGAAAGTTCCACTGTGAACTTAGTTGGCCAATAAAAATGCAAACGATGAAGCTACTTTTTTTGTTTCCTGACTCCAAATGGTAGGAATTCCACGGCATAGTTAGGAGTGTACTTGCAATTATCATTCCTCAATTAATGCTAGGTTGACTGTTTGCATGGAAATGATAGTACTATAGTTGGCTTATCTATTTTTCTGAACTCTCGATAAAGTCGATGCAGCAAGTTGTCGTCAGCAAGAGCTATTGATGTACAGATTTAGTTTATAATGGTCTATTTTTAATTCTTTCAGAGGAGCATTATTAATATTTAATGCAAACGTCTCTGGGTTCTCCAGAATACTATGCCACCTGCTAATGTTATTGCTATTATGGTGACGGAAGAGATAATTTTGGTAAAAGTCTGAAAAATATCTGGATGCCAAGTTTATTACAAAATCTCACCAACAGAGGTGCAAATTTCTCTATGCCTCCGAAATTGTCTGCATCATGCTAGGTTTTTGCAAGACTGTCAACACAACGCGTTGATAAAAATTTTGTTGAATTTATTGTTAATTTTAGAATGTTTCAAGAACCTGAATGAACCACGGCCGCCATCTTGGATTTTGAAATCTTCAAAATATCTGACAAAAAATTCGAATTTCCCGTTAAAAAATATTCCTTTACACCGAGTTTTACGAAATCGATCGAACAGGAGCAGACCTAGCATTTTAAGCCACGGCCGCCATCTTCGATTTTGAAATTTTGAAAACCTGACCAAAAATTCGAGTTTCCCATCGAAAAGTACCTCGAATACCGAGTTTTACGAAAATCGATCGAACAGGAGCCGACTTAGCATTTTAGGCCACGGCCGACATCTTGGATTTTGAAACTTTGAAAATTCGACCAAAAATTCGAGTTTCCTCGTAAAAAAAATACTCCTGGATATCAATTTCTACAAAAATCCGTCGAAAAATACCTCCTAAAACCTTAAATTTTGACTATAAGGCTGTGACGTCACGCGACAGGATTGAACCTGTTCGGCACGGTGGGCGTATCTAACCGCGTATCTCCAATGCAATACTATGGGGAGAAACAACTTTTCGCTCTTGCGGGCGTCCTAGGCAGCGGATTGGAATCGGAATAATTTTTATCAACTCCTCACGACAATTGCTAAACATGTACCAAGTTTAAAGGAAATCGCTTCGGCCAATTTTTCTCTGGGGGGGGGGGGGGCGGCTGAGTGAGCCGGTGAGGCAGCTTTATATAGGGTGTCTCAAAAGTCCGTACCCCCCCCCCCCCCCTCGTAACTTTTGAACGGTTAGAGATAGAAAAACGAAACTTTAGGAATGTTTCTATCTTAAAGGGGACCATCTTCTAGGGGGGTCAAAATTTTTGTCCCCCCACCCAGGGGGGGCGCGGGGGCCGGGGCCCCCAACTTTTTTCAAATGGTAACCCCTTTCTTGCGATACATCATTAGGAAGAGCATAAAAAACTAAGAATTTTGACGCAAATCGCAAATCAATATCTTAATTTTTGACCGAGTTATGATAGGTCAAAGGTCAAATTTGACCTACTTTCAAAAAATCATAACTCCGGTTCAAATTATCGTATAGAAAAAATTAAAATGGGAAAATTTACCAAATTGTAAACACTTATATTTAAAAATCACAGAAATCACTTCAAACTAATTTTAAGGGAGGTTTCGGAACCCCAAATACGTCATTTTAAAGGTCACACGATATTCTCGCGAAATGAGCCAATTTTCCCTTACTTTTCCTCAACATTATCTCAGTAAGTTCAAAATCAGTTCAACATTGCGTTTTCAAGTCCCCAAATTTCGAACAAAGTTTTTAAAAAAAATGAAATTTAAATGGTTGAACTGAATCACCTTAAATTTCGTTTTTTGAACTTTGCTCGAAATTTGGGGACTTGAAAACGCAATGTTGAACTAATTTTGAACTTACTAAGATGATGTTGAGGAAAAGTAAGGAAAAATAGGCTCATTTCGCGAGAATATCGTGTGACCTTTAAAATGACGTATTTGGGGGTCCGAAACCTCCCTTAAAATTAGTTTGAAGTGATTTCTGTGATTTTTAATTAAAAGTGTTTACAATTTGGTAAATTTTTCCGTTTTAATTTTTTTTTTTTTACGATAATTTGAACCGGAGATATGAGTTTTTGAAAATAAGTTGAATTTGACCTTTGACCTATCATAACTTGGTCAAAAATTAAGATATTGATTTGCGATTTGCGCCAAAATTCTTAGTTTTTTATGCTCTTTCTAATGATGTATCGCAAGACAGGGGTTACATCTGAAAAAAAGTTGGGGGCCCCGCGCCCCCCTGAGGGGGGACAAAAATTGTGACCCCCCTAGAAGATGGTCCCCTTTAAGATAAAAACATTCCCAAAGTTTCGTTTTTCTATCTCTAACCGTTCAAAAGTGTGGGGGGGGGAGGGGGTACGGACTTTCGGGACACCCTGTATAGAGAAATAATAATACATTTACATATAAACACACATATGATGAGATAAATTTTCGTACCCCGAATATTATACAGGGTGATCCAAAAGTCCCTTCCACCCCCTCTAACTTTTTACCCAATTGAGGTAAAGATTTGAAACTTGGGGGATATTCCTAGGTCAAAGAGAGCTACTTTTTGGCCCCCCTAAAATTTTCAGGGGGCCCCCCTTGGGGAGGCAACGGCCCACAGTGCAGCGACCTTACGGGCGGTGCGGACAAAAGTCATAACTCGAGTTTGAAAGCACCTAGAAACCTGAAAATTGGTATACACCACAATCAATGTATGGACTATCGACTGCCTAGGTCAAAAATTCTGGTTGAGCACTTGCAACGGGGAAAGGAAGGGGGATTTCCTTTAGCTCCGCGCGCGCGCCCGGAGTCGCCAAGATACCTACATTTATAGCCTTCTTATACGTGTAAGACGCATCTACGGATCATTTCAGAGGGTTATTTTTTAACTTGTTCAATTTTCTTAAAAGAATCCTAAAAGTATGTCCGTACAATGAATAAATGACATCAGAACACACAAAGAAATGCGGATCAAAAGTAGTCAATAAATAACTAAATATGATTGATATAACGTTACAGTTCGGTAACGAGAATAAATTGAGGAGTAGACATTTACTCAAAAAACAAGAATAAATGTAATGCATAACAGGAACTGAAACTATATCAGTCTCAGACAGAAACAAATCCAAATAATTCAAACAAATTTATAAGAACAATATAGAAGAAATAAATGAAACGTAAAACTTTCACAATGATAACCAGTGGTTATACAGGTAGTAAAAATAAAATTTTATGAGCCGTAAAATCATTAATTTAGAACCTATAGCTCTGTAGGAATAATATTGGTGGAAAAAATATCAGGATTTATTCGTAATTTCTTTTGAAGTTCATGTGCAACAAATTCCTCACAAAACAAGTAGAATTAAAAACCAAACCAATTCTTTGTGTTTTTTTTCTTCATTAAAAACCAAACAAAGCATATTCAGTCTTATCGGATGTATTTAGTGGTTACGTTATTCCAGCAATCGTTTCATGTGCTTAAAATCTAGTCTGATGGTTGGAATACTCCGGCTCCTTAAAACAGCGCGCGGGAAAATTCAAATGGGCTAAGTTTGGGTACGATTCGATATGTTCGATTGTATCGAATTGGTTCCAAACGAACATTTTGAGTCTTTAAATACCTCAAATGATAATAAATTGACACCTATCCAATATTTTTGATCCGGTGTGACGTTTTAATAATAACATATACGGTCAACGACCCTAACTCTCTTCCTCAGTATGAGAGGAAGAGAGGAAGGGAGGAGAGGGGGCGAGAAAACTAAGCTTGGATCAAAATGCTGTTTAATATAATATCTACAAGGCTCTGTAGTCTATGTGGTCCCATTCCGTGCTTAAAACACATCAATAGCAAACATTGATTGATACATCAAGATCCGGAGAGTCAATATTTGGTTAACTTATGAGTCGACCTGCCATCAAGAAAATTTTGATGTTTTGAGTTTCGGGGGGTTTCGGGCCCAACTCTTGACGGATTCTGAAACTACATAAAATTTGCTACCTTCCATGCGTTTTCCAGCGATATATATTTATATATATTTTTGTAATACCAATTCAAACATTTGAAACCGACGAAAATGAAGGTTTTCAAGTACCTTCCAAAATACGACGGTAAAATGCCTTAAAAATGACCCAAAAAATTAAATAAAAATATATTCATGAAGGATTACTTATCCTTTTACAAGATTTATTTTCCTCTCCTTTGAAATTGCATTTGCATTAACATAAAACTATCACAACATGATGAGTAGTAGTAGCGCTCCGCTCCTGCAGTTAGGGCGTCCGCGCAGGTGTCTTGTCTTCCCCGCTTTCCCCGCTCCACACGATACATGTTTTGATAAACAAACACCTAGATTACGTCATCCGAATGTCCATTTTATCATTCCGTCAAATATCTAAACCCATATTAAAAGTTGAATTTTTGACTTTTGTCCATGGGTCGCAGCACTGTGCGGCCCCCCAACTTTAATTTTCAAATGGGAAGACACCCTTTGTCATAGCTCGTTCAAAAGAACATAAAAAAAGAAAACTTTTCGCGCAAACCCGAAGTCAATATCTCAAACCGTTTCAAAATGGCGGCCGGTTAAAGTCAGGATTCCCAGCGATCTGGAAAACCTGGAAAAGTCAGGGGGGGAAAGATGGCCTGGAAAACCTGGGAAAGTCAGGGAATTTGCTCTAAAAGTCTGGAATTTTTTCAAGTACTGAGAAAAAAAAATTAATAAGTAAACAAATAAAAATAAAAGAATTGAAATTGAAATTGCAATACCTTCGTTGTATTTTGAATTTTCCGCCAACTCATCCTCTTTATCGGCATTTGGAACGAATCGGAACTACTCGGAAGTGTTCGGTGGCTCACCTGCAGGGGGCATAATGATGGGGGCATCTGACAGGCACGTATCCAGGGGGGGCTTGGGGGGCTGAAGCCCCCCGCCCCCCCGTAAGCCAAAAAAGGGGAAAAGAGAGAAGGAAAGAGGAGACAGAAGATGAGAAAGTGCGAGAAAAGATGAAGTTTGAGATCGTCGAAGATATTTATCTGTTTTAATGTAGAGTCTCAAATAAATACACCATGTTCATTCCTAAAATTTTCGTTAGAAAAGCCTCAAAATGCGTCCAAATAGAGTTAAAATTTCTGAAATTTTCCAACTTTGTTGAATGTAACATTTCGAAAGTATTTTGTGTAAAAAAAAGCGAAAATTTTATGTAGAAACTGATGGAAAATCTGTGTCGCAGAAGCCTCAAAATGCGTCCAAATAGAGTTGAAATTTCAAAAATTTTCTAGATTTTTCGAATGCATATAATTCGAAAGTATTTTATGCTGAAAGTAAAAAAAAAGGCGTAATTTTTATGCAGAAACTGATGGAAAATCTGCGTCACGGAAGCCTCGAAATGCGTCCAAGTAGAGTTAAAATTTCAAAAATTTTCAGGATATTTTTGAATGCATATTTTGTATTTTTTGCTGAAAGTTCAAAAAGGAAACGCAACTTTTCTGCAGACATTGATGGAAAATCTGCGTCACAGAAGCCTCAAAATGCGTCTAATTAGATTACAAATTTCTAAAATTTTCCGGGGGAGGATTCCCGGACTCTCCTTCGTCCTGGGGGGTATTCCATACCCCCCAGACCCCCCCCCCCCGGTAGTAGAGGGACCCCACAAGCCCCTCCCCCTCCCCAAAACAAAATCCTGGATACGTGCCTGGGACATCTTGTGCGACCGGTTGCGTCTAGTGAAAAAAGAGATCGCAGGAGCTAGCCACTCCTCTTCACTCCTCTTCGATCGGGTAACCTTCAATCATTAATGTAAAAGTTTCAAGTACACTCACTAGGATATCTTGCGCTTAGCTGAGAACTATGTCTGCATGCTAAGGTAGAGGTTATTTTTTTTATAACTCTGCCTTTTTTCCCTGGACAGTACGCTCATTTAAAAAATATATTTGCATTTCTCAGTTTTTTTAAGAATAGTTCTTAATAGTCTGCAGAACGAAGACTGCAGGTTGGATTATTTTTTAAAAGAATCTGTTCAGTGCTCTTTTCCTTAGCATAGCAGCAATACCATGATGGGATTTATTTTTCAAATCCAATACTACTATGCGTAAATGAAACAAATTGAAAAATCATTTGCCTTCATCAATGCATGTATCGTTTAAGAAGGCGTTTATATTTCGCCAATTTTTTTTTCAACACATTTTAAGTTTTTTTGTGACTTCATTCGTGTTATGATACTATCCTAGCCTGGTTCTTATTAAAAAAAAAGCTAAACCAGATCAAAAATTGATGAAAATAGAAGAGTTTTTACAAAAACTGAAAAATGCGCGAGCGCGCTGTCTCTTTTAGGGCAAATTATTTGAGTTTTTTTCCACAGAAAAAGACCTAGAAAAATTTTCATTTTGCCCTGGAAAACCTGGAAAAGTCAGGGATTTTCTTTTCCAAAATTGGCTGGGAACCCTGAAAGTTCAAAATGGCCGAAAATTCACACAGGTTATTTGTCGATGGATTTGCGCGGAAATCGGTATGTAGGGGTATTTTGACACGGGAAAAACGAATTTGACGTTAGATTTTCAAGTAACCAAAATTTCCAAAATGGCCGCCGGTTAAAGTTTAAAATGGCCGAAAATTGTCACCTCGGTTTTTTCCTGATGGATTTGCCTAAAACTTGGAATTTGAGAGTATTTTGGCATAAGATAAACAAATTTGAACTTAGATTTCTAAAAAAATCAGTTTTTGGTCATTTTGATTTTTAACCGGCGGCCATTTTGGAAATTTCGGTTTTTTTTAAAATTTAACGTCAAATTCGTTTTTCTCGTGTCAAAATACCCCTACATATCGATTTCTGCGCAAATCCATCGACAAATAACCGGTGTGAATTTTCGGCCATTTTGAACCTTAACCGGCCGCCATTTTGAAACGGTTTGAGATATTGACTTCGGGTTTGCGCGAAAAGTTTTTTTTTATGATCTTTCGAACGAGCTATGACAAAGGGTGTCTTCCCGTTTGAAAATTAAAAGTTGGGGGCCGTTGCCCCCCCCAAGGGGGGCCCCCTGAAAATTTTATGGGGCCAAAAGTAGCTCCCTTTGACCTAGGAATATCCCCCAAGTTTCAAATCTTTACCTTAATTAGATTAAAAGTTAGAGGGGGTGGAAGGGACTTTTGGATCACCCTGTATAGAAGAAACAGAAAATAGGTACAGGCTCAAGGCTAAAAAGGCTTTTTTTAAGCCTTGAGCCTGTACCTATTTTGTGATATATATACATATACATATATATAACAAAACACTAAGAAGTGTCTTGAACTGTATGTAACAAGGTGGAGAAGTGGTGCTGGGTCCACACCGAAAACGGTACACTTTTTGGATTTTCTTGCCTTTGTTTTCCACGCGAAATGGTGTGGACCCAGCACCAAATCTCCACCTTGTTTTCTTATCTTATCTTACTATAGTAAAAAAAAATAAGGCCTTTTTTGTGTGTACGTCCGTGTCATTTCGCATTCTCATTGGTCGTTCATTAACCAATCAGAAAACGTCATTGAAAATCCCCGGGAAATTTGAATGTATGCTCCCTTAAATCATTCGATATTAAACATAATACCTACGTATCAAACGGGATTTATTAATATTAACCGGGATAAAAAGGAGTAATTCTATCTATACAGGATAGTCATGGACATAACGGGATGTACCTTTATTAGGAAACCGCGAAAACAGGAAGGATATCGATCTTTGAATATCGATCTTCGATATATCATTTGATTGAAAGCAGTATTGACTGGGATAAAACGGGATTTCTTCATAAAGACCGGGATAAAAGAGAGGAATTTTACCTATACAGGATAGTCATGGATAAAACGGGATGTACCTTTATTAGGAAACCGGGATGACAGGAAGGATATCGATCTTTGTGTATCGTTCTTCGATATATCGTTTAATTGAAAGCAGTATTGACTGGGATAAAACGGGATTTCTTCATAAAGACCGGGATAAAAGGGAGGAATTTTACCTATACAGGATAGTCATGGATAAAACGGGATGTACCTTTATTAGGAAACCGGGATAACAGGAAGGATATCGATCTTTGAATATCGATCTTCGATAAATCGTTTATTTTACCTATACAGGATAGTCATGGATAAAATGGGATGTACCTGTATTAGGAAACCGGGATGACAGGAAGGATATCGAACCTTTATTAGGAAACCGGGATAACAGGAAGGATATCGATCTTTGAATATCGATCTTCGATATATCGTTTGATTGAAAGCAGTATTGACTGGGATAAAACGGGATTTCTTCATAAAGACCGGGATAAAAGGGAGGAATTTTACCTATACAGGATAGTCATGATTAAACCGGGATGTACCTTTATTAGGAAACCGGGATAATAGGAAGGATATCGAACCTTTATTAGGAAACCGCGAAAACAGGAAGGATATCGATCTTCGATATATCGTTTCATTGAAAGCAGTATTGACCTCGAGTTGTTAAGTAACGATGTTAAGAAACCGGGATAACAGGTTGGGCTACTTCGATTTTATCCCGGTCGTGATTTAGGGATTTTATCGTCAAAAAATGGGAAAATTGGGGAGAGGAACGGGCCCGCGGTTGCGAAGCAACCGCTTCCGCAGCATTGCCGTATTGCGATTATCGATACATGTGATTATCAGTTTGATGTGTTTGATTGTGTTTCGTGATGTGTTTGTTGTGTTTGATGTGTTTAATGTGTTTTTGTGTTCTTGTGTTGATTGTTTTTAATGATGTGTTTGTGTTGTTTGATGTGTTTGATGTGTTTTTTGTGTTTGTTGTGTGTTGTGTGTCACAACAAACACATCAAATGCATCATGAAACACAGCAAACACATCAAACGCATCATGAAACACATAAAACACATCAAACATATCAAACACAAGAAACACATCATGAAACACAATCAAACACAACAAACACACCATGAAAAACAGCAAACGCGTAATGAAACACATAAAACACATCAAACACAACAAACACATCCTGAAACACAATCAAACACATCAAACACAAAAAACACATCATGAAACACAATCAAACAAATCAAACACATCAAACTGATAATCGCATGTATCGAGAACCGCATGTATCGATAATCGCAATACGGCGATGTATCGAAAACTTATTGAGATCATTCTTTGTTTACCTTCTTTTAACTTCAGAAGACATTAATGGAAAAAGACTTTGGGAAAAATTCGAGAAATATCTATACGACGATAGTAATAAAAGTAATGTAATTTCAGAAGTAGAACAAAAGTTAAACGGTGAAGAGAAAAGCCTAAAGGATTCTTGGAAAACATTCTTGTACAGAGCACTCTATCACCATTTAAAACACAATAATCAAAAAGTATTGTGTATAGCATGGACTGGAATAGCTGCAATTTTACTTCCTGGTGGAAAAACAGCTCACAGAGTTTTTAAATTGCCCCTTCAGATGACATCCGAAAACGACATTAAACCGGTAAAACTTACAACAGAATTAAAGCAAATATTAACAGAAGTTGATTTTATAATATGGGATGAAGCTTCAATGATATTGTCAACAGCTTTTCAAATAGTGAACGTAACCTTGCAAGATTTAATGAGAAATATGATACATTCGGAGGAAGAACCGTTTGCCTGGGCGGAGATTTCAGACAATTATTGCCAGTAGTAAAGAAAGGAAGCAGAAATAAAATAGTCAAATCATGCTTTAATAAGCTCTCCTTTATGGAAACATTTCAAAATCTTTCACTTGAAAAAAAATATGAGAGCAAACAACGAAGAATTCAGTGAATGGCTGCTAGAAATCGGAAATGGGAAGAAAGAAATCGTTGAATTTCCATCAGAAATGGTATGTAATGAAAACATTGTTGATAGCATTTTTAAAGAATATAACGAAGAAACATTAAAAACATCAATACTTCTTGCATCCAGAAATTGTGAAGTTGACAGATTGAACGAAGAAGTACTTTCAAATTGGAAGGAGAAACAATTGTGAGTGAAGGATTCAGTTGGGCAACTGCAGTGGGCGGAGACCTGACAGACCAAGAAGAGTTAACTCTAAGATATCAACCAGAATACTTAGCTTCATTGAACCCTTCAGGAATGCCAAGTCAAAATTTGAAGTTAAAAGAAGGAGCTGTCGTTTTGTTGCTACGCAACATTTGTATCGTGGATGGATTGTGCAATGGGACAAGATTAATTGTCTTAAAAATAAACAAATACATTTTGCATTGCTCAATTTTAACAGGAGAAAATAAAGGAAAAATAGTTGCACTACCAAAAATTACACTTAACACAAAAGAAGAAAAAACCCAACCTTTTGTTTTGAATAGGAAACAGTTCCCCGTTAGATTAGCTTTTGATATGACTATTAGTAAAAGCCAAGGGCAATCATTTGACAGAGTGGGAATTTTTATAGATAAAGAAAGACCAATGTTCGCTCACGGGCAACTGTATGTAGCATTGTCTAGATGTAGGACTAAAGAAGGTTTAAAAATAAAAATCATTAATTTTGATGACAACAAAAATAAAAACACAGCAATGAACATTGTACATCAAGAAATTCTGCAATAACTTTGTTTATTTTCTACTGTTAAAATTGAACAATGCAATATGTATTTATTATCTTCAAAACAATTAATTTTGTCCCTATGAACAAAACATTTTTTATTATGTTTATAACTTAAAATTATAGTTTCACTAAACGTGACGGACGCACGAAGCACGCCCAGAGGTAACGGCAGGGGATGAAACCACTGGCCCGGCGGTAATTTTGATTCGCTCCCCAAGCCATTTTTCTAAATAATTGTACATTTCATGTATTATGTATAAATTCTGGAGATTCTCAAGACACTAATGATTTTGTCATAAAATCTTGGCGTGATTGGCGATATATCGATTGATTTATCGCAACAAATACGTTATTAGTCGATTATTTCCACAGATTCAAATGAGGAAACATAGGTAGATAGCAAAGTATGCAATAAACTGGTTTAACTGATTTCCACTGAAAAGATCAATTAGTCAGAGTATATGTAATACTTTAATCTTGATCGACTTCTTTTAAGAAATCATTAAGATACGAGACGTGATGGTACAATTTTTTATCTAACAATATTCTTCATGGTAAAATTCAATCACCCAATTAGAGCAGCAAATCCAAAAATTGTTACGCATCACCGTCACTCTTTAATTTAAATATCAAACCGACTTGTGGCCTTTTATCCAGGTTATTATAAATAAATCACGTTTTATCAAGGAAAATCCTATTATATTTCGTTTATATTATATTATATTTTATCCTATTTGCTTTCCATCCATCATGTTTTATCCCATACAAACCGTTTCACACTGATTATTCACCTTTTCTTAAAATTCCAACCTTAATTGAAGTAAGTTTTTAGCTAAATTGATGATGATGTTTTGAATGAATAAGCATCTAACAGAACTTCAGGAGTATAAATAAAAATTACAAGAATAATGTGAATTAAAAAAAAATTATGTGATATTTTCATCATGAATTGACAGAATCTACGAGGGGGTTGGGCCGCGGAGCGGCCAGGGGGCGGAGCCCTCTAGTTATATATATATTATATATATTATATATATATTATATATTATATATATATTTATATATATATATATTATAATATCACCATGAATTTGAATGGCATATATTTTCGTGATCTACAACGCGTGATCGGTGCTCTCCACAAGGTCTCAGGTTCGGGCCCGACATCATGGGAGAATGCAACAAGTAGTATTTCTTACCTACTCTCCCAGCCTCCGCCCAATTTGCATCCCTGCTCATACCTTCCAAACATTACTCACACTGATTAAGGACTAACAATTTTAAGGACAACATGGTAGGTCTGGGCGGTACTTACCAAACTTTATTGAGCGAAGTTTTTATTTAAGGGAAATTCATTACCTGCTGCCAAGGATTCACAAACTCTGACCTGACAAACATTTCCTATATATACTTGAGATACAGTCAGATGTTTAGAATTTTGGACATTCAGTTATTGTTCACATACAAAAAAAAATTGACTTACTGTTACGTCCGTACGCACTTCAATAGCGGCAATAGCTAAGGGATCACTATCCTGGAGCAAAATATGAAGGTTAAAAGATTGAAATTTTAATTCACATGATGATAATGCTATCAAAACGAAATTACACTCCATTCACAGTCTACGAATATTTTGATAACTAAAATTATCCATTAAGGAAGTTGTACCAACCAAGGAGCAGGCTCAGAAACTTGGCGATTCCACTGCAAGAGGTGGAACCATCGAAACTACCACTAATGTTTAGTTGAAGAGGTGAATTACTGATTTAAAGAGTAGTAAGTCATTTTAGGACATTTTTGAAGAATTGCAAAGGAAAAAATTGGAAAATTGACTACTTTAAAATTGAATGTTAAAAATCCGCCAATGGGTCGTAGCTAACCTGACTCCGGAGAAGCTCTAAACATGCGAACTGCGCGCGCACCTGAACCTCACTTTTGGTCGCCTCATGCCTCCTCTGTGTGGCACCCTGGGATCAGACCTTGTACTCCATAGTTTGCAGGAAGCAAACTATGGAGTAATTAAAAGCGGAACATCGATTCCGGGATTTCGAACATTGAATATTTTCGATGGTGTGTTGATTCCGGAATTTCTGACTTGGCATATTCTCCGTGGTGTACGGGATTGTCCTTAAAGCGCGAGTGTGCATGTTGCCCTTCGAACCTGGGTGATCCCTCGCGTCGATCCGTAGCGTGGTTGAGAGGGGGGTGGGGGAGGTTGCTGTCTGAGCGCCGTGCAGTGGTTCGAGTCAATTAGAGAGGTCGGGTATCAAATTTGTTTACTGAAACTGTAAGTTTTGATGTTAAATTCGTCAAATTTTAAAGTCAAAGGGGTGCTTCCGAAGGAAAATTTCACGAGGTAACCAACCGAACCACTTTCAAAACCACAAAGTTTTGTATGAACGGAGTTATAAGTTTTCAAAGTTTCCAAATGTCCGACCTCTCCGGTCTCCCATTGACTCGATACTGCACTGTGCGCCAGGAGAATTTTGGGACAACAGTTGAAGGGGCAAAATAAAACTATACAATATAAACCACAAATTGAAGGGGCAACATACGTTACTGTCCACCCTCCTGCTCTATTCCATATTTTCTCTCCAAGATTTCACAACATTTCTCACCCCTTCATTTACACAATTCATAATAAAATGAACGATTTTACAATACCGCCCACCCCGGTTAACCCATTTTTTGAATTCCATATTTTTGTACACACTTTCGTAAAAATATCTGTCCTTAAATCGCCATTTCTATACACGTAGAGAGTGGTATTTGGTACAGTGAAATTAAATTATTCATAGTTTCACCCTACCATGGAGAATTTGCATGCAATTTTTTTATTGCTTCATCTGAAAGTGCTTAAAGAGCTGAGTTCGCAGTATTTTTCATAATTTTTTTCTGACATGGGAAATTTGAGAAAAATAGCTTTAAAAGTGAGAAAATTTGCCGCCTTGTGACGTCATCTGGCGGTATTTTCCTAAACACATGTATTTTAGCAGATTAGGTTATTTAGTCATATTTTCTCCAATAATTGTTCAATTTAAAAACCAAGGATATCCTCGTACTCACTTTTCGTGGTAGTATCATTTTAAAGATGAAATTAACGAAATTTCTGACACCTGCAAATTCTCCATTGTTGCATAATGTGTTTATGTGTCAATGTTTTTATGTTGTGTCTTCGTGTATAGACTTGTGTACTGGAACGCCGCTGAAGTCAACCCTTGAACGGTACATTTTGAACCTCCTGTTCGCCAAGAGTGTGAACTGACTACATTTTTCAACTTGACGACTTATGGCTGAATCGCGGGCTGGGAGTGATCTTTGGAATTTATTAATTACACACGTTAAACCAGCTATTGTAGCGCTCTCTGGCGCTCTGCAACACTTAGCCGTTAAAGTCTCCTATCCTCCGAAAGCCCTCCAGAAAGATGGCACTCCCTCATCTGTTCTAAAACCCCCCGGTGCTACCCTTTCACTGGGCGTGTCCCTCGTCTCCTTCTCGGAGAAACCCAATCAAGCACCTTCCTCAGCAGCCTTTCTTCATTTATTCCGTTGACATGACCATACGAGACAAGCTCTCTGGTCATCACGTTGAATACGATGTCATTTTCGGCTCTCATGATCTGACGCACCCTATCATTACGGACCCGATCCCGATCTCTTCTAGAAATTCCTGCCGACCTCCTTCAAAAATCCATCTCTGTTGCTCTTAGCATACCCTGTGGCGGCCGTTCCTTCAGCTGCCAAACTTCACATCCGTGCCTACATTAAAATACTCTTGACTATACAGTGTTGCAAATTTCCTCTTGATATCTTTCGAAATTCGCTGATCCCAGAGGACTGCATTTAACATCGTTATAGCCCTCTTTGCTAGGGTGTTTATTTCCTTAATCGCTTGATCCGTCCTCCCATGCTGGGTCAACCGCACCCCCATGTATTTACAATCCGCGCACCCTGTGATCTGCTGTCCATCCTCCAACCCAGTGCTTTGCGGATCACCTCCCAAAGTCAGTTTCTCGGCTTTGGATATACTGTTTTCTGAACCCTACTTCCGATACTCCACCACACACAACTGCCACTACTCCAACTTGCACATCATGTAGTCGGCGTCATCTTGATCTTGTGCAATTACCACTTGGTCATCAGCAAGGCACAGAGTGAACAGAGTCTCAACATCACCCAAGGGGACACCCATCCCTCCACATTTTTTTCTTCCATTCTCTTAACATATACTCAAGACATATTTTAAATAATGTTGACGATAAAAAACATCCCTGTTTTATACCCTTCGTTACATAAAAACCCTCTAACAATTCCCCGTGACACTTAAATTTAGTGAAACTCCCTTTATAAAATCGCTTGACAGCGCCAATCCCCACCCCCCACCCCCCGGTTTTAAAATTTGATTTTTCAAAGGCTTCATAAAGTTTCACCCTCGACACACTGTCATACGCCTTCTGGAGATCTTTAAAAATCCAAAGCAGCTCTTGGGATGCGGTCATTTTCTTTTCAAAGACTTAGACAATGACAAACAGTTGATCTATAGGTTGCCTGACAGCTCCAAAACCAGTCTGTTTCTCTGCTTCATGGTCTTACTATTCTTCCGCGAGCCTCGATTTTAATACATTTCCGTTCACTTAGTACATTGTCCCGGTCTTTGAAAGCTCGTGACGTGGTAGTCGTCACAATCGTGTTTTCTACCCTTTTTGTAGATAATAGAACAGCTTCATATTGGTATCATAAGAATAAATGAGAATAAGAAGAATGTATAGCCGTGATACCTTGTTATACATTTATTTCATGGTGCGAGGACCTTCCGAATGCAAAGATTCATCTTCAGGCACATAAGTCACATCATAAAGTTAAACAATTTTAACACATTTTAAAATAGGTACGTAACGAAATATACAATGGGTCACTAAACCTTGTTTATTTTATTTAATATTCTGAAAGTACTAGATGAGTAGATAATGTGGTGACTTTTCCGCATTTTTTTGGAGCCGAAGTCGCGGAGAAAACTGCTTTTAAAACATCCAAAAATTGTAAGACATTTCAAACGCACCCGAATGGCGAGAAACTGACGGTGGTGATGTACTGCGGTAGTCAAATCGCAATCTTCTCTCGTTTCCCACTCATGTTTGTTAAAGTAAAACGTACTTCAATGTGGAATTGTTGTTTGTTTACTACAGATAACATAAATGAGATTCGATTTTTCAATTTTAAAGGTACAATTTTGACTTTAGTATCGTTCTCACGGACGAGGAGTGGATAGACATTTGACGGAAGTCGTAGAAACCTGTCCTCGCTTCTGATTCGTGCCGGATGACATCATTCATTCGGCGCGAAACCGGGGCGTTTTAAATTTACGGATAAGATGAGCGATTTGAACCGCGTATTTCTCGGTTTCCGAGCTACTTTTTCGCGTTTTCAATGTGCGCATCGTGTTCTACGCGTCGATTACCTTCAGAAAAATGTATTCGCAAGTCAAAACTTGTTCATAGTTTAGTGACCCATTTTGGAAACAATCGACATTTTTAACCATATTTAACAGCAATGACTTCACATAATGAGAGCACTGTGATCGAAGTAGCAGGCTTGGATGAAATCGGATTTGAAAACAAAACAAAATTAACTAATTACGCAGTATCGCGCTCTAATGAGCAGGCGTGGAATTGAATTTAGATGTGGGAGGTATCACGAAATACAGTTAGAGTGCGCTGTTGCAGCAGAGATCTATCAATGCATTGCCCGCCGAATTCTTATGCTTACTTTTTGTAGATGGCCTTGATCCAGCACTCCTTTCACTTTTCTGGTACCTCGTCACCCCTGATGCATCAGTACTCTGAAACTTTCCTAGAGCTCGGCCGTCCCGCTCTTGACCAATTCGACAGAAATTCCACCTGGACCCTGTGCTTTGCCATTTTCCAGGTTCTTTGGACAGTTTAATTTAACGAGATAATGCCTTTTCAGGTGTTTGTTTACCAATAACAAATTAATAACCCAAACAACCCAAAACCCACTACTATGAAATCTACATGCTCATTCGTGGACAATTACACGCGCTGTCCGTCAACCAAAAGATTCTAAAAACGATCCTCCGTTTTAAGTGATATCAGAGAAAATAGTCGCCTCTCGCTCTCATGTTCTTCTAACAAAAAAACAAATATCAATCCCAAACATTCCAAAGAACAAAATTACTTATAACACAACAACAATAGACTCGCCTCTCAACCACTCAACACTCCTCAATATAACACTTAACTCTCGCTTCATCAGTGTAGAATTCTCTCTCTTATTACCTTCCACCGAAAAAAATCCCACCTATTTCTCCCTCCCATACTAATTTTCATCACTAACACAAATAAATGAAACACAACAAACACCCACTTTTTAACAAAAAACATTTAACATACCCCCACCTTCAACAAATAACTCTCTTTCAAAAACCACCACCAATCACCATCATTCCAACCAATCACCCTATAAACACCTCTTTTCCCCCTTATCCCTAACCCCCCCCCCCCCCCCCCCCCTATCAAATACCAAAAATAAAAAACTAATCCCTCAAAACAATACACAAACCAACCAAACCACCCAATACATACCTCCTTATTAACCCCTCCTTACCACTCTCAACACCTTAAACATACCCTTAACCCTCACTCATCCACCCCCCCCTTCCAAACTCATAAGACCATCCCAAGATAGATCAATGAATCTCCACACGCGAATAGATCTTCGTAGAGATTCTCAACCTTCATTATATATTTTACACCCCCCTATAAAAGGGAACTGCCTCACAATATGTGTAATCAAGAGGATAATGATCTTGTGTAGTACTCGAAAGCCTTTTTCAACTGGACTTAGCAGAGATTTCAAATAAGCTTTCATGGCCTCATTCTCACTTAATGACTGGGAGGTACACTACCCCTTACACTATCTTAGGCAAAGTCCCTTGAGCTTCCCAAAATTCCATTCACCATTTACCATATCAAATGTTCTACCCACCCCTTTGATTCACGCCGCTCCCTCAATATCTCACGTGACCAGCCACCCACCACCCTAACGGTCCAACTACTTAACAGTTTGATCGTCGTTCCGTTCTCCTGTTCGTATCACCCATTCCAATTATTTCCCTGCCAACTGCCACCTGCGTGATTTCCTCATTCAGATCTTCCAAAAATTGGTCCTTGACTGCGACAGTTGCACCATCATTCACCCCATGTACTCAGAGCAGCGTGATCTTATGACCGTATGTGTTCAAGTTCGTTTTAATGATGCGCTTGTTGATAGTCTCCCGATTAACAACAAATCTTCGTAGACTTTTCGGCATCATTGTAGCTACCCCTTCCTGTGTACGTTGTTCTTCGGTCACGCCGCTGTAGAACACATCGTAATCGCCGTTATCTTCGGAGCCATGTCCTTTCCTTTTAGTCACAGTCGAAACAACAATATTCACTTTATGCTCCTTGATCTCTTACATTACTTCTGGACATTCCTCGTCCTTAATACCCTTGTCTTTTTTTTGTAATGATTGCCGAAGTATCCGTGTTTTGACATGGGTCCCGAGACTTTTTTGGCCATGTCGTTTAACATTTAAATCGTTTTACAAGTAGTGGGGACTCAGCCCGATGTCATAACCCCCAACTTGAAGGATTAGCGTTTGAATTCGGTGTGCGCTCTCCTAGATTGGTTACCTTCACTGTGATGGCTAAAAGCCTAAACTGCTCTTTCCTGGGTGGTTCATCCGCCTGGAAGCCGGTGACCAACCCCAAAACCCCTTTGAGATAGGGGCTACCAGATGGAGTCCGTAGAATTGCTAACTCTGTGGCAGCACTGTCTCCATTACGGTAATGTTTTTTAAAAATAATTTTTATTAATTGATTCAAATTGATAATCACCGTCGCAAATTGTAATAATGTATGTTGAGTGTTGACCTAAATCATTACAAATTAAAAAATGTTCGAAACCCGCAGTTTACCCACAGGGTGTCCCAGACCCGTACCAGGCCTTTTTCTTGGTTGGTTTAGGTCGTGCGAAGTCGGGGACCGTGGGAATGAAGAGGAAATTGTCCCACAGGAATGCGAATTTCATAGTCCTGAACCCCCTCCCCCTCAGCCACCTTTGGGGGGTAAAGTCGAGGGTTACGATCCCAAAAGTCGGGGTCCCCGATAGAATTGCGATTCGATTGCATTATTGAAAATCGCGGAAAACCCGTACAAATCCTAAATCGGACCACTTTACGTCCAAAAATGAGCCCTTAAAGAGGGCGACAGCGGCCCCCTCCATAATTTTCCTTTGGTCCAAAATTGACGTGGATTCTTCGGAAAAAGATGATATTCCAGATAATCGACCCCAAGAAATCCGATTTTCATGGCCCCGAAGGACCCCTTGGGGAGGGGGGAGGGGCAATATGAAGAAGGCCCCTGTCGCCCTCTCCAAGGGATCGTTTTTAGGCGTAAAGTGTTCCGATTTTAGATTTTTAGGGGTCAGTTGCACGGGAAATTTTCCGTACTTTTCAATTTTAATGCAATCGAATCGCAGTTCTATCGGGAACCCCGACTGTTGGTTTGGTGCCCCTTTACCCTTTTAGTGGGACTGGGGGGATTTCGGGACCATGAAATTCGGATTCCTTGGGGTTGATTCCCTACTCAACCCCGAGGTCCCCAACTACGAACGACCTTAACCAACCGAGAAAAAGGCCTGGCATGGGTAGTCTGGGATACCCTGTGTATGATATAAATTTTATACCTGGAATTTCAAAGCGACCTAACCAGCGACCGTACTAGTGGGATAGAGAAATAGAGGACGAGATCAATCTGAAGAGGCAAAAACATCAAATTTTCTTGTCGTCTAAAAAATCGGAAGATAAAGTTGCGTACAGGAAAGCTCAGTCAAAAGTCAGGAACCTCATAACAAGAAAGAAAAATGAAGCTTGGGAAAGCAACTGCAATCGAATCAACACCTACCTAGGGGGAAGAAAAAGTGCAGAGAGTTGGAAGCTAATCAAAGGTTTACGCAGAGACATGAAGCGGGATATCTTGTCTCCGATATCACTTAATTTGGAGGATCATTTTAAAGACCTTTTAACGGAGAGGCGCCCAGAGTTTCACAATGACACCACGGACGACGGAACTTTAAACAACTTGGAAATCCATATCACGGACGTAATTAAAGCGGTCAAAGAGCTGCAAAATGGCAAAGCACCGGGTCCAGGTGGAATCCCTGTTGAATTGGTTAAGAGCGGGACTCCTAAGCTCTTCGAGTGCCTCAGAAAACTGATGCAGCAATGCATTAGGGGTGACGAGGTGCCAGGGGAGTGGAAGGAGTCCTGGATCAAGGCCATCTACAAAAAGAAGGGAAGGAAGAACGATTGTAACAACTACCGAGGGCTCTCAGTGACCGGGACAATAAGCAAAGTGTACGGGAAGGTACTAAAAGCGAAGATCGAGGAAGAATGGCAAGATCACGAAGCAGAGGAGCAGGCTGGTTTTAGAGCTGGCAGGTCTACGATAGATCACCTCTTTGTTATTGTCCAGGTCGTTGAGAAGAAAATGGCCGTAGCTCAGGAGCTGCATTTAATTTTTGTGGATCTCCAGAAGGCGTATGACAGTGTGCCTTTGGTGAAGCTCTGGGAAGCCTTGGAAAAATCAAATTTTAACGGGGGGTTGATTGACGCTGTCAAGCGATTTTATAAAGGAAGTTTTACGAAAATTAAGTGTCATGGAGAATTGTCGGGGGGTTTTTATGTAACGAAGGGTCTTAAACAGGGATGTTGTTTGTCGCCAACTTTATTTAAAATATATCTTGAGTATGTGTTGAAAGAATGGAAGAAAAAATGTGGAGGGATGGGTGTTCCCTTGAGTGAGGTTGAAACTCTGTTCACTCTGTGCTTTGCTGATGACCAAGTGGTGATTGCACAAGATCAAGATGACGCCGAGTACATGATGCGCAAGTTGGTAGAAGAGTATCGTAAGTGGGGTTTGGAAGTCAGTATTTCTAAATCCGAGAAACTGACTTTGGTAGGTGATCAGCAAGGCATTGAGTTGGAGGATGGGCAGCAGATCAAAGGCTGCGAGCACTATAAGTACTTGGGAGTGCGGTTGACCCAGGATGGAAGAACTGATCAGGCGATTAAGGAAAGAAACACCCTGGCAAGGAAGGCTACAGCGATGTTGAATGGAATCCTCTGGGATCCTCGGGTTTCCAAGGAGAACAAGAGGAGAATTTACAACGTTGTAGTCAAGAGTATTCTTACTTATGGATGTGAAGTTTGGCAGCTGAAGGAGCGGACACAGAGGATGCTAAGAGCAACGGAGATGGATTTCTGGAGGAGGTCTGCAGGTATTTCTAGGAGAGATCGGGTCCGCAATGAAAGAGTGCGTCAGATCATGGGAGTCGAAAATGACATCATATTCGACGTCATGACCAGACAGCTTGTCTGGTTTGGTCATGTGAATAGAATGACGGAAGGAAGGCTGCCAAAGAAGTTGCTTGATTGGGTTCCTCCTGAGAGGAGACGAAGGGGACGCCCAGTGAAAGGGTGGCGACAGGGGGTTTTAGAAGAAATGAGGGTTTGCCAACTCCCTGAAGGGCTTTGGGAGGATAGGGGACTTTGGCGGCTAGGGGTCGCAGAGCGCCAAAAAGTGCTGTAAAAGCGGCACATACATACATACATTTCAAAGCAAAGCCGGGAGCTGGTACCCCGCGCATACGGCATCGCCAGTAGCCGCACGCTAGTCTCAAGAGTTCTGCACAGATCAGCCTCAAAAAGTGACCTCATCGGCGCTCCAGTATAAAGGGACTCTACGGTACTAAATGGACGTATTTCTGGAACTATGTGCATTAGGGCATGAGCCCCGAGACCCATATAAATATATGTATATCAGGGCTCACATCATAATGCACATAGTTCTGTTTGGCAGAAATACGTCCAAATGGATTCATGTTGGCTACGTATTTTACAAGGTTTTATGGTGGTTCAGTTGTTCTTACTTTTGTTTCTCTTTTTAGAGGAATGAGGCGCTGGATGTCACGGAAGAAGGTAAGGAAAAAGCCGTAGGTATCATATATATGTATTTTATGGGTAATGTTGTAGTGTTACAATAAGAGAATATTCGCACAGTATTTTAAAAAGTCCCGCTCCCTTCCTCTCCGCTGATCTGACGTCACTTCCGCCAATCGGTGGAGGCAGCAGTGACGCCGGCTGCTGAGAAGAAGGCGGCCATGAGTCATGAGTCAAGTCTAGTGAAGCTCGTCGGAAGAGCACCCCGCGTCAGGGCGGCAAAATAAAATGAAAAATAAAATCGTGAAATTTCACGTGAAATATTTCATGAAATTTCAGAAATATATGAAAGATATTGAAAGATATGACCTACCTATACGGCAGATTATCAAGTTTTAACTTGAAATCTCTCCATAAACACTCACGATTGAAATTTCTAAATGTTCTTTGTACAAGCCCCTTTGATTTAGTCCAATTTAGTCTTTACGTCACTTCATCCTTTGACATAGTTGCCAGCTGTGAACCACTATTGAAATTTATATGTTCCTACGCACCATCAACATCCATTTCCTCACCTCTGAATTCTGATGTTTTGATTCGAGGTCTCTTAGAAGTGGTGAGGGGAGGGGGAGGGAGGTGACAACTGAACCTGTCACCTTCTCTAAATGTGAAGACTAGGATCACACTAATTTGCTAATTTTAGTCAAAGAAAGTGGATTTTGCGAGTTTTTCTTATCTCAAAACAATTTAGACACACTCCCACTCCCTGTATCCAGACCCATCCAAAGGAGATGGTCTATTGATGCCTAGATTTTACAAGTCCGGAATTCTGAATGTTTTGCACAATCTGGCAACGATGTAAGGAATTTTTATTTCTTGCACCATCTGGCAACGATGTAAGGAAAATTTTTATTTCTTGCACCATCTGGCAACACCGTACAACTTGATGTCGCCAGGTTTCACCAATAATTAAATCATTTAATTATGTGCACAGTCCGGCAACACTGGTGCATAACCTACAAGTTGAAGGGGCAACATACAGCATTGCATAACCCGCAGATTAAAGTGGTATCTGTTCATTTAGCCACGGCTCGTGGCGCCACGCAACAAAAATTATTGCGTTTAGCCACAACTTACAGGTGCTGTGTGGCTAAATGAAACAATCAAAATGACTGTGGCTAAATGCAACAATTTCTGTTGCGTGGTGCCACGCAACAAAATTTGTTGCATTTAGCCACACCAAAAAATTTAGAGTTTCAGTCCCCCGCAAATTAAATTACTGATTTTTTTATAAACTTAGATTCTTTCAAAGTCATCATAAAATTCTCAATGACATTTTCCATATTGGCTACAATCAGGGTGTCTGGCGACCGGGAAAACCGGGAAAGTCAGGGAGATGAAATTGGTCAGGGAGAAGTCAGGGAAGAAAAACGCAAAACCGGGAGAGAAGAGAACTTTCGTCGAAGATCGTGATTTTTTGCATAACTTTACGGCGCTTCGACATTTAGCCGTGCAGTGCTCTCTCCTGGTCTGAGGTCCCATATGAACCGTTAGTCCTGACATAGAATGAAGAGACTACGTAGCATAGTCTCTTTATTCTATGGTGCTGACTAGTGGTGCTCCCCCTCTTTATCGCTTTGTTGCGTCCGCGACGCCTCCTTTAGCGTCCGCGACACCTCTTGAAGTGTCCGCGACGCCTTTTGAAGCGTCCACGACGCCTTTAAAGCGTCCGCGACGCCTCCTTTAGCGTCCGCTAATGGAGAAAGAAAATTCAATAGGTCAGGGAAAACCTTGAAAGTCAGGGAGAATGAAAAGAAAAATTTGCTAGACACCCTGTACATGCACCATTGCGCAGCCCTGAAAATGAAGGGGTAACATACGATACTTTTTACAGCGTTGCCATATTGTACAATACCCGTCATACAACACTGTAATTTAATTTGTAATTTGGCTAAATCTGGAAGCGACACTAGCGATCTTACAACTGCAGTCCTAGCCGGCAAAAGTGGAAAGGACCCCGCACACCTTTAATGGGAAGCTGCCAGAAGCTGCACCATGAAGAAATGTTAATTATGTCATTCGATTCTCCTCAAGATGCTGATTAAAAGTTATAATTGCAGCAACTTTCTACGATGTACCGTTTTCGCAAAAAAACCGCCGAGAAGTTTCAATTGTTCGGCGACGATGAATAAAAAAGAACGAAGCATTTGAGAACAGGCCCGATGTAAATAAGGAAAAAACGTAGCGCTTGTCCGTCTTCTTATCTGGGGTGAACCCGAATTGGTTCCCGTGGCTGTCACCTTTGGTCCGAACTGGTTCCCGGATGAAACAAAACCCTGGTCCGCATTGGTTCCCGATTCAAAATTTTACATGTCCGAATTGGTTCCTGCGAGTGAGTTGGTTTTTTGCAAGAAGCGGCAACTGTGCAAGGCGAGTGGTTGAGGAAACTGCGGTCAAAGAATATATTCAAAATCACGATCGTCAAGGTTTTCCAAAAAAAAAATAGCTTTTAAATGCTTGCTCGTGCAATCTTTGAAGTAGCTTTTTACTAACTTTTCAGGGTATAATTCAGAATTTTATTGACAAATCTTTCCTTTTCTGCTTCTTCTCTTTTGATTTTTATTTTCTGATTTTCATTGTCTTAATATTACTTATAGTTGTCCAGGGAATTAGTCAGGGATTCCACAGCCTACCCTCCTTTATAAAGTCTTGTCTAGTCGGCCGGGGCCTCTCCTCTCCTGAAATGTATATAGAAATCTGGAGCATTTCTTTAAATTCCCTCTTGGATTGCTTACTCTAATTTTCATTTTCACAACATTTTTAACCATGCCTACCTTGCTGGTGGACCGTCCTAAGCCTGTCAAAATGGGAAGGGAAATACTAGCACTTAAGCGTGCCGTGTTGCAATTCTGAATAAAACATTTTTAATTACGAATTCACAGATGGGAACTAATTCGGACACGGGAACCAATACGATCTTCGGAAGTGGGAACCAATACGGAAATGACCGTCATCGGAAATGGGAACCAGTTCGGCCACTTGGGAACCAGTTCGGCCACTTGGGAACCAGTTCGGCCACTTGGGAACCAGTTCGGCCACTTGGGAACCAGTTCGGCCACTTGGGAACCAGTTCGGCTTCGGCTACTTGAGAACCAGTTCGGCCACTTGGGAACCAATTCGGCAATTCCCCTTATCTGTACCTGCCGATTCTAGGGTTTTCCCCCTTCCCCCGCTCTCGACGTGTCCGTTGGAGTTCCCCTGATTTCCTTGTTGACAGACAGCCCCTTGTCAATCGAATACTGAAATGAGGAATTTTTCTGATCTTTTATCGCCGAATAATTTATCTTCGAATCGAATGGCGTAAATGAATTAACGTTCCTTCATGGTGAAGCTTCCCATAAGAGGTGTGCGGGGTCCTTTGGCCTTTTACTCTACTAAACGGGGTATAGCGCAAGTTATATATATATATATAGCATGTTTCGGGGGATATTTACAGGGTGTCCCAAAAGTCCGTACCCCCCCTCGTAACTTTTGAACGGTTAGAGATGGAAAAACGAAACTTTGGGAATGTTTCTATCCTAAAGGAGTCCCTCTTCTAGGGGGATCAAAATTTTTGTCCCCCCCTCAGGGGGGGCGCGGGGGCCCCCAACTTTTTTTCAAATGGTAACCCCTATCTTGTGATACATCACTAGAAAGAACATAAAAAACTAAGAATTTTGGTGCAAACCGCAAATCAATATCTTAACCCGTTTTACAGTTTTAAAAAAAATGAAATTTAAATAGTTTAATTGAATCACCTTAAATTTCGTTTTTTGAACTTTGCTCGAAATTTGGGGACTTGAAAACGCAATGTTGAACTAATTTTGAACTTACTAAGATGATGTTGAGGAAAAGTAAGGGAAAATTGGCTCATTTCGCGAGAATATCGTGTGACCTTTAAAATGACGTATTTGGAGGTTCGAAACCCCCCTTTAAATTAGTTTGAAGGAATTTCTGTGATTTTTACTTGAAAGTGCTTACAATTTGGTGAATTTTTCCGTTTTATTTTTTTCTTCACGATAATTTGAACCGGAGATATGATTTTTTGAAAATAAGTTGAATTTGACCTTTGACCTATCATAACTCGGTCAAAAATTAAGACATTGATTTGCGATTTGCGTCAAAATTCTTAGTTTTTTATGTTCTTTCTAGTGATGTATCACAAGATAGGGGTTACCGTTTGAAAAAAAAAGTTGGGGGCCCCCGCGCCCTCCCTGAGGGGGGGACAAAAATTTTGACCCCCCCTAGAGGATGGATTACGTAGCATGGTGTCAACGATCATGGTGTCAACAAATAGTTTTTCTAAGTTTTTGTTGACACCATGATCATCCAAAAATAAAAAATTCTGACTCTTATGAAACATGATCACGGTGTCAACGATCACGACGTCAACGAAACTTAAAACTTGCCTCTATAACATCTTTCAAATTTCAAGTCTTGTTAAGCGCGGTGTGCATACGCCGTGCTTATTGGCCTGGTTGCGTAAACCCGCGGCTGATGCATGTATCATCACCCATTGAATCGTGGGTAATTTTAAAGCCGTTCCTGTGGCGGGAAGGTAGTTGAAATTATGAATCATCATAGCAAATTAATCAGATCATTTAAACTGTTGGATCACTTGATTTAATCGATCCCGTAGCGAACTGAGTAGACTTTTCATTACTTGATTAGTTGAAATCTATGAATCATTTCGCAATTCCCTCTTTTGTTCAGACCAAACTGCTGTTTAAAATTTTTCCATAAAATTACACGTGCAAGTATGAAGAAACCGTCGTCTTCGGTTCGATTACTTCTAATTGGTCAATATGACTCAATACCTTGATTTGAGCGTTTCTGATTGGTCCATCGTTTGCGGAATGTTACTGTGCATTTAAGATGACTTGCTCCACGACAGCTTATTCAATCCCCCATCAATACTGTAGTCAAATTTAAGTTGTATCATTTACTTCCTTGTATAAAACTTATTTTTAAATAATGGTCAATTGAAGGTGGCGTAAATCGAGTGTTTACATCATATACCTATTTTTAATTGGAGTCAAGGGGTCATTAATAATTTAAAACCCCTTAATCAAATAATTTCGTGTTAGTGGCAGTTCTTGATTTAAAAATGTTGCTCTTGAGAAGCCGCCAGCCGCCATTATCCCACCTCAAATTTTAAAAATGAATATAAAGAAATAATAACCATCGCACAAGGTGGAAAATTGCTCTAGACGACTCGTTATTGACAAAGGAGCCAACATCAGAACTCGATTGATTGATTTAATTCATGAATACGCAAATATTGGATCAGCTCAAATTCCGCGATCGGAATGCATGCTGGGATGAACCTCGAGACGCATGAAAGCATAGCCCACTTATGGCTCACAGCTCAAATCATGGCCATCGAGGTTAACTGCGTTGTGATGTCCCGGCCGTCGTTACTGACGATCAGAGTCTGTTATATGCTATTTTTTCGGCGCTGCGCCTGTAGCGATGAGATGGCCTAGTGGTTAGAACACCAGCTTCTCTCAGTTGATACTTTTCTCCCGGGAAGCGGGAGTTCGAATCCCGCCGGTTACCAGAAATTTTTTATTGATTGTATTGAATGTTTTAGACCATTATTCAATCCCCTATCAATACTGTAGTCAAATTTAAGTTGTATCATTTACTTCCTTGTATACAACTTATTTTTAAATAATGGTCAATTGAAGGTGGCGTAAATCGAGTGTTTACGTCATATGCCTAATTTTAATTGAAGTAAAGGTGTCATTAATCATTTAAAACCCCTTAATCGAATAATTTCGTGTTAGTGGCAGTTCAGATAAAGAATCAACTTGATTATGAATCATGCCGCGCTTATCCAACACCTCGTGTTGGACTTTCCTGCTTGTTTTTCTTGTGCTATTTACTCTAACCTTACCTAACCTAACCCAAATTTACCTAACCTTACCCAACTTCACCTTACAAGACCTGGCCCACTTTCTCAGAGCTTATAACTTTCCCCGACCTTACCCTACAAAACTTTAACCTTACCTGCTTAATCTAACCGTACTATCGACGAATTTAGTTTTGCGCAGAGTCTCTGGTGACTATTTAGCGACGGCGCGGCGCGGCGCGTTGCCTGATAAGGCTCTCATGAAGACGCACTCGTTCCTCTGTGAGTGCGTAGTCACTAACACAGACGCACATAAAACACACACAGAGATTTTCACTCATTCACCGTTAGAATTCACGTTTTTGGCTCTTTGGAATGTAAACAAAGATTCGTAATGACGTATCGCGCATCGATTCCAATTCTCACTTGCCTATCTTGTTCTTGTGATTAGAGCAAGGAAGAAAGGACCTCATTTCAAATTGGCCATTTTCAACCTTGGCCTGATCTTCGAAATATTTTCAAAGTTGATAGAGGATCACCTCCCGAGTCTAAAACACTGACGCTTTTTGAAATCGGACGATCACGGAGGGAGGGGGAGGGGAGTCAAAGTAAAAAAATTAAACTCGCATATCTCACTAACGCTTTGGCGTAGAGAGATGATATTGGTCTCAAAATTTAGAGGAAACCACCAGCTTTCAGGCAATGATTACAAAATTAGTCCATTTTGGAAATTTCATCCATTGTTGCCACGTTGCCGTAGTTCAAATGTTCAGTTTTTCACCTTTTTAGCTGTGACGTTGAAGGAATCGCACAAAAAGTAATCTAACTATTTTTTGATGAGATTAGACCGTTTAAGCTTTAAAACAAACACAAGTTCATTCTGGGGAAACAAGTTGGAGGAGAGATATGATTTTTCAAAGTGGATACGGTACAATTGAACTTGGTTTGTTCCGAGTCCCAAGATCACCAAATACCCCAAAACCAATCACGAATTGCAAGGTTGTGCATTTTTATACCCCATTACAGCTCATACCCGAAGAAAATTATTAAAAAAGAACAAAATATCGAGACATATGAATGTTACAGGACTAGCCTCAGCTGACGCTAGCTGCATCAACAAAAAATCATGACTCTTTTTCAAATCGTTTCTCTAGGATGGAGTTAAATTTAAAAAGCTCAAATGGTACGCTTTTATTTGCAATTCCTCTGTTTTCCTCTTATTTCTACCCAGCGAACCGTTTAAGGTAAACATAACTTTTTTTATGATCGAAAACTTTGATTCCCCTGTATCCATTGCATATTAATCATTTATCCTGATCTTGTCATTTTTGACGAATGATTTTATCTAGGAGTGACCTATAAAGGCACCGCCCCAGCTAAAAATTAGAAAATTTGAACTACGGCAACGTGACAACAACGGATGACATTTTCGGTCAATTGACCAATTCGGTCATCATTGTCTGAAAGCTGGTGGTTTCCTCTATATTTTGAGACTAAGATCATCGCTTTACGACAAACCGTTCACGGGATATGCGAGTTGAAATATTTATCTTTGAATCCCTTTCCAGAGGAAAAGAAAGACGGATAGAGATCCGTACTTGTTTGATTTCAAAAATCGTCGGTGTTTTGACTCGGAAAATGATCCTTTATCGTCCCTGAAAGTATTTCGAAGATCAGGGCGAGGTTGGAAATGACCGCTTTTGAATAAGGCCTTTTGATGACTGTTTTACCACCATTTTTCTCCATTTTATCGAAAGACTACTGCATGAAATATTCCTGCAATTCTGCGGGAAGTTAATATCGTAATATCATAAACAGATTTTTAATTTCACCTTTGCCCCGCATTAAAAAAATTTCCAGCAAAATTGATGATAATCAGAAATAGCTAGTGATTGTCAGTAAAAGAGAGTAAGTAACAGTTAGCAAATTGGAGTAGAAATATAATGTCATTTAGTCCAGTAGATCAACTTTTCATCCATCTATCCTCACAAAATGGCACTATTAGGTGAATGTTTCCATTTAATCCATAGTTTTTCTCACTTGTCAGCAAAGCGGAGTATAGGAAACTTGGAATCGATGTCTCTCGGTTGCGAGGTTTCAAAATGTTCAGTCTTATTTAATTTTTTCCCTCGGATGGAAAAAAAGTATCTTGGATCCATAGTCCAGACTCTTAAAAGATTGGACAAGAAAAATACTCTTGATTCAATCGGATTTTTCTTTGAAACGAGCGCTCAGCATCTTAATTCAAGCGGATTTCTTTTTTGTTCAAGCAAAAATCCGATTGTTTCGAGAGTATTTTTTAAGAGTCTGGACTCCGGATCTAAGAGACTTTTTTCTAAAGTAGGTAAACGAGTTTCTATCATCGTCTGCGCTTTTCATAGATACTTCCTCAAATATAAAAATTACGTCGAATTGTGTTTTAATCGAGAAATGGCAGGAATTCTGTAAAGTCGCTAACTTAATAACGAGTCCTTTTCTTCAATCCAAAAAATGAATCAACAAAGATTCCAGAAAGGTAAGAAAACGCTTAGTTTCTTGTTTGGACACGGAAAGTCTAAAATTAATCGAATTTTTCAGAACTTTTTTAGGACTGTTTCTTTCCTCCCTCCATTTCTTTTGGTATCATTGAGAAAAGGTGAAGAATAATTCATTTTCGAGTGAAGTCCTTTTACGAGTCTCCTACATGGAATTTAACAACTAAAACAAACATTCCCAACTTATAACAGATAAAATATTATTAAAAAATGACATGCAGATCCTCCGTTCAAATAGTTTACACTTATGCGATGCCATGACGAAGGTTTTACTCCTCGCAGATCAGAAATGAGACACAAATTCAAGGATTACAATAAATTCAAAATTAGGCGTTAAAAATACATTTCCCCAAATATTTTGTAGCTACTGCCAGAATAAGTAGACGGTTTCCGAATCGTAAAAAATGAAACGCAGATGGACTCAAAGCTGCCTGTCTTGCATAACTTAGGTGTGCAAATGAGTTTTCTTCTTTTTCTTCCTCTGAACAGACGTCAGGAAGTTTATGGTTAATCCATATGCAATTTAGCGCTGAGTTCAATTAGGACCATAGCTTCTCTCCATCACTTTTAGGGAAACCAAAGTTTTCCTTAAAAACGGGCCGTTTAGAGGAACCAGGCCCAGATAGGCCCTAAGGCCGATCTGCCACTGGCAGATACGCTTCCACGGCGCCCCTATGCACCCCTGTGACGGATAGCAAAATAAGAGGAGAAAAAAAATATGATGAAACCTTAACATTAACTCATATCAAATTTCAAAAATAAGAGGCATCTACACGCGATACAACTATTCGTGCTAGATGGATGTCCACATTGCACATGAAAAATTAAAAGCGCGGTGGCGTGAGTCGTGAGGCGTGAATTCGCAATATGCTCTTCTCTAGGCTGTTAGTCAGATCCGAGAGAGAACTTAAAAAGCGAGGCCGGATTACGTTTTTCCTACCTTCGGCTGTGTTGCTCACGTAGCCTTTGAAGCACCACTACAAGTGAGACAAACGAAACCAACACAATAAGGAAATGGAGCAAGGGAAAGGATGTGCGTTGGTGACGGCGCAGAGATACGACTATTCGTGCTTGATGGATGTCCGTGTTGTATTTGCAAAATTGAAGGCGCAATGGCCCGGGGCATGAGCTCGCAATGCTCCGCTATGTCCTGCCAATGAGGTGTCGCTCAGATTCGGGAGAAAAGTTAAAAAAGAGGCCCAAATAGGTCCCTCCTTTCTTCGACTGTGTTGATACTTGATTCTTTTTTGGAATGATTTGCAGACCAACATCTAAAGCTCGCGTGAACTGGCCCCATCCGATCTGCGGGGCAGGTTTTGTTAGGAAGCCTCGCAATTTGACCCGGCTACAGCATTTAAGGGTTAATAAAAATATAATGGGTCTGTTGCATGCAAGAGATACAGCCGTGCGAATAGACTTTTTAGAGGTTAAATGACACGAAAATTACGATGGTCACATTAAAAAAGTCTGAAATACACTCCTTACTGCGCAATTTGCGTTGTTAGGAACGCGGTTTTTCAAATTTCCCGCGTCTGCGGGCAGTTTTCTAACGGAAACAATTAATGGCAACTCGCGGCTATTTCCGGTCAACTAAAACTGAAAACATAACCTAAAAATCGGAGCTCGTGATATCGTGAAATGAAATGTAGAAGGACTGTGTTGGATATTTAAAAGTTGATCGATTTGGTTACCGCATAAAGCGTATATGGACCACTATGAGAGATCACGTTGGGTTTGTAAACAAACTGAAGGAAAAAATAACAACAACAACAACGACTCGGCATCTTCCGGAAATCACCGAGCCCGGCGTTTGCTCGTTTCCGGTGATTAGAAAACTGCCCCCAGACGCGGGAAATTTGAAAAAGCGCGTTCCTAACAACGCAAATTGCGCAGTTAGGAGTGTATTTCAGACTTTTTTAATGTGACCATCGTAATTTTCGTGTCATTTAACCTCTAAAAAATCTATTCGCGCGGCTGTATCTCTTGCATGCAACAGGCCCATTAAAATGACTGCACCTTCCTCGCAAAAAGTCAGGATTCAACATTGGATCCAAAATAGGCCATTCAGTCTGTGAATTTCAATAAAATTTGGTTATGCTTTCTCACAAAGTTAGGCTCCAATTGTTCGGTCACGTCTGAAAACATTCTAATTTCCAACAAAATTATTGCTGAATGGGTCTTCCTGCTGTAGATATCTGATGCATTTAATTGATTTGTTCCTATCTCTCTTTTTTTACTTGCCTTACTGAACACCTTGTCCTTTGCCAGACTCAACACTCTTTTTCCCTCTTTGCTCTTTTTCCCTCTTTGCTCTTTTTCCCTCTCTCTCTCTCCTTCAAAATTTCACCTTGTTCTCACTAGATTGCATGTTTCATTTTCCGATCGAGGAAGCTAAAAAGATCTTTCCAGCTGACATGTCTCTTGGGTTCATCATTTTCAGACTTTTAGTGTTTAAAAGCAGTATTTTAGGTGGCCAGATCTGCCTCGGTTTCTCTAGAAATAACGGAGCTTGGATGCGTCTAGTAGCTGTGATTTGTTCTCTTTTTTTTCGTTTCACAAGTCTATCGGTTACTTTAACACGTTCAATTTTAAACAATTTTCTCTGGGGGTGTATCTCCCCGGGAAATATAATACGACACCCCCTTAACCGGCCAAGGGTCCATGCTCTTAGATGTGAGCCAGTCCGTCCATGCGAGGAACGTTTAATTTCACGAGGGAATTGGTGTCCGATTGAAATGAATAAGGTAATTTTTGGATCTAGTAACTAAAAATACAAAAGGATACAGGTATTGCATGTCCAACGAATGTCTCTCACTTTGTCAAATAACAATGCTTTTCCAGTCAAATGACATTATGCGCTTGTGAAGCCCCATGTGGAACGCATCCTTTTGTTTTTCGTCCGAAAGAACGGAAAAATTATTTTATCTAGGTCCTTAATGGAGGACCTTCCACTAACTATATGTTTGCTGCTAAATCAGAGAATGGCCATGTTTTTTTTTATATACCTCTGACCAATATTTTGGAAATCCGAATGTTTATACAAATGCGTATTTTTGGCATCTGAATAAGGGTTTTTTTCGTTGCAAACTCGATCTTTCGGAAAATTAGTGGGTTGTGGAAAAAACAAAGGTCAATTCGAGGTCCGAAGCAAAAAATAAGATATAGTAGCCGAATTATAGCTATCTGATTAAAATGATTTTCTGTCCTTCCGGACTCAAAACAACAGATCAGTTCTATATAGAATTCGTGGGTGGATAATGCCATTTTGACCGGAAAACCTCGTTATCAGAAAAAGGGAGGCATGTTTTTTGGACATGCGGTATGCGATACATGTCTGGCTACTCGTAGTGTCTATGTATCTTTGACTTCTAAATTCAAGAATCACTTCGGTTTATCTCGAGCATGCATTAAACTTCCAGAAAATCAAATTTTCCTATGAAAATTTATTTTTAAATAATCCCAATTCGCCTGGAAAATGGCAGAGACGGGGACAAACCGAGGTCATACTTGGACCCAGGGCTGAATATTACACGAGAATTCGCTAATGAATCATTAATTTTTTTTCGTTGCATACTTGTGTGTAATCTTTCATATTCAACAGCGGATCAGTTTTGCGTCATTTTCAAACTTCCTGCGCGAAAAAGTATATCCTGAACTAAACAGTCCTTTGGAACAAGGGTGTGTGCTCAAAAAAATAGTTCCGCAGAAATCGCATTTGAAAGTTCAGAAATGTATAGCGCTGGTGCTAGCCAATATCTTCGCACGAAATTTAATTAGTTTGATAGAACAAGTCTTTGAGAGTATACTTGCAAAAACGGAACATTGTGACTACATTCCCCGATGATCCCTACAAGATAACGTGGCTCGTTGTGTAAAAGGGGGGGGGGGGGGCAGGACGTTTTAGTATACTATGTATATTTCCTGAAACTAGGAAGAATCCAGTTTCAGAAAACGCGTTCTCCCGAAAAAGGGCGGATGCGCGCATACGCCTTTGTCCCAAAGAACTCCATGTAACCTGCCGCCTGCGGCGTCTAGAAGAAAAAATCAGTTGCACCTCATGAAATTTTAGCTCTATTTTCGAGTGACCGCGGCGTTGCGCTGTCTATTATAGTTTGCACTTATATAGATGCTTGTCTGAGGGAAATTTCTTGAAAAAGTAGCAGATTTGTCAATTGTTCATGTGCCTCCGTTTTCCTCGTTGGCATGAGATGAGATAGGTCCAGTCAGTGCCCGATATCTCCGAAACGCGCCACGCCGCGCTGCGCCTCGTCGCACAGTGTACATTTGATTTGGAGCGGCCTATGCGCAAAACTAAATTCGTCGATAGTACATGTCCTGACCTAAACTAACCTAATCCAAGTATACGTGACTCAGACCTATCCTGTACACTCAATTTTTTAATTTTACTCATAAGGAAGATATTTTTCTGTTCGTTGACACCGTGATCGTTGACACCATGCTCAGGGCCCATTTTTGCGTTTTACTGCCTGAGCACGACGTCAACAATCGTTGACTCCATGATCAGATTTTTGGTTTGTTGACACCATGATCGTTGCCACCATGCAACGTTACCAGAGGATGGACCCCTTTAAGATAGAAACATTCCCAAAGTTTCGTTTTTCTATCTCTAACCGTTCAAAAGTTACGAGGGGGGTACGGACTTTTGGGACACCCCTGTATATATATATATATATATATATATATATATATATATATATATATATCACAAAACACGGGAGTTAACGCAATTCTTGAGTGCGGGCTCTATCGAAGTCGTGTTTCTGAAGCTCTACAATGTACCTGTTCACATTCAAGTTCTCCTCTGTACTATTTCGGTGTAAGTGCAAAAATATTTTCTATCTTTCTTTTCTTTTCTTTCTCTACGGTTCAGGTTTTTTCTTCTTTTTAGTTCCGTCGCGTCCGTTTTTTTCTTCTTCTTAATGTGCCCGTTACCCAACTGGCTCACTGCAAAACGTCCGGCGCGCGAATTAAATTTTAACTTTCCAAGAAAGGCTTTTTAAAAAAAATATTTATTTGATCACAATACAGATATAAGTTTCTAACAACTGAGAACAACTCCCGCTCGATGCGAGAATTAAAATCTACTGGCTTACTGTCTATCGTTTTCTTATATATCATCTTATCTATTAAATATCACTTATAACTCTAAGTCCATATTTTATCAGGGTTATTACTAATCATAAGACTAAAGGTCATTAGCTATCAGTCCGACTGTTATCTCGAGGCCAGAGGTCGTTAGTTATCGGAGATTAACCTTTAATCTTATTTGATGTCCCCATTCCTAATTGTACTGAAAAGATATGAATGACTTAACTAGTTAATATATATAATTAAGATATCATTAAGATATGTAACACGCGCCCGGCGCCAGACCATCTGCAGACTGAATCTGTTTTTTCCTGAAAATTAACCTTGTGATGGCAGGTTTACTTTCTTCTAAACTTCTTTATCGGTATGTATTTATGTATCCTCATTTTCTTCCTTGTAAGCTCTGGTTTGAATTGATTTGTCCTCTCTTCTCTTCCCCTTCCTTCCTTATTTTTTCCTTTTCCATTACTGCTCCGTCCTTTTCTTTCTTTCTCTCTCTCCCCCCCCTCCCTCTCCCCCCCCTCCCTCTCTCCCCCCCTCTCTCCCTCTCTCTTGCGGCGCCCTCAGAAGTTAACACCCATGTTCCGTGCATACCGCCATGCCGTGTGTCTTAAACCTGTTTTCTCTGTTTTCAGAAAAAATCAACACCTAGAAATTGATGAGGAACAATGGTAACTTTTTTTTTTAACTATATTCATTTCATGTTAATAATCGCACATACGCACATAAATAGGTTACGTTCTAATTTACTGTCACAAAACAGCCCTCTTGAAAGTGTGAAGTGCCCATTAGCTGTTTGGATGGTGGTGGGGGGGGGGGGGGCTTATGAAGAGTAAATTAATCCAATCTGCCTCCGAGCCTAATCCATCAAAAATGGGCCTGGGGAGAATTGTCCAAATTTTTTATTTTTTCCCTAATAAATAAAGAAATCTTAGAACAATTACTTTTTAGGATGAAATAGATTTAAGAAATATGTGGTCCCAATTTCTCTGCAGATTAAAAGCACAGGAATCAAGTCTGGAAATGCTTAACCCTCAACATGCTGCTAGGTCTCAAGTGAACACTTTGCACCCCTGGGCTCGGCCCGGCAGATTACACACAAAAAAACTTCTTCGACGCAAATTAATTTTCATTATTTGTTGAAACGTATTATTTATATATTAATTTATGCACCGGATTAGCCAGGGTGTCGGGGACGCTGGGGTGCTGTAGCATCCTAGGCCTTTGACCCCACGGACCCCTGGGCGATTTTTTGTTTTTTTATCACTGTATATATATATATTTTTATAATTCTTCTAAAATTTAAGTTATTGAATTGGAAAAGCTCTGAGATAGGATTTTGGGGGTCATTGGCCCGCCGAAACCCCAAGACCAAGATTTCAACTGATCATCAAATGCGAGAGAATTTTTTCTAAATTTTGAATAATTCAAAATCGACCTCAAGCTTCCATGTTATGAGATCTTATTGAAGCTCAACTTATTCTGTTACTCGAGAGGAACTGCTATGGGCGAAGATAGGAGGTAGGTGGGGAGCCTTGTTCTCTCCAGAAATCTACTCGACCTCTCCCAAGAAATGTGAAAAATCGCTGGAATTTTGTGAAATTAAAGAAAATGAAGTATATGTTCTAATGATGTTTGTATCTTAGAAAAAATAAAAAAATGTATACGTGTAGCTAACAAAAAATTTTGCATAAAAATAAAATTAGTCAATTTACCGGCAAAAAATGAAATTTTACTTATCAGAGGAATAAAGTTTCATGTGGCATAAGAGGAAACTTAACTGGGTGAAATTATACTTTGCATCTCTGATCAGGACTGGATAACTTTATCGTGGGGGGGGGGGGGGGGAGCGAGCTAAATGAGATAAATGGACGGATGAAGCTTTTTTAAATTTTATTGGGGGGGGGGGGGGGAGATTCAGGAAATAGTCGAAGGGAGAGGCAAACTCTTTGAAGGGGAATATAAAATTTAAGGTCCTAGATCCAGAATGTGGGATCAAAATCCGGTGCAGAAAGGTAGAATCTATTGGGGGGGGGGGGGGCAAACTTTTGGACGAAATGCGGGGTAGGCTTAATTTTACCTAGAAATGAGGAAGTAAAAATCAATGAGAGGGGAAAATATCCTCATGATAAATCAGGTAAAATAAAAAATTATATGAAATTTCCTTGAGGCAAAAAAACCCCCATTCTTTTCAAAATCAAGAAGTTCCTCGCACGTAAAACTCGTAATGCACATCACCGAGTCAGCGTGGCGCCCGTGGCGCCGGCGCCTAGCGCCGGCGAAAGGAAATAACGAGGGAGAATAAGCGTCAAGTGACTACCGCAGTGCTGCGTCAGCCCAGTTCAAGATCCATCCATATAGGTCAGTCATTGCGCAGATTTCCCCGCTCGGGGTAAGCCCCTTTCCATTGGCTCGTGACGTCAACATTACTGCCGCGAAAACCAGAAAAGTCGGAAACAATGCTTTTCTTATGGGAGAAAGTAAATTTTTCTTAATGAATCATTTAAATTTCTTACTTTTAAATCCTTTGAAACTTTCTGTGTGTCGAAAAGAACGTTTAGACATTAGCATTCAGGGTTTCGATTTTGCCGAATTAGTGTTCTTTCATTTTTACAGTTTACTCTGCATCATCCATTTTTACACGCGAATCTATACCACTAGATGGCCTGTTACATCGCTGACTTCAAAAATTATTTAAAAATATAAAAACGCAAATTCAGCTAAATTGAAACCTTGGACGCAAATGTCTAAACGTTCCTTCCGACACTCAAAAGTTCCAAACGATTTGAAAGTAAGAAATTTAAATGATTCGTTAAGAAAAATTTGCTTTCTCCCGTAAGAAAAGCATTGTTTCCGACATTACTGGTTTTCGCGGCAGTAATGCTGACGTCATGCGCAGAAGATTCTCATTTCGGTTTCGGGAATGACTGACCTATATGGATGGATCTTGGCCCAGTTGAAAATCTGAAAGCAGCGAGGTGCTCCGAATTGACGCGGCGCAGGTGACGGAAATAAAAAAAAAAAAAGGTTGCAATTGGAAAACAGTTAGTTGGGGAAAACAGCTGAGTGGCGCGACGCCGCGCGCCAGTATGCAAGCAGAATTCGAAAGTAACAACGGCAACAAGGCAACGTGACGGTTAGACAAGGATAGGCTAGTCTCACTCGCACCCACGGGTTAGCATAGGCCCCAACTCCGTTTAGCTTCGTTTGACTTTATTTTTCAAGATTTTTGCTTTATTTTTTTCAAAACGTATACATAATGTATGCTGCTACACGGATGGTTCTTTATTTTTTGAAAAAAATGTGACACATCTGAGAAAATAACTAAACAAGAATCGGTTTTCTTTACCTTTCTCTGCCTCTTTTGTTAGAAGTAGGAGTTACTGCCAATCGCTTTTCAACCCTCTCTTTTTGACTAATATGTGTCTCAACAATAGAGGGATTGGGAAAATTATCATTATAATTAGTATCCGTTTCAGTAACACTCTTATCACCGTTGATACTGGTTTCCTCTGTAATTTTCCTTCTCTTGAAGATGGAATCATTATCATGTGCGCTTCTTCCTTTTCTTTTCCGAGGATATTTCCTCAAACTTGAAACAGATCTAAAACCAAAAAATAAGAGACCAAACTTAGCACTGTCGAACAGAGAAATATAGAAAATTGCAGAGAGCGTAACTGAATTTAGCAATTTGGTCAAAGTATGGGCCTACAAAAGAGGAAAACCTGGCGTATAAAGAAATCAATCTATTCTCTTGATCTAATATAACCATGGCACCTAAAAAGTGGGAGCTGATTTTCTGCAAGCTTGCCAATATGAGTTTAGGCTCCAAAAATGAGTGATATACTTAATTTTAACCATGCTCTAAAAAATATGATGTAACTGGCAGGAAACGCATGGTTTAAGAAAGTTTTTTTTTTCACAAAGCTGAAGGATGCAACCTCAAATTTTTTTTTAAAAAAAAGACCCTTCCGTTAGCTTCAAAAAGAGGCCAATGTAAAACTTTTCCGCACTATTATGTTTTGATTCTTAAAAGAACTGTTTTTTTGCCCAACCTAGTAATACACTCCCTCTATTGCTCGGAGCTTTTGAAAAGTATTCCTCTGAAAAGGAAGGAAAATCAGGGTTTTAATCAAGAGTTGGCATTGATAGATCCTCTGTATAAAATTTAGAATATGTAAGTAAATCAATAAATAGGTTTGTACATTTTTATCATTGAATTTGTTGGTGTAAAAATGACTGTAATCAATAAATCCCCTATTGAAGGAAATGGACCTCAAAATTTTTCTCACGCCAGTGCTCTAATAAAAATCATCGGATAAATTATCCATGCTGCAGTATGAAATTGCAGAAGTACAACTTCTGATTGGTTCCCTGTGTTATCTATGTCCAAAAATGAAATAGAATTTTCGGTTGCAGGCAATTTAACACTAGGTCAAATTTTAAAGAGGGGAAAAGCATGAAATTCACACGAATCAAACCGATTACAATAGTGAAGATGGTGAAAAGTAATTTCATTATTTGAATTTAATGTGAAATTTCTTCAAGACCTTAGCAAAAAATTCACTTTGAAAAAGAAAAGTGTTGAAATTTCTTACTTCTCCCCAGCTATGATTTGCTTTGCTGCATCCTGATCAAGTTCATCAAGGATTTTTCTATTCCTGCGAATAACTCGGCGAATTCTAGTTCGGGGTGTTCCAACAGGCTCCATATTTGCACTTGACATGCTGGGCAATGAAGGATCATCTTCTTTACTTGTCTTTTGCAATCTGGAATCAAAGTTCAAGAATTAAAGTTCGTGCTGCATGATAGGTGTGAAAAAAGATAATGGATGAATTTATTATATTTGAAGACAGCACTGCTGGGCGTTACTTGCCTGCTTATTACTCGCATTACTAGTACCACATTAGTATTCTCATGAAATGTAATCCCTTATATCACATATGAGCCATTTTGTATGCACAAAGCATGTTTGTTTACTCTACTCCTTTGTTTTTTCTACAGAACAATAATTTGTCCTTTTGAAGCAGGTAATCTGCTCATTTTGTTAATCTCCTTGCTGTTCCTTTTTCAATAGCATATATTTGATGTACAATTCGGGGAGGTACCTTGTTACACTTAATATAATGACTGAGTGAAAATTAATGCTGGCTAAAAATACGCTGAATCTCTGTGTTCGAAAACGACCCATGTCGGAACAATGAAAGTTTTCAGGAAACTATGAAAACTGTGTGACAGGCCCCCCAATGAGTGTTTTTTTGCAGGAAAATGGAAATCTTAAAGAACCTGGTTTGGGTCGTTTTTGAACAGAGAGATGCATATGTTGCCAATTTTATTTTGTCGGAAATTTTTTGGAACTCCTCAATTTTAATCATATTCATTTGCTTACCTTACAGACGAAGCTGGATCGGTTTCTTTGGATGGAAGATTTATTGATGGGACTGCTCCCTTTTTGAGTTTCTGCCCCTTCACAGGCGTATATCCAGTTTTATAAGCAGTTTTTTTTTTTCACGAAGTCAGCTTCTGTAAAATGCTTGGAGCATATCTGCACTGTAAAAGGAGGAAAGTGTTAAAGATTGTTTGAAATCTCATTGAGACCCTAAATGTAAACTAGAGACATAAATATCATACATGTAAGAATGAGTGTTCACTGTATAAAACTAGATTCATAGGAATACATGATTGATCTTGGAAATAGTGGCCAATTATTCAAAACCTTCTTGTAAATACATTTCCATATTTTTTAAAGCAATACTTTGGTATCATATTTCTTAAAACCTTCCACTGTTAATCCCTTCTTCCAAACATAAAGAGAGGTGCATGAAAGGGAGGCATCAGAATGGTGGCAACAGTGTCACAATCCTGATGCTTCCCACTCAATGCCAAAGTTCATCATCAGTTTGATTTCTTTCCTTCACGGAAAAGTAAATATAATTTTTCCCCTTGGAATTTCCTGTCATGTGAGTGAGAGGAGCGAATGAAATCAACCAAAAATTTTGATAAAAATTGTTCATTTGTTTTCCTTTGTCGAAAGAAAGCATGAGGGAAAAATGGAAGCGGCACAATCTGAGATATGCATTTATGAACTTTAGTTATGGAGGGCACGTTCAGAAGTTATAATTATAACAGCATGCTGAACTTACTTCGCCCCTTCAGTAAATCTATTTAGCAAGTAGTTTGGGCAGGTGAACTAGAATTCAGGGGCTTCGATAGCAAGGTGCATAAGTGATGTCTTTGAAAAAATTGAGATATTAATTATTTCAACAAAAACTAATCTTGATTTTTATTTTTTGAACAGTTCACGACTAAAATCCAAGTTGAAAGCATCCAAAAGTGATTTCAACTTCATTTCTGCCGTAGGGGCACATGTAATTTTGAACTTTTAAACACATATTTCTTGAAGAAGCAAAAATTGCACTTATGCGCCTTGTCCGTGGAGCCCTCAATCGCTGTTGGAAGTGAAACGACTCAATAAATTGCTGAGAAGAAGAATCTTCCATCCTCTACGTTTGTTATTAAGGAGGCCACTTAACATTATGGCTTAAAGTTCCCCAATATAAGGGTCTGAGCGACATGAAAGTGTCACGCAAAGCTGTGAAGAATAATTACAGTTCGCCCTCTTAGCTTGGCAGCAGAGTGTTCTATTCTGACTTGCACTGAGATTTCAATAAGCAGCAAAGGATGGCACAGTTTTGACAACATGTTTTCATCTGCATGGAGAAGCCACAAATCAACTACTTAAATTTTCACTATTATTTCATTAATTGTTTCTGCATAAAATTGAACCCTTTACTTACTAGAGACCTCCTAATGATGATCCTGCCTAGTAGATTCTCATGACTGAGGTATGTAGGAGTTACTGATGGTTCCATAACAAATTTACTATGTAATATTTGGATGATTCTTACCATTCTTGAGTTGATTTTCGTTTAATCCACATAATCCACACGCTTTGATCCATCTCTGTTTGATTGCTTTATCTTTAGCTGGTAACACATGGAATTTTACACCAGTTTGTCTTTGCCTAGAATCACTTCTACAAATTTTAACTGCACATCTAACCATTTTCAAAAAATTTCTCATTCACTGTCACTTCAAACATTTTCACGTGGGTCAGGAAGACCGAAGTAAGCAAGCAGAAACCTTTTTCCCCCTTATTTTTTTTTTTTGAGGGGGGGCAACTCAGCATTAGCGGTTTTGATTGATGCATCCATCACGGTAGATTCTGCGCAAGTGCGCGTAAGGTTTGCCGCAAAGAGCTTGATGCAGAAACGGCTTTTTTCGCCCCCCCCTCTGGAAGTTCTTCAGACTTTGTCTATTGATTACTCATACTTGAGCGCTTCTTTTCCCAAATTTTCAGACCCCCAAAAAATTTTGGGGGGGAGCTAGGGGGGGTGGAAGTCAAAACCTATGAACCTCGATATCTCTTGAACAAAGAAAGATATCGAAGTCCGGTTTGGACGAAAAATCGTCTAAAATTGCATACTTTAAGATTCTTAAGGTCGAAATCCCGATATCACATTTTTAAGTCAACATATGTGCTTTTTTCCAGTTTTTAGGTCTAGAAAATTTCTTTTAAACGAAAAATTTACAAAGATCTCAATTTTTTATTTGAACCAAAACCAGTTTTTTAAATTGTTCGTCTTTTTCCGCATCCAACGAGTGGTCCATTAAGCTGGGGAACCAAACGGTTCCGGAGTTATGATCGATTGAAGTTTCCGCTCAACGCGCGCCGACCGATTTTCGCGCGCAAAAAAGTCGGATTTGACTGTTATTAGATCAGATTGAATGTTCAAACTGAGCAAAATGCTTTATTAGGGACTCTTGAGGGTCGCTGAGTTCAGAAATTACCGATACTTCCAAAAAATTCACGTTTTTAAAATTGCAGCTTCGGACAGGACCACTGAGCGGCCGGTCGGCGCTCAGTGGGCCTCTAAAATAGCGCTGCGGAGCTGCAATTTTAAAAACGTGAATTTTTTGGAAGTATCGGTAATTTCTGAACTCAGCGACCCTCAAGAGTCCCTAATAAAGCATTTTGCTCAGTTTGAACATTCAATCTGATCTAATAACAGTCAAATCCGACTTTTTTGCGCGCGAAAATCGGTCGGCGCGCGTTGAGCGGAAACTTCAATCGATCATAACTCCGGAACCGTTTGGTTCCCCAGCTTAATGGACCACTCGTTGGATGCGGAAAAAGACGAACAATTTAAAAAACTGGTTTTGGTTCAAATAAAAAATTGAGATCTTTGTAAATTTTTCGTTTAAAAGAAATTTTCTAGACCTAAAAACTGGAAAAAAGCACATATGTTGACTTAAAAATGTGATATCGGGATTTCGACCTTTAGAATCTTAAAGTATGCAATTTTAGACGATTTTTCGTCCAAACCGGACTTCGATATCTTTCTTTGTTCAAGAGATATCGAGGTTCATAGGTTTTGACTTCCACCCCCCCTAGCTCCCCCCCAAAATTTTTTGGGGGTCTGAAAATTTGGGAAAAGAAGCGCTCAAGTAAGAGTAATCAATAGACAAAGTCTGAAGAACTTCCAGAGGGGGGGCGAAAAAAGCCGTTTTTGCATCAAGCTCTTTAAATGTTGGCGGGTTTTTTTGAAGAGCCGGAAAACGAGGGCTGAGCTGAAGCCATTGCGACCTTCTTATTTCATCTTTTTCCTCTTTTCTCCCCAACCCTTCATCCCCCCCCCCCCTCCTGTTTTCCTGTAAAAAAAGTTTCGTTTAATTTTTAAAAGAACAACGATATATGTACACGTGAAAACCTTGTAGGTATATGGCAGGAAATGCTGAACCCATTTGAAATTACTTCCCCCCCCCCTTCCCCGCAATCCCTATGAAACATTGAAAGTCTGAATTCTTGTGCGACTTGAAACATCCCCCCCCCCTCCCATCTTTTGGATAGGAAGGCTTTGAGGTAAAGTACTTTCCCTTAAATTGTGTCGCCAACTGTGATGTTGCTTGATAGTGATGCAACCTCTGCTGATAATGTGTATTTTCTTCCCCTCCACTCCGTCATAAAATAAATAAAATTTATTTGTCATGATGAGAATTTGATGTAGTTCATCCAAGTTCCTTTCATTCATCCACAAAAATGTCCTGTTTCCACAGCAGATTTATACTGTTTAAGTAGAGAGGAATGTTGAAGTAGGCAATTGTAGCTTTAATTACCGGTGAAATTAAATTTTTTTGTCGGTTATTACACCTTCTTAATTTGCAAAAGAAACTCATCAGTTTTAAATAAGACTAGCACAAGAATACGGAAAGCCAGAGATCGAATTTCCACGCATTGTCACACGACATGGGCTGTACAATGCTCATCATTGAATGTACTTTTCTTTTAATTTTTCTCCAATCCGAATGAAACTTCATATTTTGCAAAGAAAACTCATCAGTTTTAAGTATTAAATATACCAGTGAGACAAGTACACCGATTTCGAAAGCCTGTGAGCGAATTGCCGTTGTTACATGACATGCGCTGCACAGTGCTCCTCATTGATTGTACTTTTTTTTGAATCGCCCGCCAGTCCCGTACTTTTCTACGTCACAGCAAATCCTCAAGATGGCTGCCTTGCCACCACCTTCTGTATTTTCTCTATGCACGAAACCCCTATTCCCTCACCCATCTGACGTTGCTTCCCCCCTCCAGTGATCAGCCGAGAAATCCACTCCTCTGATTGGCCAGGGGAACTCCTAGAGTGATGCATCAAAGCAAACTCGAAATTTCCCCGTCCAACAGAGCAGCCGTGCCAACTGAACAACGGAAAGGCAAGCGAGGTCAGGAGTCACTCGCTGCACTTGACAGCATCCTAAAAAGTGGCATCCTTTAAGTGGCATCCTTGGCATCCTGCAAGTGGCATCCTTTAAGTGGCACCCTTGGCATCCTATAAGTGGCATCCTCAAAGTGGCATCCTTGGCATCCTTTAAGTGGCATCCTCAAAGTGGCATCCTTGGCATCCCTTAAGTGGCATCCTCTAAGTGGCATCCTGAAGGGCCTCCGCGTCATTGACGTCGCCAGGATACGTGACGTCATCAAAATACGTGAAGTCATAAGAGTACGTGACGTCATCTTAGTCCATGACGTCATCAAAATACGTGACGTCATAAGAGTACGTGACGTCATCAAAATACGTGACGTCATAAGAGTTCGTGACGTCGTCATAGTCCGTGACGTCATCAAAATACGTGACGTCATCATCATTGTGACGTCATAATAGTCCGTGACGTCATAAGTGTACGTGACGTCATAAGAGTACGTGACGGCATCCAAAATCGTGACTTCATCAAAATACGTGACGTCATCAAAATACGTGACGTCATCAAAATACGTGACGTCATCATCGTTGTGACGTCACAATAGTCCGTGACGTCATTAGAGTACGTGACGTCATCCAAAATCGTGACGTCATCATCGTTGTGACGTCACAATAGTCCGTGACGTCACAATAGTCCGTGACGTCATAAGAGTACGTGACGTCATCCAAGATCGTAACGTCATCAAAATACCTGACGTCATCAAAATTGTGTCGTTATCACGGTACCTGACTTGATCATAGTCCTCGACGTCATATGGGCGCGTGACGTTTTCATAGTCCGTGACGGCGTAGGAGTACGTGACGTCATCAGGGTACGTGACGTCATTGGAGCGTGCCACTTATACCCGGGAAACGTGCGGTATCGATCGGAAATGAAGGGGTAACGTACCGGAAGTGGATCCAAGCGTGCGGTATCGACCTTAAATGAAGGGGCTACGTACCGGAAGTGGACCGTAGCGTACGGGATCGACCGGAAATGAAGGGGGGACGTACCGGATATGGAAGGTAGAGTGCGGTATCGACCGGAAATGATGGGGCAACGTACCGGAAGTGCATTCGAGCGTGCGGTATCGACTGGAAATGAAGGGGCAACGTACCGGAAGTCGGTTTAGGCGTTCGGTATCGACCGGAAATGAAGGGGCAACCTACCGGAAGTGGAACGTAGGGTGCGGGTTGGACCGGAAATGAAGGGGCGACGTACCGGGAGTCGGTTCGGGCGTTGAGTATCGACCGGAAATGAAGGGGCAGCGGCCCGGACCGACCCGGGAACGCACCGCGTCGCTCGGTTCGGGTTCCGTAACGGTCGGAAACCCTCCCGCGGGCCCCCGGTCGGTCCGGCGACCCCACCGGTAGGCCGTCGCGACTCAAATTTTTTTTTTTTTTTTTTTTTTTTTTTTAACAGGTAAAATCGGGGTCTGTCTACCACCTCCGCAAAAAAAAAATCCGATCCGACCTCTTCTCGGGATTCGACGGAATTGCGCGTCCGTTTTTTCGCGTGTTCCCGGTCGGAGCGCCCTCTTGGCGTCTAATAAACACCGATCACGCTTCCGGTTTTTCGAGATCGGTTTTTCGGCTCTGGCGCCCGGCCGGCGGCTCCGGTCGACTCCGGACCCCCGGCACCCAGTGCGGCTCGCCGAGCCCGACATTTTTGGTCCTTAGCGATTTCCGCGTCCGGGCACTTTTTCGGGGGTGAATCGGCGATTTTCGGAAAATCGGCGAAACTGCCGACCCCCGAAGGAGGCCGAAAAACGCGTCGCACGCCGAAACTCCATACCACCTTTTCGGCGACTCCCGACGAGAGCTACTCGGAGCCGGAAGCGCGAGCTCTTCCCGGCGGGTTCGACTTTTCCGGAAACGGCCTCCTCGAAATTCGCGAATTTCCCGATCTAACTATCGCAGCGTTCGTCTTCCGGCTCCGGATCCGAACTCTCCGGTCCAAAATAGACACTTTTTATCCCACACACTTTTCTCGTAGCTCCACTCCCTGACGAGCCACGAATACACGGGCTCTTATGGGGAATCGAGTCAAAAGCGCCGTCCTCGTATCGAATTATTGACATTCACCTGAGGACGGACGAATGAGATGAGAAACAGATTAATTTACGACGGGACAAGCGATGATGAAGGAAAAAAATTTTGAAAGAAAAAAAAAAAAAAATGACGGGAGTATAGAAGAAGGATTTGCGAAGCGGCTCAAGTTATCAAAGTTATCCAAGTTATCAAAGTTATCGCAGAAACCTAACCTAACCTAACCTAACCGAGACCGTCGATTCCATCGAATATCCGACGCAGTTCTTCGTACTTGGGTTGGAACGGTGTCTTGGAGTACAAGTACACATTGCGGAATTTCAATCCGTTCGGATGTTGTAGCAAGCAAACCATCACGTTTGTTTTACCGCAATTGGACGGTCCGCAAACAATGCAACGGATACTGTCCGGTAACAGTTCACTGTGTCGTCGTCGTTGTCGTCGGTTTTCATTTTGCTTCTTCCGTTTGTCGAGGTTTGGAACTCGCAGTGATTTTCTTTGCTTGACGAGTCGCATCGTATTTGTTCCCTATTTTAACGGACAGTCATTTTCTACTTCTCCGTATAAATAGTATGAACATTTTCGTCAGAGTATGTCACCGAGAAGATTAACAACTTGCAGCAAAACCAATCGAGGACGTGGACTGTTAAACTCGTTGATAAATTCACTACCGTTCGAACTACACTTGCCGGGCGACTACAGGTACTGCGGACCGGGCACTCGCCTAGCAGAACGATTGAAACGCGGAGATCCGGATATAAATCCGCTCGACGAAGCTTGCAAGTCCCACGACATCGCTTACAGTAAGACCAAAGACACCGGCGAGAGGAACAAAGCCGATCTCATACTTGCGGACAGAGCTTGGGAACGTGTGAAAGCGTCCGATTCATCGTTGGGTGAAAGAGCGGCAGCATACGCCGTAACGAACGCTATGAAACTCAAAGCCAAACTCGGAATGGGTCTAAACAAGTCGGTGGCAGCGAAAAAACCAAAACCCGAGAAGAAGAAGAGAGCGTTGAAGAAGACGAAACCGGTGGAACGGACGATCGAGCGAATTTTGGCTCTTCCAAAGACGGGTGCCGGAGCGTCAAAAACGAAGAAGAAGAAGAAACCGGCGGAGCGAATCTTGGCTATCCCGAAGACGGGTGCCGGAGTCAAGAATCTCCTGACGAGTATCGGTCTGGCCGCGCGAACAATCACACCGGTAGCGAAAATGATCAAGACGGTCATCGATGGATCTTTGAAGAAGAATATCCACCTCGGTGAAGGATTGTACTTGCGACCGTACCGTAAAGGTTACGGACTTTACTTGAGACCTTACCGAAAGAATTTAAACTGATCCGTGAGCTACCGCGCCGAGCGATGACGGATGTTGAGTTGAGGATCGCTGCGACAGAACAATTACGAATCCCGCATTTCCGCGGTGTGTTCATGATCGATGAATTGGCGACCAAGAAACCTAAACGTCCCGAGTGTGGTATCGTCAACCTGGACCGAAGCGATGGTTCGGGTACACATTGGATAGCGTACCGGATTTCAAAGAGCGGAAATGCATTGTACTACGACAGCTTCGGTGATCTACCACCACCCGTTGAAATTACGCGATACATTTTACGCTCACGCGGTAGCTCAACGACGACGACAATTGGATACAATTATGATAGCGAACAAAATTTCAACTCGAGCGTCTGCGGGAAACGATGTTTAGAATGGCTCGTACAAACCAGGAATATATAGTATTCGAAAAATGGAAACACAGAAAAGATGTCACACGTTCATGTTGACGGGGAGAAGCAACGTTCTCGAGTTTGCACTGCCTAGACCTCTCGAGTTGTTCGGACCTTGCGAGATCGGTCTGACGGGTTTTGTAACTTATTATTCCATCCCGAACATCGACAAAACGAATAGACTGCTTTTCTACTCCGAGAGCAGCGACGAGAATTACTCGGGAATTTCCTTCCCGATCGGTGCCTACGAGATCGAGGGTATAGAAGAATACTTGCAGGAATCACTTGGCAGAGCGGAAGCTATCAAACTCAAAGCGAACAACGGTACGCTCAAAGTAAGCATCAAATCCAAGTACTGGATCGATTTCCGCAGACCCGGCACTTTACGTAAGGTGCTCGGATTCGGAAAGCGTCTCTTGGCACCGGACGAATGGCACGAAGCTGACTATCGCGTCCACATCTCACCGGTAAACATGATATGCATCGAATGCAGCATCGCCGACGGTGGATACGTGAACGGGGTGCGCGGACATCATATTTATGCGTTTGCTCCCGATATCGAACCAGGTTTCAAAATGGTAGAGCAACCGTCGACGATTCATTACTACCCCGTCTTGGGTGATAAGATCCAACGTTTGCTCGTTAATATAGTAGACCAACAAGGAAGAGCGATCAATTTCGGTGGTGAAGAAGTGACAGTGCGACTGCACGTGAGACCGCTAACTTATGGGTAAACGAAGGATCCAGAACGACGACGACGATACGTTCCTATATTCTCTTGGATATAATAGTATTGATAATTCACGGAGTAGTTGTCAACAGCAGCAGCAGCAGCAGAAGAAGAAAACTTCAACCGATTATTCCAAGAGGGCTCTAACACAACTCGGATTCGTGGTGAAAAATCCGAAATAAGAACGAGATGGAAGCTTGGCGTCAAGAGATCATCGAATACGAATACATCCGTTTCGGTCCGGTCGACGAACGGCGTGGAAACAACGATTCGATCCGGTTCACCCCCGATACCCACGGACTGATCACCGTGCCTCAAGATTCGAGGATCTTCATACGATTTGAAGTGAAACTCGAGAAAAATCCTGGAGCCGCCGCAGATGCTACGAAACCTAAAGTCAAATGGGCTAACAATTATCCCCTGCACATGTTCGACCGTATGCAGTATAAAGTGAACGGTACGAAAGTCGATAGTATGCAATCTGTCGGAGTGACATCGACCGTGAAAAATTACCTCACATACACTAAAGGGGAAACCGTTGGACTCGCATCTGCCGGGTTTTGTGACATCACTCATTCATGGACCGAATGGGATTACACACAGGCGGATCAAACACAGGCGGATCAAACTCAGAGCGCTGTCGTTCCGTTATCTTCACTCAGCGGATTCGCAGTACATTTCAAAGACGTTCTAGTCAGATGCTCGCAAGAGTTGATCGTAGTGCGCAGTGGTACGGATAAGAACGTATATTATATCACCGACGCGACGACCGCGGACGGTTACACCATCAAATTGAAAATAATCGAAATCTATTGGGAGATTCCCATCGTCAAATTCACATTGGAATTGGAAAAACAAATCTTGCTCAAGATGAAGAAAAACGACAAAATGAGTTTCGGTTACATGAATTGGGAATCGCACGACATCCCGGGGATTTTTCCGACCAAGACGTTCAAATGGAGCGTAAGAACAACCAGCCGACACAAGCCTAAATTCGTGGTGTTGGTATTTCAAACGGATCGACGGGACAATCACCTGATGAATTCCTCTCTTTTCGACCATGTAAATGTGCGCTCGGTCAGTGTTCAAATCGGTGAGCGTCGGTTTCCTCAAGTTGATACGATCTACGATTTCACGAGTTCGGATTATATACACGCCTATCTGAACTACACCGATTTTATGAGAGACTACTGGAAAGGTGAGAAACTCTGCGAGCCAGCTATGTTGTTTGAAAATTTCAAAAATCGCGCGATTTTCGTCATCAAATGCGTCCAAGGTGAAGATTTAAAAACAGCACCGGTGGATATCACGTTGACCGTTGTGGCAAAAGAGAATTTCCCGGCCAACACTACAGCTCAGGTGATCGTGATCACACCTGTGAAGTATTCGTACGAACTACTGCACGGAACCGTGAGGCAATTGGATTGATCTTAAGCAAAAATTAAAAAAAAAATAAATATTTATTTTTTCATTCTTTTACAAACATGACATTTTTTTTTCAAACATTACATCATTTAGAAAAGAATACAATAATACGTACAATATAAATCAGGCTGCAACGTTTGGAACGAGTGCGAATTTGTGTGTTCTTCCGATCGGGCCTTCGTAGATGAGATCGAAGGATCCAGCGTTGATATCCTGAATTGCATCGTCCGTCAAACGGTCCGCAATGTGTGAAGGTAGGAAGAGGAGACGATGATGATTCTCGAAGTTGATATCAGCGGTTACGGTTATTCCGTACTTTGATGGCATTTTGATGAGTTTGTTCATGTCTGCTGTCTTTGAGTATTGTTTACTTCAATTTTTTTATGTTTGTTTGAGTGTTCCATCCATTGCATATGAATTTCGATTAGTGACACACGTTTTGAAGCACGTAGAATGTCAAAATTGTAAACCCTGTCTGTCTATATTGTACCTATTCTTTTTCAAGTTATTTAAGTATGTCACATTTTTTTCAGTGTGTAATGTACACTTTAGAGATTCCACCTGTAAAGATTCCTCGAACTTTCTGTCAAAATCCTGCCTTTCTTTAGCCCTCAGCGTTACAAGTATTATGCGCTGTGTGTTCGTCAATTCATTCAATTTGCCTGTAAAGGAATGTAGCACTCAGAAAATTTGAATTCATGCATCTGCAAAGTAATGTGTGTGTAACAATATTTTACTTGTATATTTCCCAATACATCTGTTCTGAGATTATTTTTTCCTATCCTAAGGTGAATAAGTTTGTAACCTTAAAGATCTCTCAATGATAAGCATATTGAAAATCTCATTTATGCCTTCAAATCTCCCTCCTTCCCCCATATTTTCTGTCGTAAATATCCACTTTTGCTAAAAACAATATTTTCTAAATATCCATTAATTTTTTTTTTCTTTTCTTTTCTTTCTTTCTTTTTGTCGGATTTTCTGCTCTTCATTTACTGAAGAATGGAAAAAGAGACAGTCCTGGAACTAATTTTTTTCCTTCCAGGAAACCATTATAATAGAAAACCCAGTTAGCAAGATCGAGCTCCATCGCCAGTTCTAGCGGTGGATCGGAGCTAGCGCGGAATCGCTTATCCACAGAGAGGAGCGGCAGTGTAGCTAGAGATATTCACCCGTTTGAATGTGGATACCCCTCGTCGGACTCTGAGTCCAGCCGCCGCTACTCGCGGCATCCGGAGCGGCTTTGTAGCACTGACGCCAGCGGCCCACGCGCGGAGTCACGCATCGCGTTCCTAGCGGCAGTTCTGACTAAATGAAATTTATTTGGGGTTTTTATTTATTTTATAAAACATCGGATCTTCAGGAAATATATCTATATCTCAAGAGAATATAATTAAATTTTGAGGCTAAAAAGCTCAAAAATAAAATGTCAAAAATACCTCTGAAAAAATTTCACAATCCATGAAATTTTTTCTTGTATATTTTTTACTTTATTCCTCAGTTTCTTAGCTTCAAAATTTCAGAAATCAGGCACTCTAGAGATGTAGATATACTTCCTGTGGATCCGATTTTCATAAAAGTAACCCCAACAAAACTTGTAGTAATTACCTATATCAAAGTGTTTTCGATAGGTACACAGAACACCAAGTCAAAGTAATTAACCAAAGTTATTTTCCATATTACCTCGAAAATCTATTTTTCTAGGAGACAAATTGCCTCTGGGATGAATTCGATATGTCGCAAATAAAACTTTTTACATTGAAATACTATTTATATGTGATTGCAGGAACGTTAACTGAAATTCTCATAATTCCTTCCCCTGTGGCTGACTAGATTTATTCGCAACAATGTAACAAAGGAGAACATTCAAAGTCAAGAAGAAAAGAAAAAACTCAGATGTATACCAACAAAGATATTTTATTACCATATCATTCCAAATAGACTCGTTTCTAAATTTAAGATGTACATTACACACTGAAAAAAATGTGACATACTTAAATAACTTGAAAAAGAATAGGTACAATATAGACAGACAGGGTTTACAATTTTGACATTCTACGTGCTTCAAAACGTGTGTCACTAATCGAAATTCATATGCAATGGATGGAACACTCAAACAAACATAAAAAAATTGAAGTAAACAATACTCAAAGACAGCAGACATGAACAAACTCATCAAAATGCCATCAAAGTACGGAATAACCGTAACCGCTGATATCAACTTCGAGAATCATCATCGTCTCCTCTTCCTACCTTCACACATTGCGGACCGTTTGACGGACGATGCAATTCAGGATATCAACGCTGGATCCTTCGATCTCATCTACGAAGGCCCGATCGGAAGAACACACAAATTCGCACTCGTTCCAAACGTTGCAGCCTGATTTATATTGTACGTATTATTGTATTCTTTTCTAAATGATGTAATGTTTGAAAAAAAAATGTCATGTTTGTAAAAGAATGAAAAAATAAATATTTATTTTTTTTTTAATTTTTGCTTAAGATCAATCCAATTGCCTCACGGTTCCGTGCAGTAGTTCGTACGAATACTTCACAGGTGTGATCACGATCACCTGAGCTGTAGTGTTGGCCGGGAAATTCTCTTTTGCCACAACGGTCAACGTGATATCCACCGGTGCTGTTTTTAAATCTTCACCTTGGACGCATTTGATGACGAAAATCGCGCGATTTTTGAAATTTTCAAACAACATAGCTGGCTCGCAGAGTTTCTCACCTTTCCAGTAGTCTCTCATAAAATCGGTGTAGTTCAGATAGGCGTGTATATAATCCGAACTCGTGAAATCGTAGATCGTATCAACTTGAGGAAACCGACGCTCACCGATTTGAACACTGACCGAGCGCACATTTACATGGTCGAAAAGAGAGGAATTCATCAGGTGATTGTCCCGTCGATCCGTTTGAAATACCAACACCACGAATTTAGGCTTGTGTCGGCTGGTTGTTCTTACGCTCCATTTGAACGTCTTGGTCGGAAAAATCCCCGGGATGTCGTGCGATTCCCAATTCATGTAACCGAAACTCATTTTGTCGTTTTTCTTCATCTTGAGCAAGATTTGTTTTTCCAATTCCAATGTGAATTTGACGATGGGAATCTCCCAATAGATTTCGATTATTTTCAATTTGATGGTGTAACCGTCCGCGGTCGTCGCGTCGGTGATATAATATACGTTCTTATCCGTACCACTGCGCACTACGATCAACTCTTGCGAGCATCTGACTAGAACGTCTTTGAAATGTACTGCGAATCCGCTGAGTGAAGATAACGGAACGACAGCGCTCTGAGTTTGATCCGCCTGTGTTTGATCCGCCTGTGTGTAATCCCATTCGGTCCATGAATGAGTGATGTCACAAAACCCGGCAGATGCGAGTCCAACGGTTTCCCCTTTAGTGTATGTGAGGTAATTTTTCACGGTCGATGTCACTCCGACAGATTGCATACTATCGACTTTCGTACCGTTCACTTTATACTGCATACGGTCGAACATGTGCAGGGGATAATTGTTAGCCCATTTGACTTTAGGTTTCGTAGCATCTGCGGCGGCTCCAGGATTTTTCTCGAGTTTCACTTCAAATCGTATGAAGATCCTCGAATCTTGAGGCACGGTGATCAGTCCGTGGGTATCGGGGGTGAACCGGATCGAATCGTTGTTTCCACGCCGTTCGTCGACCGGACCGAAACGGATGTATTCGTATTCGATGATCTCTTGACGCCAAGCTTCCATCTCGTTCTTATTTCGGATTTTTCACCACGAATCCGAGTTGTGTTAGAGCCCTCTTGGAATAATCGGTTGAAGTTTTCTTCTTCTGCTGCTGCTGCTGCTGTTGACAACTACTCCGTGAATTATCAATACTATTATATCCAAGAGAATATAGGAACGTATCGTCGTCGTCGTTCTGGATCCTTCGTTTACCCATAAGTTAGCGGTCTCACGTGCAGTCGCACTGTCACTTCTTCACCACCGAAATTGATCGCTCTTCCTTGTTGGTCTACTATATTAACGAGCAAACGTTGGATCTTATCACCCAAGACGGGGTAGTAATGAATCGTCGACGGTTGCTCTACCATTTTGAAACCTGGTTCGATATCGGGAGCAAACGCATAAATATGATGTCCGCGCACCCCGTTCACGTATCCACCGTCGGCGATGCTGCATTCGATGCATATCATGTTTACCGGTGAGATGTGGACGCGATAGTCAGCTTCGTGCCATTCGTCCGGTGCCAAGAGACGCTTTCCGAATCCGAGCACCTTACGTAAAGTGCCGGGTCTGCGGAAATCGATCCAGTACTTGGATTTGATGCTTACTTTGAGCGTACCGTTGTTCGCTTTGAGTTTGATAGCTTCCGCTCTGCCAAGTGATTCCTGCAAGTATTCTTCTATACCCTCGATCTCGTAGGCACCGATCGGGAAGGAAATTCCCGAGTAATTCTCGTCGCTGCTCTCGGAGTAGAAAAGCAGTCTATTCGTTTTGTCGATGTTCGGGATGGAATAATAAGTTACAAAACCCGTCAGACCGATCTCGCAAGGTCCGAACAACTCGAGAGGTCTAGGCAGTGCAAACTCGAGAACGTTGCTTCTCCCCGTCAACATGAACGTGTGACATCTTTTCTGTGTTTCCATTTTTCGAATACTATATATTCCTGGTTTGTACGAGCCATTCTAAACATCGTTTCCCGCAGACGCTCGAGTTGAAATTTTGTTCGCTATCATAATTGTATCCAATTGTCGTCGTCGTTGAGCTACCGCGTGAGCGTAAAATGTATCGCGTAATTTCAACGGGTGGTGGTAGATCACCGAAGCTGTCGTAGTACAATGCATTTCCGCTCTTTGAAATCCGGTACGCTATCCAATGTGTACCCGAACCATCGCTTCGGTCCAGGTTGACGATACCACACTCGGGACGTTTAGGTTTCTTGGTCGCCAATTCATCGATCATGAACACACCGCGGAAATGCGGGATTCGTAATTGTTCTGTCGCAGCGATCCTCAACTCAACATCCGTCATCGCTCGGCGCGGTAGCTCACGGATCAGTTTAAATTCTTTCGGTAAGGTCTCAAGTAAAGTCCGTAACCTTTACGGTACGGTCGCAAGTACAATCCTTCACCGAGGTGGATATTCTTCTTCAAAGATCCATCGATGACCGTCTTGATCATTTTCGCTACCGGTGTGATTGTTCGCGCGGCCAGACCGATACTCGTCAGGAGATTCTTGACTCCGGCACCCGTCTTCGGGATAGCCAAGATTCGCTCCGCCGGTTTCTTCTTCTTCTTCGTTTTTGACGCTCCGGCACCCGTCTTTGGAAGAGCCAAAATTCGCTCGATCGTCCGTTCCACCGGTTTCGTCTTCTTCAACGCTCTCTTCTTCTTCTCGGGTTTTGGTTTTTTCGCTGCCACCGACTTGTTTAGACCCATTCCGAGTTTGGCTTTGAGTTTCATAGCGTTCGTTACGGCGTATGCTGCCGCTCTTTCACCCAACGATGAATCGGACGCTTTCACACGTTCCCAAGCTCTGTCCGCAAGTATGAGATCGGCTTTGTTCCTCTCGCCGGTGTCTTTGGTCTTACTGTAAGCGATGTCGTGGGACTTGCAAGCTTCGTCGAGCGGATTTATATCCGGATCTCCGCGTTTCAATCGTTCTGCTAGGCGAGTGCCCGGTCCGCAGTACCTGTAGTCGCCCGGCAAGTGTAGTTCGAACGGTAGTGAATTTATCAACGAGTTTAACAGTCCACGTCCTCGATTGGTTTTGCTGCAAGTTGTTAATCTTCTCGGTGACATACTCTGACGAAAATGTTCATACTATTTATACGGAGAAGTAGAAAATGACTGTCCGTTAAAATAGGGAACAAATACGATGCGACTCGTCAAGCAAAGAAAATCACTGCGAGTTCCAAACCTCGACAAACGGAAGAAGCAAAATGAAAACCGACGACAACGACGACGACACAGTGAACTGTTACCGGACAGTATCCGTTGCATTGTTTGCGGACCGTCCAATTGCGGTAAAACAAACGTGATGGTTTGCTTGCTACAACATCCGAACGGATTGAAATTCCGCAATGTGTACTTGTACTCCAAGACACCGTTCCAACCCAAGTACGAAGAACTGCGTCGGATATTCGATGGAATCGACGGTCTCGGTTAGGTTAGGTTAGGTTAGGTTTCTGCGATAACTTTGATAACTTGGATAACTTTGATAACTTGAGCCGCTTCGCAAATCCTTCTTCTATACTCCCGTCATTTTTTTTTTTTTTCTTTCAAAATTTTTTTCCTTCATCATCGCTTGTCCCGTCGTAAATTAATCTGTTTCTCATCTCATTCGTCCGTCCTCAGGTGAATGTCAATAATTCGATACGAGGACGTATCGAAAATAGGAGGAAAACGTGTTCGGACAAGTCTAATGATTTTCACCCTTCCGAAATGAGATTTTTGAAAAACTGTAGGTAAAGTTCTGGACAACATATCATTGGCTGCGCGGCGAGAAAGATGTTAGTAGTCCAGGTTCTTATGTACTCCCGTGGAACGGTAAGTGAAGCAAGTGTGGAAAATATCTTAATCTCTTCATTTCGATGCGTAAAAAAAGAATTTCGATGTTGTCAAGCTCAATTTTGCGTCTAACCCCCCAAAATCAAGATGGCGGCCAAAATGGGGGCTCGGGGGGTGAAAATTATGGAATTTGATTTTGACGTCATGATTGGGGTCAATTCTTATGTAATTTTGGTCGTAGAATCCGAATTTGAGGTCCAAAATACTCTCCGACCCAAAGGGATGCCCCAAATCCAAGATGGCCGCCAAAATCTCCAAGATAGGGTCAAAACTGCGATACGTATGTAAAAGTGCCAAGTAGGGTGTCCTTGGTAGGGTTCTTTGGGTCGTAGATTTCACTTATGATGTTAAAAACTTACCACGGATCCATTGAAGCCCAAAAAAATCAAAATGGCGGCCAAAAGGGCTGCCGTTGCGGGGTGAAATATTTTGTTGAGGCAAATATCGTCGAATGAGGTGTCACTGTATAGGTTTTTTGGGTCGTAGATTCCAAAAATGAGGCCCAAATAACAAAATAAGCTGATAGAAGTTCTCCAAAAGCCAAAATGGCGGCCATAATGGCTGCCGCCCAGGCATTGAACGCGTTTGAACAGTAGGTGTCCCATTTTGGACGTTACAAAAAACAAATTGCGAAATCCAACAGAAATACCTGCCTAAAAGTTGTCTCATAGTTAGAAAAAAGCACAAAAAAATCTCAGGGTCGTAGCTAAAGTTTGAGTGGTCCCGCAAGGTACTTAAGATGTTTCACCGATTTCTCATCTTGGCAATCTTGGCGATCTTGCAGATTTTTTTTCGGTAAATGCAATCGAGGTAAAAAGTCGCAAATGCGGATAATGAGACTTCTGATACTATATTTTAAGAGAAAAATAACGGTTTGGACCCACGAGGATCAGAATCCCTCGTTCTTAGCTCTCAAAATGCAAAAATCAGCGATTTTAGCATTTTGTAGTCAAACCGCTGCTCGACCGTCGCTTGACTTAAATGTCGCGGCATTTGACGCGCTGTTTCACAATGATCCTATTGTAGGCGAGTAAAAAGTCCTTCAAGTATGTTCATTAGAGGTGTAAGAGGGTCACTTTAGCCAATTTTTGTTGCTTTTAAACATTGAGCTCATTGTTTAAAATGTTTTTTTTTTTTTTTTTTTTTTTTTGTTAATATAATTTTCCTGTTTTTCATCATTTTTTAAAATGGTTTAAAAAGGGCGACTCATCTTACACCAAAATTGAACTCCTTTGGCGAACAATGTACGTAGATGGTCAAATACTTCCTCTAAAAAAGTTTTTGGATTCAAAGCCTTCCAAAAAAGCCGATGTTGCCATATTTTATCCCCGGAAAACACAAAAAACCGAGGACCTATTTCAGTATTTGGAGGCTGTTCCTCACCGAGCTCATTGAGCAAATTTCAGCAAACCTTGAATTTTCATACGTTATGACCACATTACTAGTGATTATGTACATGTGTTTATCTATACAGCCTCCCACCGCGGCGCGACGTTGCCACATACCATCGATAAAATTCGATAGAAATCCGCGTTCCCTTAGATTTGAGCCATTTTTTCGGATATTGAGCATGAAATACTTATGTAAAACTTAAAATACAGTATTCAGAGCTGGAAAGGGATCTTACCTTGTGGCAATAATCATTATTTTAAGATCCTGCGCTTATTGACGACCCATTTCTTACGAATTCGAAGCATGATGTTTGTGATGTCTCCTAATCTTAGGGAGTGCAAACTCTTTGAAGGACTTTGGGAGGGTAGAGGAATTCCACTCTGCGGTTTGAGAAAAAAATGGGGAAATTACGAGGCAGCATTCTTAGCAATCGGTACCCGTCCAAAAGGACGGGGGTGGGGGGGAGGGCTAGGTTTAAGGGTGGGCAAAAATTCAGCATTGAGAACCCGTGATTTTGAAATGTGGCACTGTTTCTTTTTGGTCCTCAGATCACGGTCAATGTTTGAAAGTCGCATCCTCGCGCACAAACATCATGATTAGAAATCGTAAGAAATGGGTCGTCAATAAGCGCAGGGTCTTAAAATAATGGATATTGGCACAAGGTATGATCCCTGATCCCCTTCTATCTCCACGGAAAAAACGAGTTTAGGGTTGGGACCTGCGGGGCAGGGCCGGCCCTACACCCGGGGTAGGTAAAATTGCTTCACCTAAACATCGAAGGGGCAGGCCCATGCTGAAGTTAAGGTTCAGCCCTACCTGCCTCAGGGCCCAGTCCTACCTGAGGCGGAGCCGAGCACTAACCACATAGGGCTGGGCCCTGGAGAAGGTAGGGCTGGGTCCTGAAGAAGGTAGGGCTGGACCCTGCAATGCGGGTAGGGCCGGGCCCCTTGAAAAAGAATTCGAGGATGTTACTCTACTTGTACGAGCATATTTAGCACGTTCTATGCACTGTTCTATGAAGTATTCACACAAGACCGGTAATTTCGTCTATTTTTACCAATTTTTGACATTTTTTTGGCCTCTTTGAATTTTTTTAGGCCCTTAACCGTCCGATAGCAATTGAAAAAAGTATATCAACCAAAAGTATATATCTTAAGCTTGAAGTATAAAACAAAAAAATCAAAAATCGGAGAGACTGTATTTTGGATAATTCAGTTTGAACATTGAATGGCAAAAAAATAGTAAATTTTAAAAAAGCCTAAATTACGGCCATTTAAATAATTCTTAGCTCAATTTCGATGGCATATTCAGAATCTACATGAAAAAGTGGTCTAGAAACATTCTCTCAAAGCATGATGGATTGATAAAGAGTCTCGCTATGGAGAGTCAAAGAGAGGGAAGTCGAGAAAATGAGAATCGCTAAAACGGGCTGTTTTGAATACCCCTAAAATTCACCCCATCTTTGGGGGTCGATATCTCGCGGACGGGGCGTCAGATGGGAAAACCCTTCAAAATTGGTTTCTTATTATGATATAAAGATCCCGTATACCAATTTTCAGCCAAAACGGAGTGGGTCGGGTTCCGAGCTTGGTTGCGTTGACGTGGAATGACCCATATGTATTCCATGTGCAACATCCGAAAAAATGGCTCAAATCTAAGGGAACGCGGATTTCTATCGAATTTTATCGATGGTATGTGGCAACGTCGCGCCGCGGTGGGAGGCTGTATAGATAAACACATGTACATAATCACTAGTAATGTGGTCATAACGTATGAAAATTCAAGGTTTGCTGAAATTTGCTCAATGAGCTCGGTGAGGAACAGCCTCCAAATACTGAAATAGGTCCTCGGTTTTTTGTGTTTTCCGGGGATAAAATATGGCAACATCGGCTTTTTTGGAAGGCTTTGAATCCAAAAACTTTTTTAGAGGAAGTATTTGACCATCTACGTACATTGTTCGCCAAAGGAGTTCAATTTTGGTGTAAGATGAGTCGCCCTTTTTAAACCATTTTAAAAAATGATGAAAAACAGGAAAATTATATTAACAAAAAAAAAAAAAAAAAAAAAAAACATTTTAAACAATGAGCTCAATGTTTAAAAGCAACAAAAATTGGCTAAAGTGACCCTCTTACACCTCTAATGAACATACTTGAAGGACTTTTTACTCGCCTACAATAGGATCATTGTGAAACAGCGCGTCAAATGCCGCGACATTTAAGTCAAGCGACGGTCGAGCAGCGGTTTGACTACAAAATGCTAAAATCGCTGATTTTTGCATTTTGAGAGCTAAGAACGAGGGATTCTGATCCTCGTGGGTCCAAACCGTTATTTTTCTCTTAAAATATAGTATCAGAAGTCTCATTATCCGCATTTGCGACTTTTTACCTCGATTGCATTTACCGAAAAAAAATCTGCAAGATCGCCAAGATTGCCAAGATGAGAAATCGGTGAAACATCTTAAGTACCTTGCGGGACCACTCAAACTTTAGCTACGACCCTGAGATTTTTTTGTGCTTTTTTCTAACTATGAGACAACTTTTAGGCAGGTATTTCTGTTGGATTTCGCAATTTGTTTTTTGTAACGTCCAAAATGGGACACGCTACTGTTCAAACGCGTTCAATGCCTGGGCGGCAGCCATTATGGCCGCCATTTTGGCTTTTGGAGAACTTCTATCAGCTTATTTTGTTATTTGGGCCTCATTTTTGGAATCTACGACCCAAAAAACCTATACAGTGACACCTCATTCGACGATATTTGCCTCAACAAAATATTTCACCCCGCAACGGCAGCCCTTTTGGCCGCCATTTTGATTTTTTTGGGCTTCAATGGATCCGTGGTAAGTTTTTAACATCATAAGTGAAATCTACGACCCAAAGAACCCTACCAAGGACACCCTACTTGGCACTTTTACATACGTATCGCAGTTTTGACCCTATCTTGGAGATTTTGGCGGCCATCTTGGATTTGGGGCATCCCTTTGGGTCGGAGAGTATTTTGGACCTCAAATTCGGATTCTACGACCAAAATTACATAAGAATTGACCCCAATCATGACGTCAAAATCAAATTCCATAATTTTCACCCCCCGAGCCCCCATTTTGGCCGCCATCTTGATTTTGGGGGGTTAGACGCAAAATTGAGCTTGACAACATCGAAATTCTTTTTTTACGCATCGAAATGAAGAGATTAAGATATTTTCCACACTTGCTTCACTTACCGTTCCACGGGAGTACATAAGAACCTGGACTACTAACATCTTTCTCGCCGCGCAGCCAATGATATGTTGTCCAGAACTTTACCTACAGTTTTTCAAAAATCTCATTTCGGAAGGGTGAAAATCATTAGACTTGTCCGAACACGTTTTCTAACTGACAATTTTGAGGAAACGGTAGCATGTTTATGGAGTTCACTCACACTGGAAAGCGTTCCTGGCCGCAGTACTTATCTATTTGAGGATTTTTGTCTCGCGATTTCTACTAATTTTGCTTGGCAATAAATTTGTTGAGCCTCCATGTTACAGTTTCATGCTTGCTCCGTTTTCTTGAGGGCGTGAAACATTTGGCGTGGGATCCGAATGATTCCAAGGAGTCTTTTTTAAAATCGTTGACAATTTTGCGAAGGGTGAAGAATTCATCGAAATGAATTACTCGCGTGTACGCTATCAGGTCCATTCTTTCAAAACTTTATTTCTGTCCTTATTATTCTCTTTGATGACACGGCAAGATTATTTAACTCGCTAGGTAAAACGGTGCTGTCAAATTGTGTGGATCTCCATGCAATGGGCCCAACAATCAACGAAATAAGATTGTCGTCGTCACACGATGGAACGAGTCAATGAGAAAAGTCTGACAGAATTTGGACACTTTAAAAACTTATAACTCCTTTTATACAAACTTCTGAGCATCTGTTGCATTGGTATTCTTGTTAAATTTTCTGCCAAAGTTTAAAATGCGAAATGAACATTGAAATTTGCAGTCTTATTTAAAATTTTTATGTCCGACCTCTCTAATTGACTCAATCTACTGAGCGCCGGTTGGCGAGAGACGCATATTAGCGCCTACAGGACCGCCGAAATACTTCACGCATTGCGTCAAACACAGTGCGGCCGCCGGTCGACGCGAAAACCAGTCAGTTAAGGTTTTAAAAGTGGTTGCATTCGTTTCCTCGTTAAATTTTCTGCCAAAAAAACCCCTTGAAATTTAAATTATGACGAAATCAACATCAAACTTTGCAATTTTAGTTAAATATTTTATGTCTAACCTCTCTGATTGACTCGATCCACTGTGCGACGGTGGGCTAAGACGAGGAACGCGACTCAGTATGCTACCAAACTTAGGAATAATGCCAAATTAGCCATCAGGCGTTACCAAATTTCCCTCGACAAATCGAGAATTTTCAGGAAAATTTGAGAGTATTTTTCATCTGATTTTTCAGAGGATTTTGTTGGTAATTCGGATTTATTTCTGCTGAACGGAACTGATGGCCAAGTTCAGTTCCTTCAGAGAATTTCAGAATCCCGGATAGCACGTTCTGTCAACCGGAACTAGAACGCCATAAAACAGTATTCTGCTGTGCTAAGGAAATTCGGGAGTTGCCGAATCTCCTCGAATAAAACATACAAGTATGAGAAAAGGAAAGTGGAGACATGGTGCTGGGTCCACACCATTTCACGGGGAAATTAAAGCCAAGAATTTCCAAGAATTATAATTAGAGTCAAAAATAAATTTTTTTAAACTCTAATGAGTACCAGTACAAAATTGAGGGGGGAGTGGTGTTCAGCTGAGGCAGTTTACATTGGGATATTAAGTTGGAGTTGAGTGACTCATTGGACTCATTAGAGACTCATTAAAGACTCATTAAAGACTCATTAGAGACTCATTAAAGACCATTAGCGACTCATTCCAGACTCATTAAAGGGGCGACGGCAAACTGCCACCCGGGTGGCAGTTTTCAAGAAATTTGTATGAAAACTGCCACCCGTATAAATTTGAAAACTGCCACTGGTAGTGAAAACTGCCACCCGTGTAAATTTGACAACTGCCACCCACATGAATTTCGGCGCACAGAGGGTCGAAGCGGTATTATGGGAAGACTGATTGTGAATCTCAAGCCAGGAGAAGTAGAAATCTATACTATAAGCTCCGAGACCTCCTAATTTTGCGAAACTGGTAACGCTTAGTTCTAGCGTTCTACCGGGCCGATTTTCATGATGTGCGATGATTCTATGGTTCAAGGCGGGAGCCAAAGGGGAAATGACGTGATTTTTCGGGGCGATTATAAGTTTGTTTTTCAAAAAAAATTAGCGGGAGGTGTGACAAGATGGACTTGTGCCGGACGGAAAAAATATATGTGTAAAGCGTTTTTGAAAGTGTTTGAAGGAAATGTTTGTGAGAACAGTGGCATGCACCCCCATCCATGTCCCCCCCATGTCCCTTTATGACTTCATGAAAAGAATTTCCACTAAATTCGCCAAAAATCCCACCAACCTCACCAAAAAGAAAGAAGGTAAAAGTCAGAAGAAAGTTCAAAAGGTAAAAAAGAAAAAAAATAATAACAAAAGTAATGCCAAATGATGAAAAAAGCTCCTAGTAGTGATGTACTCTTTGACTGTAATTTTACTAAAATTTTAGTACTTTTAACTATTTTTTACTATAAACATACTGTAAATTACTGTAAAAATACTTTTTTTACAATTTTTCACTACTTTCAACTAAGAGTAATGCCAAATGATGAAAACAGCTCCTAGTAGTGATGTACTCTTTGACTGTAATTTTACTAAAATTTTACTATTTTTAACTATTTTTTACTATAAAAATACTGTAAATTACTGTAAAAATACTTTTTACAATTTTTCACTACTTTCAACTAAGAGCCCATTGACCTCCTTTCACCATATTAAAAAATTTTAAAAAAAATTGTATTAAAAAATAACTTTTGAACACGCCTATTAAAAATCATCACAGACACTGCTCAATTTCTTATCATGTGTTGATTTTCAGTAGACAGTCCTCAGCCTGTCCAAGTGTGAAGGAAAGTTTGGTAAACTGTGCGACCCCGCTCAATCGCGCTCCTTGGTCAAATTTCAACGGGTGGCAGTTGTCACTACCGGTGGCAGTTGTCAAATTTACACGGGGGGCAGTTGTCAAGTCGGGTGGCAGTTTTCAAATTTATACGGGGGGCAGTTGTCCATGTTTCCAGGAAATGGGTGGCAGTTTACAGCCTCCCCATTAAAGACTCATTGCAGACTCATTGCAGACTCATTAAAGACTCATTACAGACTCATTAAAGACTCATTAAAGTTAAAAACAATTATTTTTGACTCTAATTATAATTTTTGGAACTTCTTGGCTTTGATTTTCACGCGAAATAATGTGGACCCAGCACTATTCCTCCTCCTTGTTTCGTACAGTATTCGGGGAACTTCATAGTGTATTTTTATTATTCATTTATGAGGAAAGTTTAGCATGGTTTTCCCTCAAATATTCAGATATTTTAGATATAATTACAAACAAAATTGTCTGCAAAGTTTGAAACAAAAATTTCACAATTTTCTTTAGTAAATTTGACTTTTATTGAAGGAAATATGGCAACATCTGAAGGCTCATATTGTGTTTTTCCTTCGCACGGCAGTATTTGTGAGCATAGAACGAAACGAGCTCCGCGATCCACAGCACCCGCCGCGCGCCGATCCAGCCCCCTTCTCCCTTCTAGCCCATATGGCGCTTAGTCCCGTTTAGCAGGAATACGGCCCTTTGATCAATGAAGGCTAAAAATTTCAAGGAAATGTAACTTCAAAAATGAATGTTTTCTGAGAAGCACTTTAGCAACATTCAATTGCTCAACGGCAGTACTGCCTTGCTAAGGAAAAACGACGTATACTCCTTCGGATGTCACCAAATTTCCTTTGATAAAATACTGATTTACTGGGAAAATCGTGAGTATTTATCTTCTAATTTTTTAGACACTAGTGTTCGCACTTCGATCTAAAATATATGACAATATCGAGGCAAAATATGCACAACTTTCCTCTTAAATAAACGTTTTATCAGAGGAAATTTGGCAACCGACAAAGGTTCATACGGCGTTTTTCCTTAGTACGGCAGTATTCTATCGTGCTAAGGCTGGAAGAACGCCGTATACACATTCGAGAGTTGCCAAATTTCCGTGATGAAACATGTATTCTTGACATTATACATGAATGTTTTTACCTGATATTTTCAGATATTTTAGATTAAATTGCGTGCAAAATTTTCTGAAAAGTTTGTAAAAAAAATATTCACAATTTTCCCAGTAAATTCGGCTTCTATCCGAGGAAACTTGGCAACGTCTGAAGGTTCATATGGCGTTCTTCCTTAGCACGACAGTATGGAGGAAGATCGTGGAGCAGAAGCCTAACCACGGTGTTACAAAGCGGCGAAATTAGAGGCGAAACTGGGTGTGACACGATTCAAGGGGGTCAAGACCAGCGGAAGCAATTCTCACGCAATAAATAAGTGAATAAAAGAGGGGGAGGGGTTAAGTAACTGAACGTACCTATAGCGGAGCAGACCCAGAAGTCCAAAGAAGGGGGGGGGGGAGTCTGCTGGCGGCAGTGCGGTGGTTTTAATGTTATTTATGAAGTCGTTTGGAGCGTCTTTCGCAGCCTTTCTCCGCACTCGTGCTCGTAGTGCATTTTCCGGGTCCACTCTTGCCAAGTCGGCTGGCTTTAACCGAAAAAGTGTATTACACGTTGTCAAATTTCCTCTCAACTTTTTTATAATTTTGGTAAAGAATCAAGCGACATAATGCCTTGAAACTCTCTGCACATTTCCTCTGCTCGTAAAGAATATATCTGTCAAAATTTTAAGTTAGAAATTCCGGATTTTCCGGATCCACCCTTGCCAAGTCGGGCGGATTCAACTAAAAAAAGTGCATTACACGTTGCCAAATTTCCTCTCAAATTTTTTAGTATTTTGGTAAAAAATCAAGCAACATAAAGCATTGAAAATTTCTGTAAATTTCCCCGGGCTCGTAAAAAATACACCCATTAAAGTTTTAAGTAAAAAATTCTATTAGGAAATAAGATATCAAAGAAAATCAGGCAATATTAGAAACGCGGAAAAAGCTGTATTTCGATTTCTCTTCACTTATAGGATTTAATTTCTGATTTCAGAAGAAGCCACCTCATGAACTTTACGTACCTTGAAGGCATGGCAACGAAAAACCAGCGAGAGAATCATCCGTGACACATGATGATAGAAACTAGTCACTTCGCTGAGAGGGCAAGGATCACAGATACGTCACAGCCGCAGTGCGTCGGCAATGCTACATCATTGAAGGATTAATTTAAAAGCTTTGAACGTAATGAGCTTTTTGGCACACATAGTGTGACCAACATGTTTTTGAGCGAGTCCACCCGGCAGGATTTGATGCTTTAATCGAAAACACTGACCACCGGTTAGAGCCAGCATCATCACAGGAGAACCATTTTTAAGCCAATGCGGTCAATTATCTAGGCTGCGGTTAGCTTTCCATTCCGAGAAAATAACATCCTGTCATTGCATTTTGAATCCAATACCATGTTCCGTGAGAACTAAACTCTGCTTTAACTAAACTTGTATTGAAGAGGAACGTACTACTAAGCTCGCAAATACTTTGCATATAGTTCCTATATTTATTTTATTCATTTTCCTACAGTCCCATTGAGCGTAAATACGTCCATTTTACATTCTGTATTCTAAAAAGCTTTAGATTCATCTGATTTTCTTTTTTTTCTATAACCAAAATTTTCTTGTGGAGAATATTCAATGGAGGTGCTAATGCCTCTTGGTTCAAGGAAGAAAGTGTCCTGGTGATGAAAATGATAATGCCGAAATAAAAATAATTTAAAAAGAAGTTAATAAATTATTTATTTCTTTTTCATTGATTTGTGAATTAGAATATATTCCAAAGACCATGTTTCCCACCGCCGAGTAACCCATCAAAAATCTCATTTTTCGTACACCGTAGATTTTGAAGTAAGGTCAATCAGAGAAGATTATCAAACAGAGAAGAAGAAGAAGAAAAACAATAGATAGCTCGAATTATTCATGTAGAAAAAAACACTAAACAATGGGTAAACAAGGCTGAAAACAGACATAAAAAAACCTGGGATGTTTCGGGTGGTCGTAACCCCATCCTTGACCAGCAGACAAAAATGAGATTAAAAAAATAAATTATAACAATCGAGAGACCCTTAAACCCCCATTTGCGGTGATAACAAGAAAAAAGGAAAGAAAGAAAGAAAGAAAAGAAGCAAACATTTTTAGAACTTCAGAATCTGCAGAGTATACTTCTTCAGAAGTAAGTCATGGTATCTCAGTAATGCTATTGAAGAATATCGGATTGAATTTTGCAAAAAGGAACCAAGAACATTCCAATGTCGCTAGGTTTGTGCAACTTACATTCTTGGAAGCACTATTACTAAAACAATGCAAAAAATTGAATTTACAAAGGTAATTTTTTTCATGAATTTTTAGTTGATTAAGAGTTAGGATGAAACTTTTTTGGATGATCAGTTTATATTTGCAAGGTAAACAAAGATGCACAGTCTTAGCGGCATTGGAATGCTCTTGGTTCCTTCTTTTTTTGCAAAACGCAATCCATTTGTCAGGTAGAGACTTATTTAGCACATTTGGACTGCATTTTGCAATTAGGAACTATGAATTCTGGCTCTTCTTACACTTCTTCACAAAAACACTTATGTGCTTAGAGAAACTTCTGGCACATACGTCGTTTCTAAACTGGGCTAGAATTTATAATTCCAAATTGCAAAATGTAGTCCATTTATAATTTTCTACACATTTGGACTACATTTTGCAATTTGGAACTATAAATTCTAGCCGGTTTAAAAACAACGTATGTGCCATTGGTTTCCTGCGCACATAAGTGTTTTTCCAGAAGAGCTAGAATTGAATTTCCAAATTGCAAAATGCAGTCCATTTCATCGCAAGAGAGGGTCTTTTTGGGCACCTGCCTTTCAATCACACTTGAAGGACTGACTGCCATTCATGAACCTATCCATTAGGACATACTCCCATTTACGTTGCTTGAAGGATATCAAGTGCCCTGCATTCCTGACCAGAACTTCGGTGAAGGTGCCCGTCGTCTTCGAGTACCAGGCAACCCGATCGCCAATTCTGAAGGGACACCTTTTCGCCGTGCTGTACTCCCGCGCACGGGGCCATCTCAGCGAATCGTAGAGCTTCAAACTCAGATAATAAGGAGCATATAAATCGAGGGTTCCTGAGAAAATAAGTATCGGAACATCATCCGTCGAAAGAAGCTTCTCGAGCCACGAACGCCCCGAAGTCATGAGTTCCGCCCTCATATGTCCCTTGGTCTCTTTACTACTCTGGTAGGGTCGATCGCCCACGTGGAGCATCCTCTTCGTCTCGGCGTCGTTCAAGAAATCCCGCTCCGCACCAGACCCGCGAGTCTCGTCGTTAACAAAGTCCAAAAGGTACCTCAAACCGGTTGTCTTCGCGATGACACCCAAATAACGAGAATAGTCATCGTAGGCCTGCGCAGTATCCCCCGCCTTGATGCTGTTCCGGATTCGATCTTCCTCCATCTTGAAAGCGTCCGCCGTTTTCGAATCGATCAGGCTCAGCCCTTGGAGATGCGCAGCATGGTACATCATATCAAGCGCTGACATAAACGCGGAACTTACCATGACTCCCGCCAACGGCATTTTCAAAACGGAGACTTCGTTCATCTCGTGGATCTTGCAGCCGATGCCGAAAGCGGACTTCCCGGCGTAGGAGTTGCCGTAGAAGAAGAGTTTGGTCCGTCGCAAGGCCGGGAAAAGTTGGTATAGTTGTGAGAGGCCCTCGTACAAGCTGAGCACTGTGTCCTGATCCGTCCTCGCGTACCCGGAATCGATGCTCGTGTAGCTGAACCCGGCGCCGATGGGGTTGTCGATGAAGAGCATGTTGTAGTCGCGGTTGAGGGTGATACGTCGACGTTTTAGGGTGTTGGATTCGGTGAGTTTGTATGGGCCCTGCTCGAAGAGGAGTCCTACTAGGGAACTGGTGCCCGGGCCGCCTGAGAGCCAGACCACCAGAGGGCGCTCTTGCCAGTTGCCGCGCTGGCTTTTGAAGAGCCAGAAGAAGAGGTTGGAGTCGGTCGTTTTGTTGATGGTCAGGAACCCGGAGAAACTTTCGATGTTTTTAAATGCGGGTCGCACTGTCGCTAATTTTAGGGCTTCTTTGATTTTCCCTTTTTCGATGTACGGAGTGAGGAAGAGGGCAGAATCTTCACCGACTGGAGTGGCGCCGATGCCATGCCCAGGTTGATTTGCCGCGAAGGAAGTCACGTCTTGGAGGATCGCTAAGACGATTATTTGGTTGATTATACAAAATTTCCACATTTTTCCCACGTGGTAAATTTATCACAGAATAACGGGCTCCTGAGGCGATAAGCTAGACTTGTTTTATATACAATGGGCAACGAAAAATATATAAGAATATGTCTCAAGATACGGATGTGCGAGATCGTAATTTAGCCACTAGGAAACGCTTAATGCATATCTCTGAAATTGAAGGCGAACCTTTCACGATGCAAAAACTGAGGATTTCCTTTGGGAACGTTTTACAAAACCGCACATGATGTGGTAAATCGTGTTTTAACCGCAGGAGAGACATCGAATTTAAAACACCGTAGGTTAATTTTTAGCGCAACTAAAACGGGGACTGAATGAAATGTTAATCTGTAATGATTCCATCGAAGCCGAATGATTGCCTCTTGAAACCGCGGGCGATATTAGATAAGTGATTTAAGTTCACGAATTTCAATAAGCACCTTAAATAAGTTCAAGTGCTTTGCCACTCAATTTTGTGCTTATTACGAGTACATCATATTTGGACCGCTTTTATAGGAGGGAATTATGCCACATCGGCTATTGCCAAATTTAAATCGGCAATTTAATTTTTTTACAAGAGAACGTTTTTGCGAGTTCCTTTAAAAATTTTGAGATTCATTGAAATTTGTACAAAAATCCGCACAACCGTTTTCATGTAAAAAATTAAACTAAATTAAATTAAACTAATTAAATTTGGCAACAGCTGATTTGGCTTGGCTCCTTTCTGCTTAACGCGGTCTATTTACGAACCTGTGTAATTTTATATTTTGTGAACTTACGTTGCCACATAGAACCGAATGGTAACCAAATGAGAGGCCGTCCAAGAAATATGTCCGGTACTTTGGGCAAATTTTACCCTCCCTCTTAGAATTTTGGACCCTCCTTCGCCACCCCCCCCCCCCCTCGTAAGGCACTCGTAAATCAACCTCCCGCTTCCTTTTTTTTAAAAAAACTCAACGTTCGCCTGATCCCTCCTCGTTCATAATTTTGCAGGAAAAAACGGAGAGTCTAAAAATAGATGGTAAATATTTTTTATTGAAACAATTTATTAAGGTGAATCCAGGCTTGGAACCTCGCAATTAGGCCACCACGTCGCGCTGCTCAGAATAGCCATATATATTTGCCAAAGTAATAAGAACCGTAATATTTATGCAAGATTGAGGATCCAGGGGATATAGCAACATACTTGAGGAACCTTCAGTAAAAAAATCTTCTCAAAATTCTCAAAAGTAAGGTCGTAACTACGGCAGAAATTAATTCTCATTGCGGCAATGGGCGAGAGAGAGACAGAACAGGAGGGATTCAGTTGCGAGCTCGGCCACCGCCGCGCCGCTGAGCTGAAAGTTTCAACCGTACTTTCTCTGCGCTTTTAATTCAAATTGCAAACATTTTTGGCTTAAAAAGTCGGGCAAAAAATAATCTGTATCTTGTGGATCTGTTTTTTGTAATATGAACAATAGTATTTCAGTAATCGTCGAAGGAAAGTGAAATTCTCAGTGGTGACTGGTGGCGCTATCTCTAATCTTGAATTATCCCTAGTCGAACCCTGGATTCACCTTAATTTTTTTTTTTTTTTTTTTAAAAAAAATGGAGGGCTTACATACGAGGTAATCCTGGTTAGGCAAGTTTAGGCCCTCTCATCAACCCTAAATGATTCGCATAAATTACTTTCACGGCCAACGGTGGATCGAGTGTATTAAAGAGGTTGGACACGAAATTTTGACTAAAACTGCAAATTTTTATATTTATTTTGTCACATTTTAAAGTGAAAAGAATGTCTCTGGATGAAAATTTCACGAGGAAACCAGTAAACCCACTTTTAGAACCTCAAAGTTTTGCATAAACGGAGTTATAAGTGTTTAAAGCTCCCAAATTTGGTCCTACCTCTCCTATTGGCTCGATCCACTGTGCGGCCTCTGCAGGACGATAAAGCTAATTTGACACAATCAAACGGTGCTATAAATCTATCAAGGTCAAATGCTGTGATTGGTCCATGTTATCGAACAAGCCAATCACAGCGCCTGACCCTGATACATTGATAGCACGATTTGCTCGTGTGACATTAGCTAATGAGCTCTGCAACGTCGCGTCGGGTCGCAAACCAAGGCACGTGGTCTCCGAGTTTATCAATCGACCGGTCTTAACTCTTTGCCCGTAGAATAACTGTTCTGCCGTGCTAAGGAAAAACGTCGTATGAGACTTCAGGCGTTGCCAAATTTTCTTTGATAAAACACGAATTCCCTGGTAAACTTATGAATATCCCTCTTCCAATTTTTCAGGGAATATTCTTTGTATTTTGATCTAAAGTTCCTGAAAATTTCAAGGAAAAGTATTCACAATTTTCCTTATAAATAAACATTTTATCAAAGGAAATTTGGCAACTCTCGAGTGTTCATACGGCGTTCTTCCTTAGTACGGCAGTGTTGAAGTGCTGCGGATTTGTAGCGAGGCGCGGTATCATAGAAACATAATCACCGATCCCTCGCCCCACAACAGCAAACACGGCTCGGAAGTAATTCGAGTGTGTGCGTCGGGTAGTCATCGCAAAAAACTTTGTTGCCTCCGGGGGAGAGGTGGGCGCCGGCGCCCGGGAACAGATCAAAATAAAATAGGGAGCGCTCCCTAAGTAAATACACCGATGACAGCTCCGAATGGCGGGACGCAAACACGTAGAACTTTATGCTGATTAAACTTTTACGGGTTCACTCCCGGAGTTACGCCCGCCGCGCCTTCAAATTCGGCCGGGGCGGCGCCGACGTATTACGCGCTTTTTATTTCCGCGAGCATGTGAGGGTGTGTGTGTATCTACATTTTTCTACCACGCACAGTGGATCGAGTCAATTGGAGAGGTCGTACATGAAATTTTTGACTAAAACTACAAATTTTGATGTTTATTTCATCACATTTTGAATTTTAAGGAGTGCTTCCAGATAAAAATTTCACGAGAAAACTAATTGAACTACTTTCAGAACCCCAAAATTTTGTATGAACGGAGTTATAAGCGTTTAAAGTTTCCAAATTTTGTCCGAACTTTACCATTAACTCGATCCATTGTGCCACGCCTCCAGCGTGCGTCGCGGATTCGGGGTTTTCCGACTTTTGATCCCTCCGCGAGAGCCTCCCGTAATATTTTTGCTCGTCCTTTGTTCCGTTTTTCTTTTCTCTCTTTTTCATTTAAATTATTTTCGGGAAGGAGATAACCATGTTTCAAAGGAACGGAGGATGAAAGGTATTCGTATAGCAACGAAATCGCACGACAACCGCACAAGATCAGAACGCATGTATGACGATAATAATTTTCTCGTTGAATTTCAAATGCAGCTCGGTGAACACATTCGTATGACAATCAACAATAATCCTTACTATGAACTCTTCAAGCCCGTCAATTTTCATTTTTTTGTCAGATTTTATTCTAGAGATTGACTAGGCCAATTTTCATGATTTTTGCGTCCATCGAAGGGAGGTGGTGCCTGAATAATCCCGCTCTACAAACTGAACCGCGTTAAGCAGAAAGGAACCAAGCCACATCAGCTATTGCCAAATTTAATCGGGCAATTTAATTTTTTACACGAAAACGGTTGTGAGAATTTTCAAACCAATTTCTGTGAATTTTCTCCATTGTGCGAGGCAAATTCCTTAAAATTTTCAACGGAATCCGCACGAATGTTCTCTCGTAAAAAAATTAAATTGCCCAGTTAAATTCGGCAACAGATGATGTGGCTTGGTTCCTTTCTGTTAAACGCGGTCCAACTAACGGGTGTACGCAAAGAAAGCGCCCTCAAGGGCGCCGTGTAAGGGTTGGGCCGCGTAGCAAACAGGGGGTGTGCAGGTGTGCCCTTAATAAAATGGTAAGCTCTCACTTTGCTCTAGAGTCTCAGTTTTAGTTATACTTCGCTGTAGAGATCTGATGTACTTCCTTGTTTTTTGCCGCTATTGATACGCAAATCACCAGTGAATGTTTTTTTTTTTTTTTCTTTAAAAAATTTTTTGGAATATAATGCAAAGAGGTTATTTTTGAAGACCCGAAGCGTTCTCTAGAGGTTGTGCACGCGTGCGTGACGGCCAAAGGCCGGACTCCTGGTATAATTATTATACCTGACGGTTTTTTGAAAAGGGAGGGGTTTAAGATTCAAGAAAAAAAGTAGCAGAAGCAGGCATCTCACCGATGAATCACAAGAGTCTTAGATATTATTATAAAAAAATTCGGGTCAAAAAATGAAACCAACTTTTCCAACTGACTGAACCAGAATTATAGTTAAGGTAACTGACTATTTATGAATCGACCCAACTGATTTTTGCGGCCACCGAGAAGTGGATCGAATTTAGCAAAATGGAACCAGTGGGACTACAGTGTTTTCAAAATTGCGCAAATTCTTTTTAAAAAAAACTGAGAAAACTGGAAAAAATACTGAATATATGTACCGTATTAAAATTTAAACAATTATTTCCCTTTAAAGTTAACAAGTTTTTGATGGGATACAAAAACTATTTGCTATCTTGGGAGACTTGTCATGATAATAATTATGAAGAAGCAAAATTTTAACAACACTGTGATTGCGCTAGTTCCTTTTTGCTAAATGCTATCCAAGCGTTAACCTCTAGATGAGCCATTTTTCTGTAAATTTTTTTTAAGGGAACGGCCTTTAAGGGCGCAAAGCGTTCCCTGCGGAATTATGCAGGGGGCGCAGGCTCACCTCCAATGCTGCTCCCATTCCCTAGAACACTACACGATTTATGATCGACTCCCAAGAAGTTCCGTACGATTGGCTCAACACGTAAATGTGACAACAGCGCAGTCGCGACTTAGAAAAGATTCTCGATAAGGAGCTTCAGTCGAGAAAGCTCAAAGCAGCGTTTCAAGTTGCCCGTCGAGCACCACGTCGCCGCACAGTGGATCGAGTCGAGCAGAGGTCAGACAAAAAATTATTTACTTAAAAATATAAATTTTGATGTTTATTTTGTTGCATTTCAAACTTTAAGGGGAGTATCCTGGAGAACATTTCACGGGAAAACCAGTGGAGCTACTTTCAGAACCTAAAAGTTTTGTGCGAACGGAGTTATAAGCGTTTAAAGTTGCTGAAATTTTGTCCGACCTCTCCTATTGACCCGATCCATTGTGCGCCGACCCGACCTGTCGGAAGCTCCCGCGGCGGACTGACAACGCAGCCCGCGCTCAAAGCCGAATAACCGATGATTGAATTCGCAAACATTCAATGAAAACTTTATGAAACGACTTTTCAATTTCCTAATCTACTTTTGCAGATCTTAATTTTCGAATAAGCGGACGGAGTCGCTTGTCGCCGCCGCCGCTGCCGCGGGATCGCGAAGCGGGGAGGGGGGCGGGGGGTTGGATTGACAGAATGGTTTCGAGCGTGGGAAGTGGCGGGAGCGGAAGGAAATGATCGGAAGGAAGACAAATTAGCGGTTGCCATGTCTGGGAAGCTGTAAGCGGGCGCCGGCGTCACGGATTATGGTACATCCTCTAGAGTGCCTGCGTAGGAAGAGTGGGACTTGTAAGTAATTTTGAGGTTAGTTCATGGAGCTTTTATTCGCAGTGCCCAGAAACGCAGCCAACCTATGAATTCAAATTATCCAGAATAAGATAAGATATTTTATTCAAAAAGTAAAACATAAAGCAAAGACAACACCAATCTGCCCGGAAAATTAGGATGCCCAGTTAATCATGCCGGATCAGACATAAAATTCAATTCAACTGATAATAATAATAGACGAAAGAGAGAAAAAAAGAAAAGAAAAGAAAACATAAATTGATAGATACCTAACATGAATACATCGACATCAATTGAAACTAGAAAAAGACGCAAATAATTAAAACTGGAAAAAGACGAGATTATAAAAAAACGGTAATTTAGTACAAAAAAAATGAGAGAGAGTTAAAAAGGGGGGAAAAATTTGGAATACATGAATTTGAGTATCTTGAATACAATTTTGAAAATTTTGATATGTTGAATGATTTCTTATTACAATTAGACGTGCGCCCTTCATCGATATGAATCTCAATGAGCCGTAGTTGTGATGAAAGAAACTATACAAAAATTAATACAAGAGGAAAAAAACTAAGAAGCACGCAATTTTTTGTTTTTAACTTATTTGTACATCGACCTTCTTGAGTCAAATACCTACGTCCAATTTTGAGCGTTCAGTTGCGCTTACACCACGCTGCAGCACAGTAAAAGCTCAAAACATAAAAGAATTTTGAATGCTTTGGAAATCATTACATTTGACACGGAACTACTCTAATATTTACAAAAAACACATTATATTTTCTAGTAGTACATATTTCTGTTTCATCAATTCAAAAGGGAATAATCAATGCAGACAGTGCAAACATTTCAAAATCATGAGTTGAAAAACGCCGACTCCGCGAGTTTAAATATTAGAGCCTAACATGGAGCGGAGCGGCGTGTTAGCAGCGCAAAAAGCGCACTGGCGCCTACAAACCTAACGGGATACTTCACGCATTGCGAAACGCGTGAAGTATCCCGTTAGATTTGTAGGCGCCCATACGCGTATCACGCTGGTTGCCTGCCGCGCCGCAACGCTTTAAGCAACTATTTCGCGTCAGAGGCGTTGCACAGTATCCTACAAGTATCCTTCAAGTATCCAGTATGCATTGAAGGCGCACGAAATAACTATAGTTAAAGAGGACTTTCAATTTTGACAGCATCTGTTACTGAAAAATGTTTAATTTGGCATTAGAGTGTTTCCTAGGCTCCCGCTTCGGTTTTTATCTTATCATATCCGTACAGTATACACATGCACATATGTTTTTATCTGCTCTTAGAGTCTGTTCTCTTTCATGACTTGATTCATGAATGAAATGTTTTTGAGAATGAGGGTAGTAGTAGTATGCATTTATTTTTGAGGTGGTTCCTGTCATTTCAATGAGAAGAAAAAAATGTGGACATAACATGTCCACAATTTGGACAATGGGCCTGTTGCAAACTTTTGCTAGAGCAGAATGAAGAGTTGTTTCCTATAGATAATGCCTCAAAAATCACGATGAGCGCATCGGCAAAGTCTGAAATGCACTCATAAATTCACAATCTGCGTAAGAAATTTGCGTTATTTTGAGCTTCCCGCTTCAAAAACGATACTACTGCACAGGTGAACATTTTGTTAGAGGAGTCGCTCCATCGTCGGCAATATTCATCATGGCCGACGCTTGCGCAGTTCCTCGCGTAATTCGAGGAGAGTTCAAGGTCAATTAAGGCGGGCGAGGAAAATATGAACGTAAACACGCCGATTGTTATATGGTTTAATCCTGTTCAGGTGTTATCTCGTCCCAACACACGTGTTTTGGCGGACTGGCGTCGGCCATGATGAGTATTGTCGCCAATGGAACGACTCCTCTAACAAAATGTTCACCTGTACCGTAGTATCGTTTTCGAAGCGGGAAGCTCAAAAAACCGCAAAAATCTTACGCAGATTGTGAAGTTATGAGTGCATTTCAGACTTTGCCGATGCGCTCATCGTGATTTTTGAGGCATTATCTGCAGGAAACAACTCTTAGTTTTGCTCTAGCAAAAGTTTGCAACAGGCCCATTTTGGACATATTCATGGTTGGACATTAAATCATGTGGACTTAATATAGACTGGACTGTGTAGTGGACATAAATAGCGGTGGACATTTATTTAATGGACGAAAGGTAGGTGGACATAAAGTCCTGGAAGCCTGCCGCTGCGTGTGGAGGAGAAAACTACTATATTTCAAAATGAAAAAGTCTTTCTTTTCGTAAAAACGCCAATACTTTTTATCGACCGTGGTAGAATTACCGAGATAAAATTGCAAAGTTACCGGGAATTGATTACCAATAAAAGTGGTATTCTTACCTGAAAAAACAGTAAAAATACCGGTTTTTAGGTAAGCTTACCAGTCTGTCTTGATAAAATTACCAATAATTGGTAAAAAAAAGTGAGATGGTAAAGGTACCAACGGACCTTGGTAAGAACGCCGAGAATTTTTTTTCAGTGTATATTTTCATCGAAGGAAATCTGGGAAGGCTCATAAGGCGTTTTTCCTTATTACGCCGATACGAGGAGCTGGTTCGTCAGGGTAATTGCATTCGATTAGGTCGCGACCGACGAGTCTCTGACCCCCATCCCCGGAGGAGGGGGGCAGGGTGATGGGGGAAACTGATGGGGCTGGGGGATCCGTATCCAGAGACAAAGAAAGACCCGGCCGGGGTGTTAACTCGAGTGCATTGTCGAGCGAGTCTCGTCGCCTGTCTCGTCGCTCGCTCAAGAGTTTTGTTTTCCACTCAGTCATTGTGTCTCTCGTCAAACAACTCCCCCTCTCCCACGGAGCTTTTTCGCACCCCCCCCCCCCTCTCTCTCATCCCCGGCGGGAGTCCTCGCTCGAGTCTTTTCGCGCTTTCCCGAAATTTCCTTCCCTCAGACGTTGTCGTCGGAGACATGGTGATATAATAAAGTGTGTAACGATGATAAATCTGGTGGAAAAGTGATTTTTGGACGACGCACAGTGGATCGAGTCAGTAGGAGAGGTCGGACAAAATCTGGAAACTTTGAGCACTTAAAACTCCGTTTTTACGAAACTTTGAAGCTCTGAAAGTGGCTTCGTTGATTTTCTCGTAAAATTTCCCTCTCGAAGCACCCCTTAAAGTTTAAAATGTGACGAATTGAACTTGATTTGCAGATTTAGAAAAAAAATGCATGTTCGAACCCTCTGATTGATTCGATTCGCTGTGCGATGGTGCGTACGGCGCACAGTGGAGCGAGCTAATAGAAGAGGTCGGGCATAATTTTTTTTTTTTTTTGCAAAAATTTCATATTTTAAGGTTTACATAGTCACAAATTCAATTTCAAGGGATGTTTCTGAAAGAAAATTTTACGAGAAACCCAATAGAACCACTCTTGAACTTCTCTGTTTTATGTTCTTGGAATTTTAAGCTTTCTAAGTTCAATTTCCAGGTTTTTTCCGACTTTTCCCATTGACTCGATCCAGTGTGCGGCGGTGTTTCAGATTTTTTTCGCCGAGCCTCATACCACGGAAGAGAACCAACCGTCCCAGATTTCGCTGTACGCAACTTTCTCAGTGTAATATTATCGAGATGTTGAAAATATCTTGTAGAAAATTGTATTTCTCGAAGATTTCACGTCACTGTTTGTGACCGGTCACGGGAAAAGGCACCTTAGTCTGCAAAACTTACAATTTCAAAAGATAGAGATTTGTTGAGTTGGGCCGGAAAATCGGATTTCGATATATTTAGAGGAAAACTCTCCGGTGTCATCATGAGTAAGTTGCGAGCGATTGGATTCACTTTGTGCCCAGCCCACCCTTCACACACATAAGAACACCCTTCACAGCCCTATACACACCAAGTATGTATGCAGAATTATAATCCGGCTCTATCGTACACTAAACAGGACGGTTTAAAATTTTAAGTAATATCTCCTCGAAACCAGGGTCGAGCTGGCTCACATCTGAGGGCGGAGACCCTTTGCCGATTAAGAGGGCATAATGTGATGTTTCCGGGGACCACCCTCTACGTGGAGAAAGGTCTAGAAAATTTTGGTAAATCAGCACAATTTTACGCTATTTTCAGGTTCAAAGTTGATTAATCGTATCGAGTAAAAATTTCAAATTTGACCGTATTGAAGTACCTAACCGATGGACATGTGAAATGAAAGTAAAAAGTCAAAACCACTTGACGCATCCAAGGTCCATCCAGAGAATTAAGTTCCAACACAACAAAGACAGGAGGGACATATTCGGGCCTCTTTTTTAACTTTTCTCCTGAATCTAAACGACACCTCTTTCGCAGCATACAGCGGAGCATTGGGAGTTTACGCCTCGCGCCATCGCGCCTTCATTTTTGCAGATGCAGCACGGACATCCATCAAGCACGAATAGTTGTATCTCTGCGCCTGTTGTAGGTGCGCATTGAAAAAATGCGCACCACCCTCGCTCCATTTCCATATGAGCTGGTTCCGATTGTCTCATTTGTAGTACTGCTTCGAGGGCTATGTAAGTAACACAGCCGAAGATAGGCGAGACGTAACCCGGCCTCATTTTGTAAATTTTCTGCCGAATGTGAGCCACTCCTCATTGGCAGCATAGAGCTGAGCATCGCGAGTTCACGCTTCGCGCCTTCAATTTTGCAGATGCCACGCGGACATCCATCAAGCACGAATAGTCGCATTTTGCGCCGTCGTCAACACCCATCCTTTCCCTCGCTCTGTTTTTATACCTTCCAGTACCCAAATTGAATCAGTGAGAACGAAAATACACCAACTCGGTAACTCAAAAATGCTCAATTTTTATTAAAGAGAGCCAGTTTTCTTGAAGGTCTTTGAAGTTCACGCATCTGTTCCAACTTGGAATTTTAATGTATCCTTAAATACTTGTGTTACGGCACCAAAAATATTTTTCTTGTGCTAACTTCTTCAACTACAGTGCAGTTTTGCGCGTGCTTTGATTATTTTAATTTTTTCAAATTGGTGTGTTTTCGTTCCATAATTCAATTATTGAATTACTTTTACTTTTATTTAGAATACAAAATAGCAGGAAAGGAAATCCCCCTACCGCTCTCATTCTGGTTTCTCAAATGCGATTGGCAACACAGCCTCTCGCCCCTCCTCATCATAACTCTCACCCCTCCCCTCATCATCCCTCAACCTTCACCCCTCCAACCCCCTTATCACGTGAAGATGAGCTCCGTCAACGCGACGCGACAGACGTGTACGATGTACGTTTAATTACGACCTTTGTTTGCGCTCTTCCACTCAGCGTGCGGGTATAAATCGTCTGTGTATCCACCAAACACCGTTGCCAGATTACACCCATAATTCGTGAATTTTGGCGTAGCAAACAGATCACTTTGTGAAAATTGGCAATACTGGATACACCTTCCCGGCGATGTTGCCGGAACTTAAAGAATCAAGTAGTAACCATGCAACTTGGAGTTATTTTTCGGTTCGATTCGGCAGCCGGGGTGAAGAACGCACTGAGGTGCCGGCAAACACTTTACGCGGCTCCTCATGGGGGTTCGCGCCTCGTCGCGGAAGGGTAAGAGAGGAACCGAACAGCACGACCGAGCCAAGGAAGAACACCGTATGAGCCTTCAGACGCTGCCAAATTAAATCTTTTTAAGCTCGTTTTCCCTCGGATGAAACGTAACTCCTCAGACGTAGAAGCGTACCTCAATTCCCTTTTGAGCCCTGTTTTACATATAAATCCATGCTTTTTGGGGCTCATGAGGAAACCGAGGTACGATGATACGTGAGAGGAACGACGAAAACTAGATCCGACCTAACGGAACCTAGTCTGACGGCGCGGGGCACAGTGGATCGAGTCGATCGGAGAGGTCGGACATGAAATTTTTTACCAAAACTGCAAATTTTGATGTTTATCTCGTCACATTGCAAGCTTTAATGAGTTCAGTGAGAAGATAATTTTATGAGAAAACCAATGGAACCACTTTTAAAACCTCAACTGGCTGGTTTCCGCATCGACCGGCGACCTCACTGTGTTTGGCGCAATACGTGAAGTATTCCGGCAGTCTTGTAGGCGCTGATATGCGTCTCCTGCCGACCGACGGCAGCACTATGTTTAGCGCAATGCGTGAAGTATTCCGGCAGTCTTGTAGGCACTAATATGCGTCTCCCGCCACCTGGCGCACAGTAGTGGATCGAGTCGATCAGAGAGATCGGATATGACATTTTCTAAAACTGCAAATTTCGATGTTTATTTCGTCACATTTTAAACTTCAAGGAATGATTTTAGAGGGAAATTTTACGAGGAAACCAATTGAGCCATTTTTAAAACCTCAACATTTTGTATGGACGGAGTTATGAGCGTTTAAAGTTTCCGAATTTTTGTCCGACCTCTCCTATCGACGGATCCAGTGTGCGGCGCGGGGCCTCGGATAAATCAAGCGAACGGTTTTTTTTACGAGTCTCGGAACGGGGGGGGCCGCGGCTGAGATTCGCAAGACAGCCCGGATTCGCGGAGTAATACAACAAACGATCGACTCAGGGTATTAGCATCCGAGGGATGCATAATTCATACTGACCTAACTCCAACTTTTTAACCGATCCTGGTCCGGACCCGAGCGCAACGAGAGGGGGATGGCAGGGGGGGGGCGTAACGGCGGGGCGAGTTTAATAAGTGAGAATGGCTCCACGAGTATATCTTCGGGTGAATTAAAGGGCCAACTCATTTCCAGTTTCATTATAATTGAATCGAAAAGTTGCGCCATATATTAGTCCGTTGCCGGCTTGGTCCACCCGGATCTGGGTTATGCCACTTTCGGCTCCGATGCCACGTTCCTCCTCCGCGAAAAAGTTCGGTCGTATGGAATACCGCCGTGCAAAGGAAGAACGCCGTATGAACCTTCAGGCGTTGCCAAATTTCCTCTGATATATCTGAAGTAGCTCTACAACGCACTTTGGCGTTCTGCGACACCCAAACGCCACATATGCCTGTCTTCCCACACTGAAAAAAAAAAGTAGCTTGGATCAAGCATGATAATTCTTGAATTTGCCGCCAAGAATTTTCTTTATCTTGCTTTAAGCTGACTTTTTCTTGATTCAAGAAAAATAATCCTTGGGTTAAGCAAAAAAGTAGCTTATATTAACCAGCAAAATTCTTGATTTAAGAAGAAATACTTCTTGGCGGCAAATTTAAGATTCTTTTTTTCCAGTGCAGAGGTTATCGGGCAACTTACTCATTTCCTTGATAAATCGCAAATTTTCGGGAACATTTGTGAAAATTTTTCCTCCAATTTTTCAGATAATTTTATTGAGAATTTAATCGGAAGTTCCTGAAAATTTCGAGGAAAAATATTCATAGCTTTCTTCAAAGTTAACTATTTTCTAAGAAGAAATTTGGCGACTCTCGAATGTTCATACGGCGTTCTTCCTTACACCGCAATCACACGCTGAATGTAGGAGCTGAATGTGGCTTGAATGTGGAAGTCATCGGCTCGATGCCTGAATTTTGCGCGTGACGCGCAAAATTCAGCAACCATTCTCAGCAACCATCGGACCAATTTTGAATTTGTCTGAACTATTCGAGTAGATTTGATACACATCTGGATAAAAATAACTCGAATTTGCTAAATTTCAGCTGTTGGGCGATGACTTTTGACTTCCACATTCAGCTGCTATATTCAGCGTCTGATTGCGGCATTAGCACGGCAGAAGAGAATACCTACTCGGGGAGAGTATTGCCATGTCTATGAACTTCTCTGATTGGTTCATCGGTTTTAGACTGTCCGTGGCCCTAGGGTGCCTATATATGGAGAGCACGGACAAGTCGGTAATTTTGAGGTTGGGTCATATAGGACCCCTTCATAGAGAGAGTTGAGACAACACGGCTCATGGATGTCACAAACGGGAATAAAGATTACACAAATCGGACGTTTTTTGTGATCTCTGATCACACCATTCAATTTCAGCCATTTTTTTGTCCATTTTAGCAAGAGTGTGCGCATGGTCTTCGAGAAAACGAAGAAGAGAGGAGGCTGGAAGTTCGAAGTGCACTATCAATATTCTTTAAATTTTCTTTCGTATGAAAACCACCGATCGTTAATTAATCAACAATTCATGTCATTAATTGCATTTGAGTTTGTTTCCATTTCACCCGTAAAAAGCAATATTTCTGTATTTGGTTGGTCTTTTTGATCTCATATGGTTTGGTTCTCAGATCTCATTTTCGAAATATCACCGCACTTTGAAGATTCATGACGTGAGTTCATACGCTCTCACAAAACCGCTCCTAGAGCACGATAAGAATACCACCCGCTCCTTTTGAATCAACCTGAGAAGCTCCGGCCGAAAAGCAATCTTATCGCCTCGACTTCATATTTAATCTTCAAAAAATGAAAATTAAACCGCCGGAAAGACGAGTTCCACCTCCTCCAATCCCGTGCGCTTTTATATGCCGCGATTCTCGAAATCTCGCGAGCGTCCCATCAAATCCCGGGGCGAGCTGCCAAATTTCAGAGGAGCCCAAAATTTTCTCATCTAAATCAAAAAAAGCGAGACGTCCCGGTTAACAACCCGACAAGTGTGGTCTTGGATGTTAGTCTCTTGTTGACCCAGTTTCCGGCTATATGTGCGTTCCGCGGCAATTCAGAGTAACAGAACAACAAATGTTTCCGGGTTTGAATCTCTTTTTATGACGTCTCGAATGGGGCGAGAAATTTCGGCTCGCTCCGGAACAGCGTTTTTGTGTGAGTTTCGTGTTTAGAGGATCAAGCTCAACATCATTTTGGACTATCAACGTATCTTCAGAGTAGTTCATCGTATGGAGCGGACGGAGCCTCTCTCAAACGAAATATGCTTTCAAAAGTCAAAAATTATTTGATTGGGAACATATTTCAATACCTTTGAATCAATCAATCGACAATTAAACTATGGAATGGTATCTCAACTGTAGGGTCACCATATCTCTTTTAATACTTTTTCTCTGCAAGGAAAGGAGAAAGTTCTCACAACTGGAAGGAACTTTTTTGGCTACCAAAACACTATCTGTAAATATCTCAAATAGGGATCATTCCATTTATTTATTTATCATTTTCTGAAATGTATTTTTTAAAAATTAAGCAGATGAACGGAGAATGAGCCCTTTTCTCTGAGTCTTTGATCGGCGAATTCCATAAATTATTTGTCTTTTGAGGGCAGTTGCTTTTCAACTTTGTTAATTATTATTACTTAATTAAGTTTACTCGGAACTTATTCAATCAAAATAATTTAAACAATTAATGAAAATGAACATAATTAATAGCTAATTGGGCGTATTCCGCTAAACGGGACTAGGGGTAGATGGGGAAGAAAAAAGAAGTGTGCTCGTTGGTTGAGGACCGTATACAAATGTATGGGAATTACAAAGCGCCAGTGACGTCAGCGGCGATCGAGATCAGGGTGGAGGCTCTTTAACTCATGAGCCATGCCCAAAACGCTGTTGGCACATGCCCACGGCTCATGAGTTAGCATGCAGTTGGCGCTTAGTTCCGTTTAGCAGAATATGAAATCCTGATTTTCTATTTCTACAGAAGGAATCACTCCCACTTTTACATTGTTTTCTATGCAACCAGCTCACCACGATCACAAAGCACATCCCATCTTTCCCACACGTCTCTAGTTCCCTTTAACAGAAACACGTCCAATTGATGCTTCTGATCTAAACGGTGATTCATAGAAATCATTTATGGAGCAATGGGATTGACCATATATTTCACCTCCCTTGAAATGGTTAAATTTGTCGCTTCTTGGGTAAAGGAACCTAACTTGATTCTAAGGTTGCTACATTGACCCAAAAAATTAACTTATTTTACAAAAATGTACCTGTGCAATTTTTGTCTAACATTCATCTGATTTTTGCATGAAATCTGAGGGAAAATAAGTGAAATATTCAATTGGGAATGCCCAAGATTCCTTTGGTTGATATGGAATTTGCGAGAGGAATTTGACTGCAACAGATCATATTTAGGGACCTTCAAACAGATCTTTGCAAAGCCATAAAATGAGGAAAATTTAGTCTCGCGGCTGCGTTGAGATTCATAATCCAGGATGTGTTAAGACATGAGTTTTGACTTGTTTGAATGCACTGCAAAGAAAAATATGAATATTTTGACATCCTGGACGATCAACTGGAAGCATATCTTATTTGACCGCATCCCTCATGTAAATTATTTTCTCGCTGATTTATAACTCACCCTTCTCCTGAAAGCTCATGCCTAACATTTTCTTACGTATTGTTTTGCATCATTAAACGAGAACCTGCCCATAAAATATCGCCTCTTAATGTGTTCAGTAATAGTGCTTAAATTATAATTGCTCTAATTGTTTAGATGAAAATATGATCGTAATACTGGCTATGTTAAGTAAATAGAATAATCCCCTGAACCTAATTACATCATTTCCATAATTGCGAAAATTACCCAATAGAAATATAAATGGCTGTAGAAACAAGTTTACGGACTGTGGGTTGGTCTCCGTTTACTTTGAACATCGATGTCTCGCTATGCAGAGTGCGTAACAAGGTTTACAAAAGCTGAAACACGTATGAGCCACTTTGAAAAATGGTAGTTCGAATTAATCAGTGTAAAATTATTGCAATTATGCCGTCTTCGTGAAGTGTGAGGCTCGTGAAAGTAGTTCTCTTGTATTGGCCCGACGGTAAATTCAACTGTGCGTCGAAGAGAAGTAAGAAAGAGGGGGACGATTTCCGTGGCTCCCGTGGTAATGACGTCCTATGAGTCCATTTACATTGCTTCTCACAAGCTTAATTGCTCGCCTGCTTTTAATGGTCGGATTTTTTCGCATTCGCGGCTGCAAACTTGAGCTTTGATGAGCGTTAAAAACGTAAGTACAATGAATACGTATCGACAAAAGCCGATTGGTTAAAGCATCAGCGAGATTGCTTCTCCCGTTATTGACTCCCAGTATTTAATCACCGATCTTCACCGCGCTTAAAAGTCCCGATTTAACAACGCCGGAAAAAATGACGGAGGTCCGCTTGTTAACGAAAACAATTTCCTCCTTATAGATCGTATTCGATACATCAAACAGGTGAGATTGTATCGATATCGATTGGTTCAAAACATAGACATAGCTTCAAAAGTCAATTTAGAAATCGGAGGGAACGGGTCTTTTGTAACAGATGTTTTATTCTTTTGAGTACCAAATGCCAATGCAAAGTGAAATTGTTAGGAATTTTCTCATTTTTAGCTGTTCCAACTTGGTGCGGTGGCGTTTGCGGACGTGGCGTTTGCGGATTCTAAGAATCGGGTGGCGTTTGCGGATTCTCATATTTTGACGGTGGCGATTGCGGACAGGCGGAACAGGGCCGGTGGACTTTGCGGACCAGAGAATTTCGGCGGTGGCGATTGCGGACGGAGGGGTAGGCACCTACATATACTGCCCCCCACCCCTGCGCTGTATATTAAAGAGAAAAATTACCGGAGAGGCTCTTGATTCCTTTTCGTGGATGTAGAAAACATTAGTATTATATTAGTATGTATATTAAAGAGAAAAATTACCGGAGAGGCTCTGGATTCCTTTTCGTGGATATAGAAAACATTAGTATTATTTTAGTATAAAAACATATGAGAATTGAACGTACAGTAAATTTTTAAAAAAAGGCATATCAGAAATCGCAAGAAACTGAAAAATCGTCAGTTTCAGTCCATTTTAAGGATGAAAAACATGTTGTAAATTCTAATCCAAAATTACTGAAAGCTAAAAAATTACATACGAAAAATGGAAGCACCTTTTAATTTTTTGACTTTCAGTAATTTTGGACTAGATTTACAACATGTTTTTCATCCTAAAAATGGACTGAAACTGACGATTTTTCAGTTTCTTGCGATTTCTGATATGCCTTTTTTTAAAAATTTACTGTATGTTCACTGCTCATATGTTTTTATACTAATATAATACTAATGTTTAATACTAATATTTTTTTCATTCTACATCCACGAAAAGGAATCCAGAGCCTCTCCAGTAATTTTTCTCTTTAATATACAGCGCAGGGGTGGGGGGCAGTATATGTAGGTGCCTACCCCTCCGTCCGCGATCGCCACCGCCGAAATTCTCTGGTCCGCAAAGGCCACCGGCCCTGTTCCGCCTGTCCGCAATCGCCACCGTCAAAATATGAGAATCCGCAAACGCCACCCGATTCTTAGAATCCGCAAACGCCACGTCCGCAAACGCCACCGCACCTTCCAACTTAAATCCTAATAGATTAGTTTGGGGTTATGTTCTATTGTTTTGAACTAAACGATACATCGAACCACTATCGAATATGGTCTATTCTCTCCGAAATCGAAAAGAACAATATCGATGGCTAAAGTGCGACGCCACGTATCTTCATTGCTGTGTTTAGACATCCCCGCTCCTAATTTATTTTTTCAAAGAGAGGCAAGTTAAAATTACAGATTGAAATTTATGAAGAATACTCTGCTGTCAGATGAAATGAATTAAGGAAGTTTTCAAGACACTTCGTTGACTAGTGTCCCAAGAAGAAAATAAATTATGACGTCCGGAACGTCATAAATAGAAATACGTGATCTCGCACTTTAGTTATCGATATAATGCTTAAAAATCACTATTTTTTGCCAACTTATCCCTTATTTTCGAGAGCGAAATATTGTTAAAGATGGCTATCAGTCAAATGAAAAACAGGAAAATTACTTGTTTCATGATATTTAAGGAGCATTTTCTGAACCTCTCTCTCTCCACAAACACTTTACAAAAGCGTTTAAGTATTTAATTTTAAACACAAACACTGTCATGAAACGCAAAGAATGAAAATTCACAACATGGGAATAAAAGAGCATCAGATGCTGTTACGAATTGTATCTCTCATTTAATAGAAAAATGGCAGTTCTTGCCAATAAAATAAGACCAACATCGAGAAAAAATATTTAATTGAGAAGTAAATAAAGCGGTGGTATTCAGGAATTCCCACATTGAGAACCATCATGCACGTCCTTAGCATCACCTGCTGGAATTTTCCTCTTTTTGAATTTCCATTCCTTCCAAGAGCTCCCGTTTATATTCGTTCACCGGTACAAAACATGCCGTGAAAAACTTGCAACGTCGCAAATTGAGGTACAAATATTTTTTACCTCGCCATAGGTGATAAAAAAACTGCGTAACTGCGTACGCGCTAGTGTGTAATATCATAATATCAGCGGCAATCGTGATCTTCTGCCATGAAGTTGAATTGTTGAAACAACACTGTGAAGGCGCTATGGGCAACTATTCCACCACAGAGGTATTGCACAGTGTCAAACGAAAATGAAGGCGCTATAGAGTATGTAAACTGACTGGTATCGTTCACTACCGTGCAGAGTGAAGTTTTGCTGATCGTGCAACATGCGGTCCGTCCATCCGGACCCAAAAAAATCTGTGCACACCCATTCCTCAAATCTATTTGTTTATTTTTATTCTAAATTTGCACGGAAAACCATATCGATGGTGAATTTCCCAAACCAAGTATCTCGGTTTGCGACGTTTCAATCTTCCTGTCATACTGTATTTTTGAAATGGAGAACTATGCAACATCATTTATCGAAAACTTTCGTAATTTTTCTTCTCTGTGTGAAATAAACTCTGGAAAAACTTCAAGGAATGGTGTTGATTTGTTCTCTTTTAGAAAAATGGAATAGAGGAGGAGATTTTTAAACACCGTATAGGAGATACGTGATTTGGTAGTTCAACCGTCAATATCTACGATCCCTTCATGCACGTCAAGTACCTAATTTTTTTCCTTGTTACGATGCGAGATCAGGTGAAACAGCCTCCAATAAAGGAACGTGAATCTGCTGACCATACCCGTCGAAAATTAAAGCAACACTCGTCGTTGCGAGTTAAACGGAAAGCATTCCTAGTAGGACTAAAATCTGAGGCATATTAAAACTCGCTGTGGGTATTTTCAATAATGCGAAAGAATTGGACGTATTTCTGCCAAACGGAACTATGTACATTGTGACGTGAGCCCTGTTATGCATATATTCTTACGGGTCTTAGGGCTCATGTCTTAATGCACATAGCTCCGTTTGGCAGAAAAACGTCCAATTACCGCCTGCCTCGGAGGAGAAAACTGCGAAACAATGATGGAAATTTCCTAACTGACGTCGTGGAGTCCAAATCCCTCTCAATTAAAAGTCCACGTGCCAGCTCAATCGAGAGGAAGGAACCCACCCGCTCAACAGCGCAGCGGTCGGCCGAGCATTGTAATTGAGTCAACCAGGAAACTTTTAAAACTCGGATAAGATTTTATTTCCAAGTGGATTATTTGCCCTAATTATTGTTTAAGCGGGGAAGCAGTCACTTAAAACTTTTTGCAGATGCGGTGAATGCAGATCTTAGCTGGACAGCGCTGACAGATTATTTTAAAAATTGAGCATTTCCCCGTTGGCAGGAGATCCTCCTCTGTTTCTGTTTTTGGAGGGAAATTTTTCTCCTCTTATCATACCATTGTTTTTTTTCTTCCTTTGAATTTTGGGCATGAGTTTTTTAATGACGAAAATAAAAAACAAATTCTAGCACCCGTTTCGATTACACTTTTGAAATTAGGGTGCGTTTCGTAGTATATACCATCATCAGTCTCGGCTCCAATAGCATGCTGTTTAAAATTTATTGATTAAACAGTTTCAGGTGTGCCACAACCCCAAGATGTATAGATGTGTGCATAGATGTATAACGAAAGGGGGAGATAACCAATCCACAGCTCAAAAGGATTAATCTTGCAGAGTTCGGCCGAAAAAATACCCAAAATTCTAGAAATTGATCCTTGGGCAGTAATTTAAAGTTCAAGCGTTCAAAGTATAATTCTTCAAATTTTTCAGATAATTTTTCTCGCAAATTCATCTCAAGTTCCTAAAAATTTCAAGGACAAATATTAATTACTGATACCTTAAAAATAAACGATCCATCGAGGGAAATTTGACAACTCTCGAATTTTCTTACGGCGTTTCTCCTTAGCACGGCAGCGCTGTTGCCAGTCAAAGGGAGGATTGATTTCAAACGCTTACACAATCATTAAAAGTGAAAATTATAAATAGAGACTTTGATCCAATGTTCTTGAGATTAATAGAAAGTGTTTAGCATCTACAACTATTGATCGATACTTCTGGCGTCAAACTGGTTTTGCACTGAACAAGTTAAGTTTCTGTCTTCTTTGTATTTTTCATTTAGCAAGTCTTCGCATATAAAAATTTAGCACTTCTACGGTTGAAAGCAAATAAAAGTAAGATGAACCTTAAAGATCCTTAAGTTATTGAGGTAATTACTTAATCTAGTTACACTTACGTACATTACTACTCAGAAGTTCGCATTTTAAAATACAATTTATTTTTTCTTCTTTGCTGCGTTACAAATAACTCGACTACTTCTTGGGAATCGCGTAATGAATTACGCTTAGCCTCTGGCAAGTAAGGGGTATAATTGGATGTATTTCTATCAAACGGAGCTATGTGAGTTATGACGTGAGCCGTATTATGCACATATTCTTATGGGTCTCAGGGCTCATTTCTTAATGCACATAGTTCCGTTTGATAGAAATTGATCCAATTCTGCCTTACAGATCAACGGTGAGACTCCCAAACTACGTATCTCGTTTTGCGGTGTTTAAAAAGCTTCGATTTAGTTTTATTTTTTTACGGGAGAATAAATCAACATTACTCCTTGAAATTTTCTCAGATTTTATTTTTAACTTTATGATTTGACTCAAAGTTGTTCTCCATTTGAAGACTAATGTGTGACAAAAAGTCTGCGACGTCGCAAACCGAAATATTTGGTTTGGGAATTTCGCCGTCGAAATGCCGCGTTAAAAAAGGGTATTTTCTTTTGCGAAGTAGCTCAAATTGCAAAGTACCTAAATTGAAGGCGTCTCTAGTTTGTGATTTCTTTCGTCTTGCTTGAATCACACAAACTACACACAATCGCAGAGCTTGCGTAAAAACATGATGCATAACTTATTACTCGGGGATAAAACACATCGCTTCTATTTAGAAACGAGTACGAATTGTTCAGATTTCCACTCTGAACCCAAATACAACTTTCTGGGGCTTGCCATGTGAATCGTTAGGTGCCTCACGTCCAAAAGTTTGGCTTCGTTCACGTTCATTGGGAAACCGATTTTGACTAATTTCGATGAAACGATCTCACAGGGTGTTCATCGAAGAATTTCGCTCCATTCAATACGTCGTTCCCTTGCGAAATAACTTAACTTCATTTCACCGTTGCCGAATGTTCTCGCGCAAATTGCACTTCAACCTGGAGAATTTTGAGAATTTCTAATTGCAAATATCACTGAATTTTCTTATAATCTCGTACAAAAATCAGACGAATTTTTTTTTTTTACTTTTTTTTTAGTGTCGCACTAGGTGGTTTTAAAATTTCCAAGGAAACGCCCAGATCCGTAGAAACGTTTTGCCTAACAATAAAACTACACGAGAAAAATTTGGAGGGAAATTTGGAGGAGCTTAGTGAAACTAGAAAAAGAGCACTGCATAGTTCAATTTTTCGAGCACCCGGTATTCCTTTTCAATAAGAGTCGAATACGTGATGTAGACTTAAAGCGCCCACCCTCTCTTTGAGATGTTGAGTGGAAACCGGAAAGGTCATTTGAAGAATGCGAGCTGGATTAATTTTGGCCCCTGAATTATCGTTGCCGGTGCGCCGAGGCTTTGCGACCCCTTCGATGGTTCCCTGCTTGGAATTTTAAGTAGTTTGAGGGTAGAGGATGGCTAATCGAGTAGCTTTGTCATTCCAGAATTCAGAGCTCCCACAGTCCACCGAAATGAAGCAGTAGATTAATCAGTGACTGGAGAACCTGCGAAAATCCGTTAGAAAACTGCAGGTTTACGGGGAGTGAGGAATTTGATCAAGTCGATAAACATTTAATCGAAAGCGAGAAAACCTTCAACTACTCCGAGAACATTAACAAGACAATTTCTTTCAACACGGGGAAAAATGGATTGCTGATTTAGCAATTAAATTGTAAAAAAATATGTCCGACATGATTCAAATGTACATTTTACTCTAGTGAGAAGCTAATTTGACCACTAGGTTGATTAAATTAGGATTTTTCTAGTGTGAAATCTACATTGAAACATGTCAGACACTTTTTTCAGTTACAAAATAGTTAAATCAGCAATATAATTTCTTTCGGTGAAAATAAAGGAGAGTTATGAGGAAGTGGAGATATATAGAAAATAAATTCCTATGTAAGTTTTTAATAACCGTCAAAAGCATCTTAAGGTTGGCTTGTTGTATTGTACCTACGGAAACGGTTCGATAGATCAAAGTTGAGGGTCTCTCAGTTTTAAGGCATTTTTTAAAAAACGCCTGAAAACCATATTATGATGCAACACGCATAACTTTTGTGGGAAAAATTAAAATTCGAGGATTATTAACTGATTAGTCGACTTTCAAATTGTATACGTTGTTAGTGAGAAATCATTTTTTTCAATAATCACGGGCGAAACGTTTAGATGGCAATGATGTAGAGGATTCGATTCTTTAAGGAATGTGTGATGCAATACGCATTGCATCACTCAGTTTTGCTCGAATTAGATTTAAGGTTATATCAGGATTCCACAGGTCAAATTTAGGATGCAAAAGCTCCTAAAAATATGTCTTCACGATAGGAAGTGGTGGAAGGAGGGACCAAAATTTTAAAAAATCTCCAAAAATTTTTTGGCACACATCAAAACTCTCCAAAATTGTCTCCTAAAAACGTCGACTTTGAAATTCTCGGGGAAAATCGCCCCTATGGCCACCGTAAAGCTCACTCCCCTATGCTGCCGTGCTAGGGAAAAACGCCGTATGAACATTCGCGAGTTGCCAAATTTCTTCCCCTATAATGTGTATCTTCAAGGAAAGTTATAGATATTTCCCCTTGAGATTTTTAGGAACTTTAGGTGAAATTGCGAACAAAATGATCAGAAAAATCGAAAGGAAAATATTCATAAACGTAGCAGGAATTTTGCGTTTTATCAAAGGAAAATTGGCAACGCCTGAAGGTTCATACTGCGTTTTTCCTTAGTACGGCAGTATATATGACCGCATTCACTATTCGCACCCATTTCGATAGCAAAAGAAAAAGCCGAATAAAAAAGTTCGAGTTTAAAACGACAACGCTATAGGTTGCAAATGCTTCAAATTTTATTTCGGCAACGTGCGAGCTGACAAAAGATGAAAAACGTGTGGTATCGGCGTGACGGACCTATTTGTAACGACTCATCACCACGGAGGATACCCCTCCCCCCCCCCCCTACTGACGCGGCGCCCGCCCTAAAAACGATGTGCTTCGGAAAAGAGCTCACATTAATTTCCGCTCGACCCATGCGCTACCGGAATTGAAAAACCGACCACAGTTATTCAGAGGTGGTGGTTTGGGGAGGGGAGGAGGGTGTATATACCTATATATCCTTTGTGAAGGATATTAAAGGATCGCCGGCCGAAGCGACGCAGCTTCCGGACGGGTCAATGCGTAAAATGTTACACCATAGGCCTTGGACGAGTCGGGTGTAATTGTAATTGGCGCTGTAATTTTGGCACACTTGAATAAAAAACACATTGGATCTAGAGTCCAGACTCTAAAAAACATCGACAAGAAAAAATACTCTTGATCCAATCGGATTTTTGCTTAAATCAAGAACCAAGCCTCTTAATTTGAGCGGATTTCCTTTTGGTTTTAGCAAAAATCTGATTGAATCAAGAGTATTTTTTCTTGTCAATGTTTTCAAGAGTCTGGACTCTAGATCCAATGTGTTTTTTTCTTTCCCAGTGCACTGCGAGGAAGCTAGCTGCTTGGCGGGACTGTAGTTCCTTTATACTGAGTTGAGACAACGCGGCTTACGGATGTCATAAACGGGAATAAAGATTACCCAAATCGGAAGTTTTTTGTAATCTTTGATCAACCCACTCCCGAATTCCTGTCTCCGTTCCCTCTCTCATTCCATTTGTTCCTTGTCGTACCCCCAACTCCCCGGTCCATGCCAGTTTATCGTTGTTGCACTTGGTGAAAATTTAATCTTTATTCCCGTTTGTGACATTGTAAAGGCCTAATATACGAGAACCAATCAGGAATGGATTCTTTACTGTCAGTGTAAAGGGACTTTAGCGGGGTCTAGTTGCTTGACAGCTCGTTCTCCGGAACTGATGACCGAAGAAATCGATTAAAGTATGAGCGTTTACTGAAATTTTGAGAAAAAAGGTTGAGTGATGCCACTGTTCGAACTCCAAGGTGATGCGGTATTGCCTACTTCAGAATCGTAAGGCGCGTAGCTGTGCTCCAAGACACAACTTTTTCACAACGTTGCAGAGGGCGTGAATCGCGCATTGGCGCCTACAAACCTAACATGGATACTTCACGCATTGCGGAATGCGTGAAGTATCCCTGTTAGGTTTGTAGGCGCCAGTACGTCGCCGCTCTGCTTTGTGTTAGGCTCTAATATTTAATACCGCGGAGTCAGCGTTTTTTAACACATGATTTTGAAATGTTTGCACACTCTGTATGGACTATTCTCATTTTAATTGATGAAAAAAAAATATGTTTTAAAGGAAAACATAATGTGTGTTTTGTAAATATGAAGGTAGTTCCGTATCAAACTTAATGACTTCCAAAGCACACGAATTTCTATACAATTTCTTATAGCCTTTTATAGCCAATGGCGATAAAGTGTAAAGCCCAGCAATAGAAACTATAGCCCGACTGTATACTTTTTTAAAGCTTCGTATAGCCCGGCCTTATGATTTGCTCTGCTTTCTACAGCCAGCTATATGATTTTCAATAGCCTTCTTTAGTCGGCTATAAGAACTCTTATGGTATTTTGAAACGCAGCTCCTATCGCGAATTTTTACGAGGGATTTTCTGCCGCCTTCTATAGATGCCTATAAGAATAAGAATCCCTACGACATTTTGAAACGCAGCTCCTGGGGCGCGCGGTTCGGATAAGCAAGGCAAGTACTGCTTGCCGAAAAATTTCAGATGGAAGAAAAAATTACACTCACTACATGTTTTAAATTTTAGCAAATATTATTGATAAAAGGTGTTAAGTAAGTACATTGCATTAAAAAGAGAAAGAAAGAGAGACAGAAATAAGTATAACCACAGTTTTTCAAGACGTGTTCCATCAGATTTCATCCGGAAAATAGAGTAAATAGAAGGTCACGAGCATCTAAATTTTAACAATTTTCTAGGAGGGCTCCCTGAGGAGGGGAAGGGGGCTACGTTAACCACCCCCCCCCCTCCCGATGGCGAACGCTAGAGCTTGCCTTGTCACTAAACCTACCGCACGCTACCGCACGCTACCGCACGCTACCGCGGAGCTCCTATGGTCAATTTTTACCAGGGACCCTAAACCTTTTTAAGAGTTCTTTGTAGGAGAAAAATAGGAGATAGGGTTCCTTTTTAAAAACTGCAGTCCCATTCGACTAGATGCATTATTCTAGAGGACCTTTAATGAAAATTTGAGCACACTCTTTTAAAACAGGCACGCGTAGACCTTTTACGTCGTCGGAAAATACAGCAGCGGAGCCTTACCTCACGCATTGTGTAGAGACAAGAGCCGGGCACTCATCGCTGATAATCAAGCTATTGTTCGCGGTCGTGATAAATGAAGTCGAGCACAACGACGAACAATGGAGAGGGTTGACAAAATGTAGCGAAGATGCGGAGCGGCGCTCAAGTAGGGAGGCTGACAAATGCGTCACGACGTATACTCTTCATTTCCTCATTTTTCCGGTCCGGAGACATTCCGCTACTCGATGGGTCAAGGATAGATCTCAAACGAGGTCAGTTGAGCGGTTAGGAGGACAAGGCGCATAAGTGCATGTTTTCCTATTTCAAGGAATAAGTGTTCAAAGTTTGAAAAGTACATGGAGTCTTATGGCGAAAAAGCAGTTTAAATTCACTTTTTGATGCTTTGAAATTTTATTTTAGTTGTACATTTTCCACATAATATACTTTTAAATTAGTTTAAGTTGAGCTCATGAATAACTCGATGTTTACAAAAACTGCACTTATGCGCTTTGACCTCCAAGCCCCTCAATTGGCTTGCTTTCAAGCGACGAGTCAGTTGCGCTGGTTATAGAATCGTGATCTGTTGCTTGATTGGTGTGGATTAGCTAAAAATATTAAGATATCTCCAAACAGCAACTCTCTACGTTCAATATTAACCGAGATATCGCGCTCTGAAAAACTCGGTTTCTGCACAGTAATGACCCCCTTGGTTTCTTCTGCCTTAAGTTCATAAATTAGGAGGACAAGAGGCATAAGCGCAAAACTGGAAAAAAAGTCGCTTGGATTTATAGTCCAGACTCTTAAAAACATTGACAAGAAAAAATGCTCTTGACTCAATCGGATTTTGGCTTGAATCAAAAGGAAATCCGCTTAAATCAAGAGGCTTGGCTCTTCGATTCGAGGAAAAATCCGATTGCATCAAGAGTATTTTTTCTTAGCAATGTTATTGAGAGTCTGGACTCTAGATTCAAGCGACTTTCTTTTCCGGTGAATTTTTGCTATTTCAAGAAATACGTGTTCAAAGTTTGAAAATTGCATGGAGCCTTATGGCAAAAAAGAAGTTTAAATTCACATTTTGATGCTTTGAAATTTTATTTTAGTTGTACATTTTCCACATGATGTACTTTCAAACTAGTTTTAGTTGAGCTCATGAATATCTCAATTTTTTTCAAAAACTGCACTTATGCGCTTTGTCCTCCAAGTCCTTCAGTTGGCTTGCTTTCAGGCGATGAGTCAGTTTTGCTGGTCACAGAATCATGATTTGAAAATCATCTCACATATACACTTATCTTTAAATGATATGATGGTAGTGTAAGAACGTAATTTGAGAATAGCGTCCAGGAATGAGGAGAAAGCCCTCAGACTTTAGTGTCACAACAGCGCATGCTCCCGAGCTGAAATGTTGAGCATCACTCTTTGATATCGCGACGAAATTTCCCGTGATTTCAATTAAAATCGTTCGTAAAATTATTGTAAATTTTTCAGCTAATCTGAGCGTATCTTTTAAAAAATATTGATAGAGATTGAAGCATTAACTGTGGTTCGCAATGTTGCAATCGAGGTAAATAAGCTCATTTTCGCGAGGAACCATCGATATTTGAGTTCGTTTACGGCAGGCGTGACATACAGCTATTTGACCACGGCTGTAAGCATGTTGCAGCTTCGCCGGATTGAAGGCGCGTCACATTGTGAAGATGTCTTGACCGCCCTGCAAACTATTGCGGGTTGGACGAACGCTAAAATCACTACGACACTTAGACGATGCGTATTTGATAATGACTCCCATCAAAATTTCACCATAAGAAACAAAAATAACTATCCTAAAGCTAAGATTCAGAATCAGGGAGCATGGTTGTTTTTTCGGTAAATAAAAAGGAAAAAAGTACTAAACATAATTTCGCGACAAAATTTCCCGTGATTTCAATTAAAATCGTTCGTAAAATTATTGTTAATTTTTCAGAGAATATGTTCGCCGATTTTAAAAAAATATTGACTCAAATTGAAGCGTTACCTGTGGTTCACATCGTTGCAATCGAGGTAAATAAGATGATCGAGATGTCTTGACCGCCCTGCAAACTCTGGGTTGATAGAGATTGATAGAGAGTTGATAGGATTGATAGAGTTGAGACGAACGCTTAAATCGCTGCGACACTTAGACGATGCGTCATTATTTATGACTCCCATTAAATTTTCACCATAAGAAACAAAAATAACTATCCTACAGCTAAGATTCAGAATCGGGGAGCATGGTTGTTTTTTCGGTAAATAAAAAGGAAAAAGGACTAAACATAATTTCGCGACGAAATTTCCCGTGATTTCCATTAAAATCGTTCGTAAAATTATTTTAAAATTTTCAGAGATTCATAGCGTATCTTTTATAAAATATTGATAGAGATTGAGGCATTAACAGTGATTTGCAACGTTGCAATCGAGGGAAATAAGGTCCTTTTTCGCGAGAAACCATCGATATTTGAGTTCGTTTACGGCAGGCGTGACATACAACTATTTGACCTCGGCTGTAAGCATGTTGCAGCTTCGCCGAATTGAAGGCGCGTCAAACTGCGAGGATGTCTTGACCGCCCTGCCGACCCTGGCGGGTGGAACGAGCGCTAAACTCGCTGCTACACTTAAACGATGCGTCATTATTTATGACTCTCATCTAATTTTCACCAAAGGAAACCAAACAAACTATTCTAATAGCCTCGATTTAGAATCAGTAACCATGGTTTTTTTTTTCGGGAAAAAGAAGAAAGGAAAATAGGAGTAAAATTTTATACCGCGACGAAATTTCCCGTGATTTCAATTAAAATCTTACGTAAAATTATTGTAAATTTTTCAGAGAATATGTTCTCCGATTTTAAAAAAATAATGACTCAAATTGAAGCATTAACTGTGATTCGCATCGTTGCAATCGAGGTAAATAAGACCATTTTCTCGTGGAACCATCGATAATAGAGTTCGTTTACGGCAGGTGTGACATACAACTATTTGACCTCGGCTGTAAGCATGTTGCAGCTTCGCCGGACTGAAGGCGCTTCAAACTGCGAAGATGTCTTGACCTTCCTGCTTAATTCTGAGCGTATCTTTTAAAAAATATTGATAGAGATTGAAGCATTAACTGTGGTTTGCAACGTTGCAATCGAGGGAAATAGGGTCCTTTTTCGCGAGAAACTATCGATATTTGAGTTCGTTTACGGCAGGCGTGACATACAACTATTTGACCTCGCTAAAGCTAAGATTCAGAAACAGTGAGCATGGTTGTTTTTTAAGTGAAAGAAAAATGGGAAAAAGGACTAAATATAATTTCGCGACGAAATTTCCCGTGATTTCAATTAAAATCGTTCGTAAAATTGTTGTAAATTTTTCAGAGAATATGTTCGCCGATTTTAATAAAATATTGACTCAAATTGAAGCGTTACCTGTGGTTCACATCGTTGCAATCGAGGTAAATAAGATCATTTTCTCGTGGAACCATCGATATTTGAGTTCGTTTACGGCAGGCGTGACATACAACTATTTGACCTCGGCTGTAAGCATGTTGCAGCTTCGCCGGATTGAAGGCGCGTCAAACTGCGAAGATGTCTTGACCGCCCTGCTTGATTCTGAGCGTATCTTTTAAAAAAGATTGATAGAGATTGAAGCATTAACTGTGGTTTGCAACGTTGCAATCGAGGGAAATAGGGTCCTTTTTAAAAAATAAGGGCCTTTTGATAAAATTCAATGAAATTTCCAAACGGATTCAACCAACAATTTCTCTGTAAAAAAACAAAATGGTGGCGGAAATTTTTAAACGTCGCATGACGCTTGTGATGCTTTGGCCGAAAGGTGACGACATGTTGAACCTATCGATACATTCTCACCTCTTTGATGCTTCGAAAACGATCTATTTTCTCGGTTCCTTTTCGCAGAAAGAAGTCAACTACACTGCAAAACTCTCCGAGCATCCAGACAAATATTTTTCCACAACTTTCTGTGTATACTGAAAACCGTGCGTTTTGTCTACGTTTCCTGTCGTAAATTTTTTCACGCCAAGAACCGACATCATTAACGCCCTTTCAGAGGCGGACTTTGATGCACTGCAGAGAACCTGCGGAAGAAAAGGTTTAGCAAGAGAATAGAGGCGGGGAGTACGAAACAAGAGGAGCAGTAGCGAGAGTGCCTACAGTTTAAGTAACTGCAATTCACTTAACGCCAATAAATTAATTGCTTATGAAATTGTAAGAATTATGAACGTAATAAATTTCTCTCTTCGCGCGGGGCGCCAAGGTGGCAGCTGCGGTGAGCCGAGTGTGCTGTGCTCTTTGGCAGTGGGCGCCGTTGCCAAGAATCACTTGTATTTCCATTAATTAAAAGCAACATGGGCGGTTTTCCCGTCCCATCTGCCGGCTCGGGGCGAGAATTTGAAGAGAGAAATAATATAAACAGTGCGAAATCAAATTATTTTCTATTACTCGCCTCTCGCTTGTGTCTTGAGACTTGCAGCGCTTCCATGTTGCAACTCTTGAGTTTCTGTGCAACCAGATTGCCAAAATCATTCCTTTATTCTCCGTTTTTTGCGTATGTCTTAGAGCCGTGTTTGTGGTCCCTCCTTAACCAGCGCATTTTCTTCGCAAGAGCGTCTTACGTAACTAAAGAAATCTTAAGGGAACTTTAAATATAGCGTGATAGAAAGAATAATCCGAAAAACGCTACCAAAGTTAAATATTAAAATGAAATCGCGTACTCACTTTCAATTTTTTTTGCAAAAGTAGAAGGAAGCACTCAAACATGTTGTTCATTTCACAATTCTCAAGAACATTCATAATAATTTAAAATTATAAAAATAGATTACTGCATAAAGTCACAATGATTCATAACTGCAGACAGTACAAAGCAAGAGAGAAAAAATGTTATGAGTTTGACGAGGTTCAAGTTGAGCACGTAGCCTCGCACTTACACGCAGATGTGTTTTTTCTTTTCAATCCCATCCACTTAATTTTTGAAGTTTTACTGTTTAATATTATTTACTGCATTAGTAGAAATTGCTCCTATTGCGGTGCAGCGTTGAGGGTCTCAGTAAACCTACCTTCATCATAATGCGAACCATATGAAGCCCTCCTGTTAGAAGGCGCTGGATAAACAAGGACCTCATATATTTATAAGTTGGAATTTTAAATATATTTAAGATTTCTGTGCATATCCTGGGATGGAGCAACCCACTGAAAATAGAACCGCGATACAAGAAAACTGGGCCTCTATTTTTATTGTCAAAATATTTTCCGGATTCTGGACACGATATATTATCTAACTGGTTGAGCTGAAAACGACTTGGGCTCACGATCTTCCCCCCCCCCCCACCCACCCCCTCAAAAAGAAACCTGGTCTATGATCCACGTGATGTAATTCTTAAAATAAATTAGTCCCTGCCAAAACACTATTATTGCGGTCAATATTATGATAGACACAATCATACTTGGTGGCTGAGTGTTGAATGTTAATTCTTTCGACGGTATACTCCAATCGTAGAACTACCGTGACCCACTTTTTATTGGATTTGAGTCGACGAGGAATAATAATTCCAGAAACAAAGGAGTTTCTGAAGGACAAACCGCCTTTATGCATCGAACATCTACTCTTTAAAAATTGATTTAAGATGGGGGTGGGGATAAGAGGGGCGCCAGGTGCCACGTGCAAATCTCTATAAATCAGTCAAGTTGAGTTCCCTGCCCCAGCGGTTTTCCGCCCTTTTAGCCGAACTTAAGTATAATTGAAACTGAGATAAAAGAATGGGCTACATGGGATGGTTGCCAAATTAGGGAAATTTTTAAGAAATGAATGAGAAGGAGTCTTAGGACATTTTTCAGACTGCTATTGTCCATCAACGTTGTTCATTGAGCATATCCTTCATCGAGGGAGCAGGGGGATTTGAGTCGGTACACTCTGAGTCCACCACTCTTGGTATACCTCTAATTCTGCAATTTACATACTTCATTGCCCGTCTGAGGTTTTCCCATTCAATTTCAGTTGAGCCGTTTTTCCAAACTTTGTGGGCAAACAACGACCTCTCAACTCCCGAAACCCGTCCTTCATCTTTATACACCAATCAGTGCCTAAATTGGACTACGTTTTGCAATTAGGAACTTTTCTGCCGTGCTAAGGAAAAACGTCATATGAACCTTTAGGAGGTGTCAAATTTTCTATAGTAAAATATAAATTTCCTGGTAAAATTATGAATATTTTCCTTCCAATTGTTCAGATAATTTTGTTAGCGATGTCACATAAAGTTCCTGAAAATTTCAAGGAAAAGCATCCATAACTTTCCTCAAAAATAAACATTTTGTCGAAGGAAATTTGGCAACTCTCGAATGTTCATACGGCATTTTCCCTTATCACGGCAGTACAGTTTCCGACTCAGTTTAGAAACATCGTGTTTTCTCGTAATATCCCTATGCACATAAGTGTTTTTACAGATGAGCCAGATGGTTCTCAATTTCAAAATGTAGTCCAATTTTTGAATCACTGACGAATGCTCTCGATCGATGAAAAAATTGCTAAAGATTTGTCGATCGAGATCATTCGATAAAGACTCAAAAATCGACCCGCAAGTTTCAAAGCAGAAGATTTGCCATGGGCGATACTTTATATACTTCTAGTTAGGACTAAAATCCCTGCTAAATTCACTCGGCACAATCTAAGTTTAAAATTAAAAGTATAACCGTGGTTCCATCACCTTCTCTCTTTCAAAACCGCCCTACATGGGGAGTTCATCAAAATATTGACTCAAGTCGACTCTTAAACGACTTGGGAGGATATTAATGAGCCATGTCTAGGAAACAAATTGCGGCTCTTGTTTTTAGCTTTAGCATATAACAAACATCCCTGGATGATTAAAACAGACCCACTCTCCCACAAGATGTATACTCTTCCCGCTCCTGAAAGTATACCTCGATTTATCTGTTCGATACATCGATTTATTCATTGCTATGGTTCAGAGGCGAGTGAGCTTTGAGTCTACGGCGCATTAAAGTTGAATTTCCATCAATTCACGCATCTAAAAGTTTCTGTACGCCGATTCATTGCCAGCTTTACTCTCGCAGCGCCTAGTTTTACGTCGAATCCAATTTGTTTAGGTCGTGAGGTACCCGTGTGTGTGCATACCGCCAACTTTTACCGACGTAGTTGCCAAGTTTGTGAGGATAGTCCTGTTTGCGTTTTTTCAATGCAATATGCAGTGTCGAATGATTGCATGAACGTTTGGCGTCGATGTTTAACGACAACTTGGCGAGGCAGTAAGCCGTGGAGGGCAGAACGTAGGCACGGAATCGGGCCGTTAACTTGGAAAGAATTTCCTGACTACGAAGAAGGAATTTTCGGTGGTTGGGAGGTGGGCGCCTCTCGGTGCGGTACGCAAGTGACTTAATGGATCGCTTCGAGTTTTGATGCCCTGGAATTTGTAAATGTTCGATTGATAAGCAAAATGGGGCATTTGAAAAAGGCACAAAAACCGTGTATAAATATTTTAAATCTGATAGAGTGCGTTACAATTTTAAGGACCCTTGCCTAATTTACATCTATCAGATGATATAACGGAGAATATGCAGGTGTCTGAAAGAAGAATTCTCAATGGAAACTCCTAAGTGATCCAAACACGGGGATACCCTAGGGTGCGTCAAAAAAAATGAAAGTCTGAAATGTTCCGCTCCCCAGGCGGCAATCGATGACGTTTGGTAAAAAAACATGTTTGCCAAAATTTGGGCCAATTTCAACCATTTTAAATGGTGCCAAAGGTCAATTTTGTGATGAAATTATGATATTTTGGTTTAGACCTCGATTTCGTACAAAAAACTCGATTTCACGCTGAAATCGTGCGTTTACGAGAAAAATGTCAAAGAACTCGACTTGTAGAGGATGAAATTTTACACTAGGAGGACGTCTTTGTAACCGATAAAAATCAAATTGAACTAGAAAAACTCAACTCTGTATTTATTTTTTTGGTCCTCAGAATTTCCGAGGTCTTACTAAGTAGAGGTTTTAAAGACTCATTTTTCACGAAAATAAGTCGAAAGAGGGTATAAATGAACTGTAGGCAAGTGTTGAGGATGCAAATGTCATCAGAACTTCCTCAGTTTCAAAAAAGTTCCAACTATTTTGCACAATCCTCCAAAAAGTGTACGGCTCGAGAAGCAGGATCGTGCTATAATAGTAGGGGGAAAGTGCGGTTTGACCGGGAAAAATTGCGTAACAAACTTTCCCTATGTAATCGTCATCAGTAGGTCCCCCTGAACAACTTCCTAAAAGTTAAAAATGGCCCGACCCCGGAATATCCCTCAAAAAAGTTAAAATTGAAAATGGCGGCCGTAATAAGAGGGTCCGGGAAATCGGTATTTTAAAATGCTCATTCTGTCTCATCATGTGAGGTAGCATTTCCTATGTAACTTTGGTCGTAGATTTCATAAATGAATTCCGCAAGGCCCCTTCTGAGCTTACGTTTCTCTCGGTAGTCGTATGTTTTCTTTAATTTCCTTTATTAAATACATTTTATATATATATATATATATATATATATATATATATATATATATATATATATTAATATAAACTTCGAAGGATTCTGCCTTTTTCTATTTCACTCGAGGGGAAGTGTCCCCTCCCGGACTCTCTTCCCCACCCGGTGACTGACGCTGCGCTGTGCTGAACGGTTCAGCCTGAACCTTTCCCTACGTCTGACCGTTCCCCACTCCTCTGTCAATCGAACCATATGCCACCGCTTACGTATTGTCGCTCGCCCACCCAGGTACTTAGCGGCCAGCGGTCAGTTGATGATAAATCTCGCTCATGCTCCTATGCAGCTACGCATTGATTACGCCAGCTAATTACTTTCTAATAATTAGAATTTCTTCGATAATAGTTTTCTTTATTTATTCGACTGTATTTTTTTCTCTGTTCTACTGTGATTTCCTTGGTTCTCTACTGTGTTTTTCCTAAATATCCGAGTCAGAAATCTGAAGCACCTCGGTATGCACCGAGTACTTCAGATGTGTGACCTGAAACCTTCGGTATATACCGAACTACTTCAATTGTCTGACCCGAACTTCGGCAGATGGACCTTAACTTTTCGGATGCGTGATCCGAAAACTTCAGAGATCCATATGATCTCAGCTTCGGGTTCCATGCACAATTTTTTTTCTCCGTGTTTCCTTTTAGGGGACGCAACTAAAATTTCAGTAATTTTTTTTCAGAAAAGTAAAGAAAAGAAGAAGAAAAAAAAAGTGGCTAACGATGGTTCCTCACCTTCACGTGGTGTTGGCTGTTTTTACTAAGTGGGAACCGTCCATTTTAAGATATAGTCTATTTCTTGCCCTGCCATTATTATTCTACAAGTTAATTGTGGAGTGAGAATTTCATAATGTTTTCTATGAAATCTTCAAAATATAGTGATAAAAAATTTGCAACTACTACAAAATCGGCTCGCTAAGCGAGCCGAATGTCACTCGCGTAGCGAGTGACCGGGGTCCAGGGGGCATAGCCCCCGGCTAGGCGTGACGGGCGCGCGAAGCGCGCCCAGAACGGCTAGTACATTTATAACATCAAATTTAAGTTTCTTGGCCATAAATACATGGAAATAAAGGCACTTCACTTTCCTTGTTCCTTCGGTGAATATTTAAAAAAATGCAACCTCCTGCCTTTCACATTTGGCCGCCATCTTTGATTTGGAGCGCCCCCTTTGGCCGGAGGGCCTTGCGGAATTCATTTATGAAATCTACGACCAAAGTTACATAGGAAATGCTACCTCACATGATGAGACAGAATGAGCATTTTAAAATACCGATTTCCCGGACCCTCTTATTACGGCCGCCATTTTCAATTTTAACTTTTTTGAGGGATATTCCGGGTCGGGCCATTTTTAACTTTTAGGAAGTTGTTCAGGGGGACCTACTGATGACGATTACATAGGGAAAGTTTGTTACGCAATTTTTCCCGGTCAAACCGCACTTTCCCCCTACTATTATAGCACGATCCTGCTTCTCGAGCCGTACACTTTTTGGAGGATTGTGCAAAATAGTTGGAACTTTTTTTGAAACTGAGGAAGTTCTGATGACATTTGCATCCTCAACACTTGCCTACAGTTCATTTATACCCTCTTTCGACTTATTTTCGTGAAAAATGAGTCTTTAAAACCTCTACTTAGTAAGACCTCGGAAATTCTGAGGACCAAAAAAATAAATACAGAGTTGAGTTTTTCTAGTTCAATTTGATTTTTATCGGTTACAAAGACGTCCTCCTAGTGTAAAATTTCATCCTCTACAAGTCGAGTTCTTTGACATTTTTCTCGTAAACGCACGATTTCAGCGTGAAATCGAGTTTTTTGTACGAAATCGAGGTCTAAACCAAAATATCATAATTTCATCACAAAATTGACCTTTGGCACCATTTAAAATGGTTGAAATTGGCCCAAATTTTGGCAAACATGTTTTTTTACCAAACGTCATCGATTGCCGCCTGGGGAGCGGAACATTTCAGACTTTCATTTTTTTTGACGCACCCTAGGATACCCTATATTGAACAATTATTGAAGGAGGATGTTTATAGAGAAGAGAGAGAGGAGAAAGAGCTTGATGCAAAAACGGCTTTTTTTCGCCCCCCCTCTGGAAGTTCTTCAGACTTTGTCTATTGATTACTCATACTTGAGCGCTTCTTTTCCCAAATTTTCAGACCCCCAAAAAATTTTGGGGGGGAGCTAGGGGGGTGGAAGTCAAAACCTATGAACCTCGATATCTCTTGAACAAAGAAAGATATGGAAGTCCGGTTTGGACGAAAAATCGTCTAAAATTGCATACTTTAAGATTCTAAAGGTCGAAATCCCGATATCACATTTTTAAGTCAACATATGTGCTTTTTTTCCAGTTTTTAGGTCTAGAAAATTTCTTTTAAACGAAAAATTTACAAAGATCTCAATTTTTTATTTGAACCAAAACCAGTTTTTAAATTGTTCGTCTTTTTCCGCATTCAACGAGTGGTCCATTAAGCTGGGGAACCAAACGGTTCCGGAGTTATGATCGATTGAAGTTTCCGCTCAACGCGCGCCGACCGATTTTTGCGCGCAAAAAAGTCGGATTTGACTGTTATTAGATCAGATTGAATATTCAAACTGAGCAAAATGCTTTATTAGGGACTCTTGAGGGTCGCTGAGTTCAGAAATTACCGATACTTCCAAAACATTCACGTTTTTAAAATTGCAGCTTCGGACAGGACCACTGAGCGGACGGTCGGCGCTCAGTGGGCCTGTAAAATAGCGCTGCGGAGCTGTAATTTTAAAAACGTGAATTTTTTGGAAGTATCGGTAATTTCTGAACTCAGCGACCCTCAAGAGTCCCTAATAAAGCATTTTGCTCAGTTTGAATATTCAATCTGATCTAATAACAGTCAAATCCGACTTTTTTGCGCGCAAAAATCGGTCGGCGCGCGTTGAGCGGAAACTTCAATCGATCATAACTCCGGAACCGTTTGGTTCCCCAGCTTAATGGACCACTCGTTGGATGCGGAAAAAGACGAACAATTTAAAAACTGGTTTTGGTTCAAATAAAAAATTGAGATCTTTGTAAATTTTTCGTTTAAAAGAAATTTTCTAGACCTAAAAACTGGAAAAAAGCACATATGTTGACTTAAAAATGTGATATCGGGATTTCGACCTTTAGAATCTTAAAGTATGCAATTTTAGACGATTTTTCGTCCAAACCGGACTTCCATATCTTTCTTTGTTCAAGAGATATCGAGGTTCATAGGTTTTGACTTCCACCCCCCCTAGCTCCCCCCCAAAATTTTTTGGGGGTCTGAAAATTTGGGAAAAGAAGCGCTCAAGTATGAGTAATCAATAGACAAAGTCTGAAGAACTTCCAGAGGGGGGGCGAAAAAAGCCGTTTTTGCATCAAGCTCTTTGGCAACGCCTAAGGGTTCATACGGCGTTCTTCCTTAGCACGGCAGAATAGAACCCTGCAAAAAGACGGTCACTTTTGTCCAGCGTGTATTCTTGCAGAAAATTTTGCGACGGTCATTAACGGCTCAATTACTGACTTTGACGACGGCTTCGGTCGTTTTTGTTTGAATCCAGGGGTTCGGGAAGGGAAGAGGGTTGTTAAATATTTGCTCGCCAGAGAAAGCCCCGAGCCATGGCGCACGCGACGAAAGACGTTTCTCGTGTTCTTGCGTGCTCAAATGTTGGGGCCACTCCACAGCAATGACGAGAATTATTCGATAGCCGATCGATACATTCATACTTTCTGAATTTTAATAAAAGTCTTAAAAACAAAGATTTAAATTATGCTGCTGTGCTTCAAGTACTCGCGTACAACATTTGCTTGGAATATGCGTTGAAATCACACAGAAAGTATATATAACCTTCCTAAGGAAAAACGTAGTATGAACATTCAAGAGTTGCCAAATTTCCTCCAGATAAAAGTTAGGAGTAAGGAGGATTATGAACATTTTCTTTTGAAATTTTAAGATAATTCAGATCTAATTGCGAATAAAATACTCTAAAAAGCTGGAAGAAAAATATTTACGATTCCCTTGAAAATTCGTATTTCATTAAAGGAAATTTGGCAACATTTGAAGGCTCGTACGGCGTTCTTCCATAGCATGGCGGTGCAGGGCTAAAGAGAAAATCGCAAATTGTTTTGTCCTCCTATGTGCTTTTTTTACGCATGCTTAGTTTCAGCGTCACTTCAAACTGCTATTTCATGACAAATTTTTTACTATATATTTCTAAATCAGAAGTTTTAAAAATATCTGAGATCCACATCACGCTGCAGTTCGTCTAGTATTTGAACCCAAGATAGTATGACCAAGAAACACTTTGAAATAACTTTGAAAGTTCCTTCCTGGTAATTTTTAAAATTGTTTCGTCTTACGATATGCGATATTCACGCAGAATGTATTTTTGATATTATTTTAAATATTTTTTATCAGAATCAAAAACATTTTTTCTCGACGAATTCCGTTAAAAATACAAGAAACTACTGCAGAAGAGGATACACGCAGGGCCGAATTTACCTACTTCTGCCCATGGGCCGCCATGTATTTTGCCGCCCCCTTCTCATTCGTTTTAAAACATCAATAAAGACCATTAAGTGAACGTGCAGCGGGAAGGGGTGCATAAGACGCGTTAACACGTGTTGAACGCATTTTTTACAAAGGCCCATCAACAATACAAGCAAAAGTTCACGGAAATTTGTGCGAAAGTTAAGTACCTTAAGCCTATCTCTGTATGGACAAGGCCCTCCATTTATAAGAAATGAACGAAATAATTATGAAAGAACAAACTGACCGCACTGTGTTTGGCGCAATGCGTAAAGAATTCCTACAATCTTGTAGGCACTATGCGTTTCACACCAACCGCTGCTAAGAACGCACATTCGACGCAATGCGTGAAGTATTCATGCAGCCTTGTAGACGCTATGCGTTTCATGTCAGCCGCTGCTGACCGCACTCTGTTTGACGCAATGCGTGAAGTATTCATGCAGTCTTGTAGGCGCTAATATGTGTTACATGCCGATCGGCCGAGGGCTTCTCCTCTTTATCTCCAGTCCTCGTCATCATTGCTCTCTGCGCCGCGCCGTTCCAGGCCAAAACGCGTGTTTGGGTCCTCTCTTTACTCGACTAATTAAAGGTGCTGTCTGTTATATCACCGAAAGATGACAAAAATAGAAATTACTTTACTCTCAGCAAGTGGAGATATTGTCGCTTTTGCTCGTTTGTAATTTTTTCTTTTTTTCTGAATCCGGTATTTTTGTACACCTGCATTAAAAAAAAATGCTAAATTTGCCGCCCCCTAAAGTCGCCGCCATGGGCCGCGGCCCATGTGACCATCCCCTAAATCCGACCCTGGATACACTTGTACATATATATCGACGGTGAAAGTCGGCAATCACATAACTCGTTTGCGGAGTCTGAAATTCTCCGCCTGTACGTCATTTTTTTAAAAGAGAACAAATTGACATTATTTCTTGAAGTTTTTGCAGAATTTTCTTCGAATTGAGAAGAAAAATCATGACAGTTTTAAAGAATTGCCGTTGACCAGTTTTCCATTTAAAATATAAAGTATGACAAGAAGTCTGCGACGTCGCAAACCGAGTTATGTGATTGCCGACTTACACCGTCGATATGTATCTGCATGCTATAAAATTAACTATTAGAGCTCAGGCACAAAATAACAGTAGAGGTAAGCATGCCTAGATCCAGACTTAGTGAAAAGTAGTCATTAGAGTTCATCATTCACCAATCTTACGAACAAAACCCAACGGATTAAGTATTTTGAAATAAATATTTACTAATAAACTGTCTAGCTTCTTGTTCTTCACGCATTCTTCCGCATCCTTGCTTTTCGTTTTCACTCACTGAAAAAAAAATCTCGGTGTATTTACCAAGAAAAGGGTAAAATTACCAAGAATTCAGGGCTCTATTTGATCCCAGTTTTTTCTTGGTAAGATTACCATTTATGGAATTGATAATTTTACCGAGAAATCTCGGTAAAATTATTGAACTTTCTTGGTAATTTTTCTGGACCTTGGTAAAAACGCCAATATTTTTTATCGACTAGGGTAGAATTACCGAGATAAAATGGCAAAGTTACCGGGAATTGATTACCAATAAAAGTGGTATTCTTACCTAAAAAAAACAGTAAAAATACCAGTTTTTAGGTAAGCTTACCAGTCTGTCTTGGTAAAATTACCAATAATTGGTAAAAAAGTGAGATGGTAAAGGTACCAACGGACCGTGGTAAAAACGCCGAGAATTTTTTTTCAGTGCTCTCTCACACATTCTTGACCGTCTTGAGATTGAATTCATAAATGCGAAAATAAATAAAGGAAACTGACTCCCACCGTTATCAAAAAAAAATATGGTCTCTGTATTCACCCGATTCTTCAAATATTTCCCCGTCGTCGTTGAAAGTCCTGGCGACTGAGTCCGGGTGAAATATTGGTATTTTACGAGCGTCCAAACCTGTCAAAGGAGAATAAAGGGACCGCCGATGAATAAAAGCCGGAAACATATTGTAAGGCGACGCACCGGAAGAACGTTGCCGCGCCGGCCGGAAATAAACATTCTCACGCAAGCCATTTCGGGAAAATTCCATCATCCCACGATCGATGTGACAACTTCCACTTGGCCAAACTGAAAAATCGCGCGTCGTAACATTGATATTGCATGACTTCCAGGGGCAGAAGGACACGGGCAACAGGGAGAAACAACGTATGAACATTACGGTGTTGCCTAATTTTTCCCGAGAGTATATTTATTTTTAAGGAAAGTTATACCCTTTTTTTTCCTTCCAATTTTCAGATGCTTTAGATCGATTTGCGAATAAAAATCTGGAAAAATTTGAGGGAGGGTTCTTTGCAGGGTTGCAGAAATCTTGCATTTTCTGGAAGACGATTTGGCTAAGTCCGGCGGGTCTTACGACGTTCTTTCGAAGCGCGCCAAGACCGTCTCGAGAGCCTAAAACACTCTCGATGAGGCTTTGTTTGGATTTTCCTTTTTTAGTCTCCTTTGCTGCCCCCCCCTTCCGCGCTTTCCCTTTTTCTCAGGGAAGTTTTGTTGTCCATCACCTGTCACGAGAAAGTTGCGTTAACCTTTCGTCCGCCTTCCCTGATGTATGGGCTAATGCATATGCATCAACAAGAGTGAGTCTGTTTTGGGGCAAATGGATCGACTTTAGTTGAAGGTGAAAGGAGCCAAGTTTTTCGGGAAACATAGGGTGTGCATGTTGTAGGCTTTCAATTTAATTTCTCATAAAAAGAAGTTTCCGTTCCAAAATTTGAATTAAGATTTGAAAGTAATTTTGAAGTAAAAATTTGAAGTAAAAATTCGCGGAACATTGAGCAAAAGTTGTGTTCCGTAAACCTATCTCTGTGTGGACGAGGCCTTCCATCAATAAGAAAATTACCCAAAAAATTATGAGAGAACACACATAAATGTGGTATAATACTATTAACTTCCACCGCCACGCTGATCGCACTATGTTTGGCGCAATGCGTGAAGTATTCATGCAGTCTTGTAGGCGCTATGCGTTACACGTCGGCCGCTGCTCGCCGCTGCTGACCGCACTATGTTTGACACTATGCGTGAAGTATTCCTACAGTCTTGTAGGCGCTAATATGTGTTACATGCTGACCGCCGCACCTAGGGCTTCTCCTTTTCATCTCAAGTCCTCGTCATCATTGCTCTCTACGCCGCGCCGCTGCACTCTAGGCCAAAGTGCGTGTTTGGTTTCTCTCATAGCTCGGCTAATGAAAGGTGCTTTGTCTCGTATCACTGCAAAAATAGAAATGACCATACTCTCAGGAAATGAGAGATTTTGTCTCCTTTTCTCATTTGTAATTTTGTTTAATACCTACATTTAAAAAAAAAATGCAACATTTGCCGCCCCTTAAATTTGCTGCCATGGGCCGCGGCCCATGTGGCCACCCACTAAATTCGGCCCTGCTGCTGACCTCGTGAGCGCTGGTAGAGTACCTATATTGAGAGAGTATGGCCACTGGGCCCCATGGAGAGGCTTAGGACCCAAAAATGGCGGTGCGTTGTTTTGGTTTTTGTGGAAGGGAGGGAGGTCATTGCCAACTTTTGACGGTTTTCACCAACCGCACTTGCTGCCAACCTTACTACATCTAAGATAATTTTTCTCAAAAATTGCACACGATTAGCCTTAAAAATATGGAAAGAAGTCGCAATAGTGCATTTGAGTAAATTTCTCGTTACGATAAGCAAACAAAACTACATTTTGAGTCATTTTGCATTACATTAATTTATGGCGTCCGCCATTTTTGGGTCCTAAGGGCTCCATTCAGCCTAAGATGGCTGAGCCAATCAGAGGTGGTAACACCAGTGGCCATACTCTCTCAATATAGGTACTCTAGCGCTGGGGGACACGGATGAATTTTGAAAAATGACAATTTGACAACGGGCGGGACGCACGCGTTAACAGCCAACACGCAGCGAAATTTATTGATAACAAAACTTGGTCTGGGAACACAGGCTCGACTAACTCCTGCCGCCGCGCCACTCCACCCCGCGCGGACGAACAAAAGCTGACGGATGAATGAGGAAAGTTTTTCAGGCTCCGAAATTTATTACGCAACAAGGAGAGCGTTATGCCGGTAATCAACTCGATCCCGCTCCAACTCTGGAGTTTGATTCATCCCGGCCTCATTTGGACGCATTCGAGCTAAAAAGACCTATGTTGCACGTTAAGCCCTTGCACATAGGTCCTTTTAGCATAAATACGTCGTGCTAAAAGGAACTATGTTGCACGTTAAGCCCTTGCACATAGGTCCTTTTAGCATAAATACGTCGTGCTAAAAGGAACTATGTTGCACGTTAAGCCCTTGCACGTAGGTCCTTTTAGCATAAATACGTCCATTTAGTCCACTTGCCTCTTTGATGAACCGGCAAGGCAATTTTTCTGCCCGTGAAAACTCCCCGCGCATCCCTTCCCCTCTCCCACCCCCTCGCCCCCCGATCGCGTATGATTGCGATCAAAGTCCCGCATATTCGTTCGACGACCACTCTGCTTGATAAAAAACGCCGTATCAGCATTCGAATGTTGCCAAATTTCCTCTTATTAAATATTTATTTTTGAGGAAAGTTATAAATATTTTTCCTTGGAACTGTCAGACTTTTTGGATCGGATTACGAGCGATATCCTCTGAAAAATCGGAGAGGGGGTATTCACAAATGTTCCTGAAAATTCGTGATTTGTCGAGGGGAATTCGGCAACGCCTAATGGCTTGTACGGCGTTCTTACTTAGCACGGCAGTATTTCCACGCTTTCACTCGCTCGCAGAAAAATGCGCTCGTCAGTTCTGAAATTTTTACTCAGTGACGAAATCAAAATAAAAAATACAGGAATGCTTTAGAAGAGAGCGATATGGATCGGTTCCGCCTATTATATCTTTCTGCCGAGCTGGGGAAGAATGCCGTATGCACATTCAGACGTTGCGAAGTCGTTTCCGATAAAAATCGAATTTTCCTGAGCGGAAATGAATATTATTCTTCAATTCTCTCGCAAAAATTTACTTCACAATTTTACCTAGAGTCTCTGAGAATTTCAAAGAAAAACATTCATACATTTTTTCTGAAGTTAATATTTTTTCAGAGGAAAGTTGACGACGCGACGTCCGAATGGTCATACGGCGTTTTTTTTTCAGTCATCTATGACAAATGTAAGTACTCGTTGGAAAAAAAAAAATTGACTATCTTTCATCCTAGTCGGCTCAAAATTAGGCATCCTAGAATACACGATACTCAAATGCTCGATGACATTTTTCTCATTTTTTGGATAGTTTTTATACGACTCTCTTTGGTTTTTTTCATCTCAAAAATAATTCCTGAGAAGTTAAAAATGGCTTTCCCATAGTTTTGGAAGAATAGTGAAAAAAGAATGAATGCTCTTCAAATACTGTCTACTTCATTCATGCGTATCTAGGAACCAAGTATTCCTGATTCTTGTAATTACTATCACGATTTTTCATCAAATTTAGTAGTATGACATGACAAAACGTTAAAATTCTAATATAAATGATGCTGACAATCCATTGAAATATACTTTTTTAAATGCAAAAAAAAAAAACTGCTAGGTCAGAACTGAATGCAAACGTGACAATAATTTTTTAATGCCCGATGTCACTCTACTCATAAAATAAGTCAAAATGCCTTCCTATTTTTGTGTATGCAATACGCGCAGCATCAGATCACGAATAGTTGTATCAAGGCGTTAAAAGCAACGTAGTATTGAAACTGTGTAGCTCAGAGAGAGACAGAAACTGCAGGGTACTATCTTTGACTGATTTTTGAAGAAGAGGAAGAAGAATAAGAAGAAGAAGAGGAAGACGAGGAAGAAGAAGAAGAGGAAGACGAGGAAGAAGAAGAAGAGGAAGACGAGGAAGAAGAAGAAGAGGAGAATGAGGAGAATGAGGAGAATGAGGAGAATGAGGAGAATGAGGAGAAGAAGGAGAATGAGGAGAAGGAGGAGAAGAGGAAGAAGAAGAAGAAAAACATTCCAAGCGGGTGCAGGTAATTTTTGGTGCATTAATTGGGACAACTATTCATGGCATACACCCTTATTATGACAAGGTTACCAAAATGAGGGTCTTTTTGAATTGAGCTTTTAATATCTGCAACACGGAACAGCCAGGTATAATCCGATTGCTCAAAAGTGTAATTTGCATCCCGTTTGCAACGCATTTCATTTATCTACTCATTAATACATTCCGACGATACCGGACGCCGGAAAACAAAAAGAACGTATGTCCTCGGAGAGAGAGCCGATTATGCGCGTTTCCTCTTAACATCGTCCAACTTCGCTTTGCATCGTTCTGAGCTGCGGTTCTCGCAAGAATTATGATTGCGTCGTCAAAGAAATTCCGACAAAAACGGCTATGAAAAGTGAACTAAACTGCCTTTGATGTGTGTGAGCAGCACCGATGAATGCTGCGCCCGTTATGAGTTTTTGCACAATAAATCCGAAATGAATTTTATTCGAGCGCCAATACCGCAACGGTAGTACACCTCAATCTCTCCAACGATCGGCCACTGTCGCCGGAATCGCCTGATAATACATGAGTACATCGTTCAAAATGTTGAGGTGGATTCTGTAGCATTCTTCACTCCCGAACGTCTGAAGCTACCGACTCGAATCATGAGGATGTGGCGCGCTGAGAGAAAATCTAACATTTGGACGTAAGTACATACATAAAGCCGCTTTTATAGCGCCGCCTCGCGCTCTGCGACGCCCAATCGCCATTGCACCCTATCCTCCCAGAGATCATCAGGCAATGGGCAGTGGGCACCTTCTGATCTCCTCCTCCACCCCTTGTCGCCAACCTTTCACAGGACGTCCACGCCGTCGCCTTCCGGGAGGAACCCAGTCGAAAACCTGCTTGGGCAACCGATCGTCTGCCATCCTTCGCACATGTCCATACCGGACCAACTGCTTGGACCTGATATCGTGCACGATGTCCTTCTTCACACTCATTATCTCGCGTGCCTTTTCACTGCGGGTACGCTCTCTTCTCGATATCCCAGCCGACCTTCACAAAAAGTCCATCTCAGTTGCACATCTACATTTGGAGGTACTCATGCCAAAAGGAACTAGAGACGTGTGGGGAGGGCGCGGTGTGCTCATTTGTGCTGGATAAGAAACAATGTAAAAGAGGACGTGATTCCTCTTGGAAAAATGGAGCAATGGGATTTTACGTTAAATCAAAAGGGACCAAGTACCAAAATATGCTATAACTTATGAGCCGTGGGCATGTTGTGTTACAAAAGTATTGTGGCCAGGACTCATGATTTAGAGAGCCCCATGCGCTATGTTGCCGCCGACGTCACTGGCATTTTCTACTTTCTAAGCATTCTTATTCTTACGGCCCGACTAACAAGCGCACTCCTTCTTTCCCAACAGTCTCTGGTTCCTTTCATCATAAATATATCCAATTCGACCACGAGACAAGATCCGAACGAAATTATTTTCTCTATTTAGGGTTTCCATCGTTCTTATGCAGAACGATTCTTCGTTCTTATGCAGAACGGTTCTTATTGCATCGTTCTTATGTTGGTGAGGAAAGGAATTGGGGTAAAATAATTAATAACACTGGAAAAAAACCACATTGGATCTAGAGTCCAGACTCTTGAAAACATCGACAAAAAAAAAATACTCTTGATTCAATCGGATTTTTGCTTAAATCAAAAGGAAATTCAGAGGCTTGGTTCTTGATTTAACCTTAAATCTGATTGAATCAAAAGTATTCTTACTTGTCGATGTTTTTAAGAGTCTGGACTCTAGATCCAATGTGTTTTTTTTCCCAGTGAAGAAAAACTCGTAGCACGGCAATTAAATTTATTCAGAATTTTTTGCCGCAAAGAGCACTTAAAATTAAACGGATTTTTTTCCTAGGTTTTAAAGTTTTACTGCGATAAACGGCGCGAAATTAGTCTCAAACAGCGGTATTTCGTGTATCGCACCTCAGAAACATCTTAACTTTACTTTCGATTTTCTCGACGAAAATTGTGACACGCTTTAAGTGCGCCAGTCTGAGCTACAAATCTCATAGTCTCCGCTCACAAAGAGACGATTCGGGAAAGTAATTCAGAGTCTAGAGAAGCCTCAAGCCTCTCGTCACTAATGAAATCCTTGATTCAATTTTATCCTTCACGTTTCACAAGTCACAACACACATGATTCGGGTAATGAGGTTTGAAAATCTATGCTCTCAACCGTTGGTTCCTCGGTTCCTTTTCGCATCCTTGATTTCTCCCGATTCGATACGTTATTACTCGATTTGATGGAGCTCCCTTTCTCTTCCTTCTCTGCACATCTGTTTTACAATCTCGAGAAACAGAAACCAAAAACCGTATACCGCCTTTGAAAAACAATTATCATAGAGCGATTCTACAACAGTCGAAAATAACGCTGCAGCCTTGGGGCCTGAGAATATTTTCGACGCACCGTGGACCGAGTCAATATAGGAGAGGTCGGACACAATTTGGCAACCCTAAAAGCTTATAGCTCCGTCTCTACAAAATTTTGAGGTTCTATTGGTTTCCTCGTAAATTTTCTATCATGAGTACCCATTAAAATTTTAAATGTGACAAAATAAACATCGGAATTAGAAGATTTATTCAAAATTTTCATGTCCGACCTCTTTAATTGAATCGATCCGCTGTGCGCCGTTATCATTACAGCTTTGTAAAATATACTTTGAATCCATGAGTTGACACTGATATAATAGAATCGGATCGTAGGATTTCTGATGCAAGACCATGACTCGAAGAAGCATAGGGAGAAGGAGAGGACGAAGAGAGACGGAAGAATTTTTTTCGTATTGTTCTCCCTCCTCTCCTTACTCTTCTTCTACCTCCTTTTCTTTTTCTCCTTCTCTTCCACCGCCCTCTTTTTTTCTTTCGCCATCTCCTTTTCATTTCTCTTTTTTTCCTTCATTTTCTTCCTCTTATTTTTCTTCCTCTTCCTCCTCTTCCTACTCCAATCCGTCCTCCGATGTCTGATACCTCCTAATTAGACAAATATTGGTAGTCTTAGGCTATCGACCTTATAAGTTATTTCGAAATTCCCAATGTAAGTATGATCCGGGAAGAACTTAACACCATCCGTAATGATTATAAGGTTTGCTCGGTGATTAGTCGGGCACAATAGAACGAACGATACCTTGCTTCTACATAGTGCAAATTATTCTGATTTTCCAGCGCTCTTCCAATCTGGGACAGACTATACATTCATACTCAACCATTTTCAGCTGCTGTGCAATATCGATTGGACTACATTTTGCAATTTGGAACTATAAATTCTAGCCCGGTTTAAAAACAATGTACATATGTGCCATTGGTTTCTCTGCGCACATAAGTGTTTTTCCAGAAGAGCCAGAATTTATAGTTCCAAATTGCAAAATGCAGTCCAATTCCGTTTTGTTCAGTCTCCCCGTATGCAAAGTACTCTTCGCGAGGAAACATGCACGACCTTACGCATGTCATGGTGAGGATGATCCTACGATCTACTCCTGGTCCACGTTTCCTGTTTCTCAGCATGTCACAATGTAGACAACCCGCACCAAAAAGCGTTGGTTCGTCTTCCTTTCATTGAATAAAATAGGAGCGGAAATTTTATAAAACCATACCTGAGATACGCGATTTTGCATTTTACCATCGAGATCCTCTCAACGTCCTTCGGAGGAGCCTCCAATAAAAGTTACTCACAATCGAAATGATTACGAGCTGTATAAAGTTTGTCGATACTCGTCTTTGCGTCACAAAATGTTTATTCTCGAAAAGAATGAAGACGCAGCGGTAGAGGGCTGACGAAACAAGACGGAGTTCGAGACTATCAGAAGCAGAAGAGCTTAGGACGGAGAGTGACTCAAGGAAAGCAAGTGGCTTTGGCAATTCTACAGGGGGATCTAACAGCGGTCCCCATTTAATTTAAATTAAGTTATTCGACGCCTTCCTCCGACTTTATAACTAGTTTTTGATCATTGGGCCGCCGGGATCAACATTTCTTCCGTCCCTTTTTTGCGCAGTGGTTGCGGCGTTCATAAAAAAAAAGTTCCCAGTGTACGCTTTGTCGCAATAAATAGCACTTAAACAGTGTCGCCATATCTCTACTTCGACTGAACTCTCATAATGGGTCCACTGGAAAAAAACACATTGGATCTAGAGTCCAGATTCTTAAAAACATCGACATGAAAAAATACTCTTGATTCGATCAGATTTCAGCTTAAATTAAGAACCAAGCCTCTTAATTTGAGCGGATTTCCTTTTGATTTAAGCTTAAATCTGATTGAATCAAGAGTCCTTTTTCTTGCCACTGTTTTCAAGAGTCTGGACTCTAGATTCAATGTGTTTTTTTCCAGTGTCTGTTGCAAACTTTAGCTGAGGCATGATAAAAAATTGTTTCTCGCGAAAATGGCTCTAAAATCACTTTAAGCACATCAAAAGGTTTGAAATCCCCTCATAATTTCACAATCTACGTAGAGATGTTGAGCTTTTTTGAGCTTATCACTTCGAAATTATCACTACGGCAAACACAAAATTTAACTCTTAACTTCACAATCTGCAAATTTTGAGCTTTTTTGAGCTTATCACTTCGAGTCGTGCACCACGGCAAAAACATAATTGATTCAGATGAGACACACGGGGAACAATTTTCATCATAGACGAGAATTTTTGTTCGGTTAACCAGAAATCGTATGGAGTGACAAAGTGTTTCTTTGAAATAACAGAAATACCTCATGGAAATAAGCAAGATTGAAGGCGCGATTTCGCAAGGGGTGAACTTTCAATCATTCGCTCTATGCTGCCAATAGGGTGTCACTCAGATTTAGGAGAAAAGTTAAAAAACGAGGCTGGATTTCGTCTCTCCTATCTTCAGTTGCAATGCTCACATAGCTCTCGACGCACCACTACTAATGAGACCAACGGATAAAACACAACGTGTATTAAAGCCAGAAAAAGGAAGCGCGTTCATAACGGCGCGGAGATACAACTATTCGTACTTGATGGATGTCCGTGCTGTATCTGCAAAATTGAAGGCGCTATAGAGCAAGGCGTGAATCCTCAACACTCCGCTTTATACTGTCGATGAATCTAATTCTGGAGAAAAATTAACGAGGCCCTAAGACGCGTCTCCTATCTTCGGCTGTGTTAACACTCGATTTTCTTCTTTTTTTTTAATTTGACGTCTGATTCTTCTCATTGGATACATTTGCAGACTTATATCTAAAGATCGTTTGTATTGACCCCGTACAACCCGCGAGGCCCGTTTTTTTGGTAAGCCTTGATCAATTTGACCCCGTTTAGGATCCGTAGATTAAGGATTAATCCACTTTCGATAAGGCCCTGTCCCCACGGGAGATTTTCGGTGGATAAGTCGTACGCAGCGTCGAATCGCGTATTGGGAACTTCGGTGATTTTTCGCCGTTGCCGTCTTAACGGAACGGGGCTCTTACAAAATACGATCACCAACTGAGCAAGGTGGGAGACGGGATAAAATTAAAGGATTAGTAAAACCGGTCGAATGTAGATGAAATCTAACTATCAAAAAAGCGACAAAATGTCACACAATTTGCATTTCCCTTCTCTTCTCTGAGTTTGTTGCTTCGTGATCCAACTGTGTAGTTGGATCATGAGTTGAGAGCTTTTTGGAACAGCGATAAATATAGAGGCAATGTAGAAGAAGAAGAAAAGAAGGGGACATAAAAAAGGGGGGAAATAAATCGAAAAATAAAATAAAATCTGGAAAAAATAAAACAAAACAAAATAAAATCTGGGAAAAATGAAACAAATAATATAATAAAATCTGGAAGAAAATAAAATAAAGTGGCTCCACCCGACACACTGGCAAGGTGTCATTAGTGGGTGTTTAATTTTCGTTTTTTGTTCGTACAAGCTTTTCTGTGTATTTGTATGAAACGGAAATAAAGTGAATTTGAATATTGAGTTCGTCAATATTTTTTGATGCTGCGGAAGGGTGACTTTTGCGGCGACGAATCGCGGGTGGAAGTCTTGTGGAGACAAAACTTAAGAAACAGCTCTTATTTCCGCCCTGAGGGCCGATTATTGAAATCGATAGACAAAGCTATAGACAAAGGAGACAAAAGAGATACGGAGAGATCCTTTTGGTGGAAGCGGGTGGTTTTAATGGACAAAGGAGGTAGAAAATCGACTAACTAACAGCAACCCACGAGAGACCCGACAGTTAGACTATCATTTTCTTCCTTTGTCTATAGGAGCCACCCATTTCAACCAATAAGATCGTTCCATACTCCCTATATCTTCTTTGTCTATAGATTTGTCCATCAATTCCAATAATCGGCCCGCTGGAATTTTAGACTTATATACATTTCATACAATTTCTAACTTTTAAACTGAAATAAAATTTATGTTCAAAGTTCATTATTATTCTACTAAATTTGAAAAAAGTTTGAAAGCGACTGTTAATTTTACGGGCCAATTGCATCCTTTGCGGCAACGCCAGGGTAGGACTCTTCCGACAGGCGTGCCGTTCTGCTTAAATGAAACTTTGATGGACTTATATAGAGGGAGCCAATTACGCGGGTCCCGTGGGCTTAGTCTGACAAATTGTTTTCAAATACCTCTGCGCCGGGTCGTTTTATCGTTAAGAGATGAAGGTGAAATCGAAGCTCCATTGATTGGTCCCTGAATATTGAGAGTTTTACTGGAGCGTCGAGTCGTTTTCTCCTCGTTCGTTGTGGTGTTCTCTTCTTCGAGGTCAACACAGCTTGAAAACCGACGATCTAGAAACTGTAGATTGGTAGTGGCCTACGAAAAAATGTAACGAACATGGAGCGGTCGTTCGGTAGGCGAGCATAGAGTCCCTTTATACTGAGAGTTAAGACAATGTGAATCCATCTCTGATTGGTTCCCGTATTTTAGGTCTTCACAGTGTCACAAACGGGAATAAAGATTACATTTTCACCGATTGCAAAGATTATAATCTGGAATGGACCAGGGAATTACGGGTTCGGCAAGGAACAAACGGAATGAGAGAAGGAACGGAGAAAGGAATTCGAGAATGGGCCGATCAAAGATGACAAAAAACCTTCAATTTCTGTAATCTCTATTCCCGTTTGTTACTCCATGAGGGGGTGTTGTCTTGACTCACGTATAAAGGGACTCTAGGCGAGCATAGGAGTCCCTTTATACTGAGAGGAAAGACAACCCCCCTCATGGAGTCACAAACGGGAATAATGATTACACAAACTGAAAGTATCTCGTAATCTTTGATCAGCTCATTCTCGAATTCCTTTCTCCGTTCCTCCTCTCATTCCGTGTGTTCCTTGCCGAACTCGTAATTCCCCGGTCCATTCCAGATTATAATCTTTGCAATCGGTGAGAATTTAATCTTCATTCCCGTTTTTGACACTGTGGAGGCCTAAAATACGGGAACTAATCAGAAATGGATTCACATCGTCTTAACTCTCAGTATAAAGGGACTCTAGGCGAGCAGGGAGTGGGATTGGGTAATTACTATCTTCGTCATAACCTCAAGAACATGGGATCTTACGGGAGTTTTTACAATAAACGATTTAGCGTTGAAATTTTAATCGTAAGCTCACTTGAAGAATACCCCAAACCTAGGTCCATTTTGTCCTCTTACTGCAAAACTCATGATTCAACATCTTTGATATGAAGATGGGACGAGACTCTACTCCTGAGAAACTTTCAAAACTCATATCGGTGCCTATATACTCACTGATAAATCCGATAACTGCATGTCAATTACAGCGACGTGAAGTTGAACCATTCACGTGCAAGAGACCATGCTTCAATACTCTGCCGATCGGCGGCGAATATTATTCGACGTTCTCGCACACACGACGTTGACAACTTAATGGAATTTTCCTCAGTTTTCAAATTAATCCTTCGTAACTGCATAGATTATTGCTCAGGAACTTCAACGCTGACTACACTCCTTGGGAATAGATGCTTTTAACAGGGCTGTGGGAGGCTTCAAAGTATCAACTGTTCAATCGCATCGTTGCGTTGCCTGGTTGCCTACATCTACGGCAATTTTCTAAGCCGGACTGCCAGAAACGCCAATAGGGAGGATTATGATACGACAAACAAATCCCGTAAGAAAGGAGGATCTCATTCATAGGATCTCATTTTCCGACATAAATTCCAACAATTCTGCCGTGACAGCAAAGAGAGCAGCAAGGGGCAAATTTTCGAAATCGAGTTTCCTTCAAAATTCGTCTAATCTCTTTTGGATGAAATCACTGAAATTGCTAAAACAGCGAAATCACACGAAACAAATGAGAAAGCCGTAAGTGCGCAAAAAATGACAGGCAAAATAGCAGTAAGAGACAATGTTCCTCCAGAGAGCCAATGATAACAGTGCTTTCAAGTAAAGTGCCGCCCTCTTCTGCCAATTTCTAACCTGAAAATGTGTTTGTTGCGTGTCCAAAATGCAACTACGAAAGCATGCAAGAGATAGCACTTCCGGCTGTCTTGCCTAAAAATGACCTAGCATGAAAATGAAAAATACTCTTTTTTGGGGGTCTCTTGTCTCTGGTCAGCACTCTCCCCTTATAGATACTTTATCCTCTCTATTGGACGTATTTCTATCAAACGGAACTAAGCGCCAATTTGAGTTCCTTTGGAGGAATTTAGAATCCCGGATAGCGCGTTCTGTCAAACGGACCTAAGCGCCATGGAAAAGCATTGCGAGTATAGGACGGAATAAGCCGGACGCCCGATTACGCCGCCAATCCAAGCCCCCTCCTACCTTCCTCACCCTATGGCGCTTAGGTCCGTTTGATAGAAATACGTCCTATTCTAATAAAATCATTTTCAAGACACTCGATGGGCTGGGGTGAGGAAGGGGAGCTCAAAGTCCGAAATTCCCATTGGTGGAGTCCCGTCCGGAGGTGCGTTGATTGATGCACCTCTCTTTTTTTAATTCTTAATTTTTCTGTGGTTTTTTCGTTTGAGATTCCGCCAGGCCCGCGAAGCGGACCTTTGGGGGCGCTCAGCACCCCGAGAGTTGGGCCGCGTAGTGGCCAGGGGAGGACCCCCTAGTATAAAGGAACCCATGTCGATTGTCTCTCGATGAGAGTTCTCTCCGAGGATTTTTCTGGATGTTTGCTCGACCCGGCATCCCGGGACGGCGCCTGCAAGAGAGTTAATTTTGTAAACAAGTGAAATTCGCTACTTTGACGGCGGAAATTCGGAAGTTGTTAACGAGGACCCGCGCGGAGGAGGCGACCAACACCGACGCATCCCGGTGCCCCGGGAGGCGGGGGCGGAAACGTGGTCTGCGCATCGGGATCCGGATCCGGCGGGAAACTTGGAATGCGGAAGGAAACTCACGTGTAACATACTTTATCACCGATAATGATTCCTCCCGAGTTCGGCTCGCTTTTGATCCGTCCGCCACCGCCGCGCCGCACCTAAGCCGACTTTGCCGCTACTTACCCAGAGCGCGCCACCGTCGCCTCGAACCTCCGACTACGGAATTTCCGACGGAGCGGTAGGTTGTCGATGTGTAGATACCTATATTGAGAGAGTATGGCCACTGAGCCCCATGGAGAGGCTTAGGACCCAAAAATGGCGGTGCTTTGTTTTGGTTTTTGTGGATGGGAGGGGGGTCATTGCCAACTTTGGACGGTTATCACCAATCGCACTTGCTGCCAACCTTACTACATCTAGGATAATTTTTCTCAAAAATTACACACGATTAGCCTTAAAAATATGTTAAGAAGTCGCAATAGTGCATTTGGGTAAAGTTCTCGTTACGAAAAGCAAAGAAAACTACATTTTGAGTCATTCTGCATTACATTAATTTATGGCGTCCGCCATTTTTGGGTCCTAAGGGCTCCAATCAGCCTTAGATGGCTGAGCCAATCAGAGGTGGTAACACCAGTGGCCATACTCTCTCAATATAGGTACTCTATCGATGTGGGGACGGATTCTTCCGCAGCCCCCACCCAGAAGCCGAATATCGAGTATCGTGTAAAAATTTGAATAACTTGTACAAAGTTTGATGAGAGTAAAACTGAAACTGAACATGACGTCGTGTTCGACAAACAGCTTGTCTGGCACGGTCATGTCAATAGGATGACGGCTGCCAAAAAAGATGCTTGATTGGGTTCCTCCTGGGAGGAGACGAAGGGGACGCCCGGTAAAAGGGTGGCGACAGGGGTTTTGGATGAGATGAGGGATTGCCAATCCCTGATGACTTGTGGGAGGACCGAGCTTTGTGGCGGTTAGGCGTCGCAGAGCGCCAGAGAGCGCTGTGAGAGCGACTCTTGTGTGGGTAAAACTAGAATTTACGAGATAACGACTGTTGAGCAACAACTGGTCATAGGTGATTCCGCGGGGGGGGGGGGGCGTGCATTCATTTTCCCGTTCGCCCGAAAAAAGAAGGGAGAAAAGGGGAAGAAAGAACATGCAAAGGAATAGTCGGTGCAGATGACAGGACCTTCTATTCACAGGTCTCCTGCACCTCCTTTGTTATACTTGCAGAACTTTTTTGTTGTGAGAACAGAACTTCGGTCGTGAATACAGAGTACTCCACCCTCATGGCGGGAACCTCTGTAGCTGTAATGAAGGAAGTGCAAGAGCCCTATGAACAGAACTATTTTTTTTTTTTAGTGAAGGAAGGGAGGTAGGAAAATGGAGGGAAGAACGCTTCTATTTAGCAATTATTCATGACGAAGTTGACTCAAACTGCATATTAGATGCTTTAAGATTTCAAAAATTTTCGGGAGAAACCCTTCGGACCCCCTTTCTGCTCCTCCTCCCCCCGTTCGAAGTTTCGAGATCCGCCTATGCGACTGATGATGACCCTCATTTTTACCGCGTGAACTCGGCATACTTGGAAGTCGTAAAAATCATCTAGTATATTGACAGTAACACAAAAACGTGTACCTCCATAGCAGTGTTACTTTTTTGCTCTCTTTAGTTTAGGAAGAAAAAACTTCAGTGAGGTGGCGTGCTTTGCGATATATCGATAAATCGGCCGTTTAAACTTATGGAAAAGTATCGATGAAAAGGGTGTTCGCAGCGAACACCTGAAATATCGATGGATCGCAAAGCACGCCACGCCACTGAAAAGCTTCCACCATCTCTGAGAAACAGAGGAACGTCTCTATTTGGACCGCGTTTGGCAGAAAAGAACCAAGTCACATCAGCTACTGCCAAATTCAACCGGGCATTTATTTTACAGGAGAACATTTGTGCGGACTCCTTTGAACATGTTAAGAAATTTGCTTTGTACAGTGCAGAAAATTCACTGAAATTTGCTCAATTTTCATGTAAAAACTTAAATTGCCCAACTTTTGGCAATAGCTAATGTAGCTTGGTTCCTTTCTGCTAAACGCGGTCCATATGTCTCTGCGTATCATCAACTTACAGGATATAAAATTAAATTCAATACAAATTCAATAGAAACCTGACAACGCATTTTCGTTTGACAGGAGTCTCTTCCGCACTATATAGAGATCTAAGCATGCATTCTCAACGCAGTCTATATGACAACCGCACGCCACATTGTGCGAGTAATAAGTTGATTCACCCGACTTTAGGTCGGCTCCTGGAAAATCGATCTTGATGGATCTCTGTCAAAGGATCTCAAGAGGATCAGGAAAATAATGTTGCGCCATCCTCATCCGACCTGCCTCGCTCCTTTGTCGTGCGCAACTTGACATCAATTCAACTCAAGTCGTGAGATTCGGTTCAGTTTAGGTCTACATCAAAACACGCTTTCCTTTACCGCGGTCCGTGCTATGGGCTCAGTTCTCAGAATAAGCTCACAGGTCGTGGAGAGAATACTGCAACAAAGTGACATAAAGGGAATGGATAATTAGAATCGGGGGTGACTGAGATTAAAAGTGTGCGCGCGAAACACCTCCTCGAACGGGTTTATGACTGACCGATTTAGGACCAGCTCCAAGAAAAGTCAAAAGCGCTAAGTTTGGTCGCGTTGACTTTCAACAGCAGAGTTCTCCGTAAGATTAGTGTTAACCGCATTAATTTAACTTCTTTGTCTTGGAAAATTTCCGGGTTTTTAGGCTTCTTTGTCGAAGAAATTCTATCTAATGAGCCAGGAAAAATTGAATGCAGTATAAGCTCCTCTTCTGATCATATAAATTAAATTAAATATCTTGGAAATAAAATAGTTCCTTGGAGTGAAAGCAAATTTCATGGACTGCGTGGCACGGCACCCTTAGTCAGACCACTTATTCACGAATCACCTGCTCCACTAGAATTTCCTTCATTTCTTTGGGTATGCAATTTAATCAGCGGGAAGTTAAAGCAGTTGCTCGAGGCCGCTTAAGAACTGCCGAAGAGAAACTTTAAACGTGTTCTTCGCGTTACTTAAATTTCTACCTTAAAAATTGCCGATTATTTCTGAGCTTTTCGTTTGTGATTTATCTATCGATTGTAACCAAAAAAAACAATTAAATATCATCCGAGTTTCTGAATCGTTACAATGAGGATACATATTTTCCCTTTAATTATGGTAAAAACTGGAGCTGAAAGTCAAAATAGTGACAGACAGTCCTACAGCATTCTTGCAGTCTTAAATGAACCGATTGAGGACCAGCTCCAAGAAAAGTGAAAAGCGCTAAGTTTGGTCGTGTTGACTTTCAACAGCAGAGTTCTCCGTGAGAGTAGTGTTAACCGCATTAATTTTATTTCGACGGTCTTGTAGGCGCTAATATGCGTTCCTCGCCAACTGACCGATTGCACTGCGTTTGGCGCAATGCGAGAGGTATTCATGCAGTTTTGTAGGCGCTAATATGGGCTGTACGCCGACCGCACTGTTTAGCGCAATGCGTGAAGTATTGCTGCAGTCTTGCAGGCGCTAATATACGTTTAACGCCGGCCGCACTGTGTTCGGCGCGATTAATCGAACTCACATTAGAATAATCGTGGCATCGAATAATATGGCTTGAAAGGCCCATGTTGTGTTTCTACGCCGTATGAGTATTCCAACGTTGACTCGATTCTCGAAATCTTTTTTCCGAGAAAAATTAGGAAAGTTCTTTAAACCAACGACCATTATCCAATCTTTTCTTTTCATTTATCATCAGAAGGTTTGACATCCATGACTTGTCAACGAACTATCGTAGATAAGCGTTAACATAAGAATTCGTTTATTTTCCAAATGTTTCCTGTTTTACCAAACTTCTACGTTCAATTAACTTCATTTTAAATTCACGCATTCCTGTTGCAGATGTTAAGGTTTCTATCCGCACAATGATTGCGCTTCCTTCGCGCAATCCTCGTACATTCCCTTAGACCTTTCGCGCAATCCTGGATTGCCGTTTTTAATGTGCGCATCATTTCCATGAGTCATTTCCCTTTGAGAAAATGTAACAATGAGTAACAAGTAGATACAAATTAAAGATGTAATCTGCCTTTCAATTACGGAAAGATTAGTTCCAGTAATTCTAATTTTAATTATTATAGCTATAATTTAAACTGGTAATAGATTTAAAATAGTTAATGAAAACAGTAAAATTAAGCAAATAGTAAGAAATATATACGATTCACACAAAATTTTTACTACTACTTACTAAAGAAAAGGATATTTATAAAAAAAAAAAACTTTTTTTTTGGCAAGTGAAAATTCGTTCATGGTTTAGTGACCCATTCTTCGTATAGTTCAAGCAAGCTGTTTTCGGTGACGAGACGTAGGAAGGAGATAGCTAGCAATAAGGTGAAGCAGCCTGCTCGTTCCTTCTTTATCACACGTCCCTCTTGTCTGCGCGCCCTTCCGCGTCCGTATCCCCGCCTCATTAGTCTTCTCCCCTGAGCAAATTGAAACTAAGAACGCTAGCGTTTATTGCTTTGACTTGAGATGGATTTCGGGGATCGCGGCGGCTTGACTCCGGCTCCTGGTTCGAATTTGAAGCACGTTCCGATAACCGGCAATTTGGCCGCGGTTTAGGACCATGTTGCCACATCCAGAGTGAAACATTTTAAATAAAACCCAGAAGAAATGTAACATCATCACCAGTGATCCTGATTTGGAAAGGTCTTTCACTGCACGGAAAAAAAAATTGCTGCTTCAACAATTCAATTGCTAAAAACAGTGAGTGCAATGTTTCAACGCAGATTTTACAACAAAAAAATGCTACTTTAACCACGTTGTAAACTAGTTTAACCACAAGGGTGGTTAAAGTAGCATTTTTTTTTGTTGTAAAATCTACGTTGAAACATTGCACTCACTGTTTTTAGCAATTGAATTGTTGAATCAGCAATTTTTATTTTTTTTTTTCCTCGTGATCATCACAGTTACAACGGCAAAAAACTTAATGACTCTAAACGGGGAACATGACGTTGTTTCTCGGAGAAGGGAACGGAACTCAATTCAAAGGTTGCAAAATTGACTTAAAAAATTCATTCCTCTACGAGAATGTACCTGTGTTATTTTAGTCCATAATTATTCTAGAGTGCCTTTATAGGGAGAGTATGGACAACTCGAAAATTTGGAGGTTAGGTTCGATCAGGTCATGTAGCTCTTGGGACCCAAAAGGGTGGCTAACCTATGAACTCGAATTATCCAGTGGTACTAATTTAAACTGCGAGAGTAGGTACACTGATTAAAAAGTATAAAAGCACGTGTAAAGCACGAAAACTTCGATTTCGCAGGAATTTTCTCAGTTTCATAGTCTTAATCCTTAAAAACGCTTGTTCACATTGCGCTGTCGGTCCTATTGATTAATACTTCAAATGTAGAGGTTGGCACTTTCTGGTGATTTTTGTTTTTCACGTTGTCGCCTTTTTAGGTCCTAAGAGCTACATAAATCGAGTTTTCCATACTTTCCCTATAAAGGTACTCTAATCATCACCAGTGCTTCTCAGATTTGGAAAGGTCTTTCACTGATTATTGTCACAGTTCCAACGGCGCAAAACTTGATGACTGAAAACGGGGAACATCCCTGGTAAAAATTAGCGATAGGAGCTGCGTTTCAAAATACCGTAGGAATTCTTATAGCCGGCTAAAGAAGGCAATAGAAAATCATATAGCTGGCTGTAGAAAGCGAAGCAAATCATATAGCCGGGCTATACGAAGCGATAAAAAAGTATGCAGCCGGGCTATAGTTCCTATCGCCGGGCTTTACACTTTATCGCCATCGGCTATAAAAGGCTATAAGAAATTGTGCAGAAATGCGTGTGCTTTGGAAATCTTATTTGGAAGTTTGATACGGAACCACCATAATATTCACAAAACACACATTATATTTTCCTTTACTACATATTTTTTTCATCAATTAAAATGAGAATAATCCATACAGGATGTGCAAACATTTCAAAATCATGAGTTGAAAAACGCTGACTCCGCAAGATTATATTGGAGCCTAACACAGAGCGGAGCGGCGTGCTGCCAGCGATAAGCGCGCACCAGCGCCTACAAACCTAACAGGGATACTTCACGCATTGCGCCATGCGTGAGTAGTAGGGAAATAGGGATTTGAACTCAAAAATTACATGGGCCTTATGGGAGATAAAATAACACGGGTTCTTACGGGGACTTCCTTCTACACGGTGCGTATGCTAGCGAGCCTCTGGACCGCGGTCCACCCCCCGCCCGCCTGGACGGGTTTAGCGTTGAATCTTCGGCTGGCTCCTCGCTGCCCGGCTTCCTGGGCCCGGGACGCATGCCCAGGTCCACGCCTGGCCCACGCCCGCGTCCCGGGCCCAGGAAGCCGGGCAGCGAGGAGCCAGCCGAAGATTCAACGCTAAACCCGTCTAGGCGGGCGGGGGGTGGACCGCGGTCCAGAGGCTCGCTAGCATACGCACCGTGTAGAAGGAAGTCCCCGTAAGAACCCGTGTTATTTTATCTCCCATAAGGCCCATGTAATTTTTGAGTTCAAATCCCTATTTCCCTACTACTCACGCATGGCGCAATGCGTGAAGTATCCCTGTTAGGTTTGTAGGCGCTGGTGCGCGCTTATCGCTGGCTGCCCGCCCGCCACGCCGCTGTGTGCCACGGCGCTTGAAGCAACTATTTCACACCAGAGGTATTGCACAGTATCATACGAAATTGAAGGCGCTCCAACATATTAGGAATGGCAGGCATCCTTCAAAAGTACGGAGCTTTCCGCGCAAAATAAATCAAGGTACTACGACCCAAAAATAGAGCGGTAATCCAAAAACCCACCAAGTCCTAGCATCCATAATTAGTAACATTTAGCATACACTTTATCGCCTGGCTGTTGCTCAATCGCCATCAGCTATAAAAAGCTATAAGAAATTGTGTTGCCGGCTATAGAAGCTATTGGAAATCTTACAGCCGGCTGTAGGTCTATGGTATTTTGGAACACAGATTCTACTGCCAATTTTTACCAGGGATGACGTTGTTTCTCGGACGAGGGAACGTAACTCAATTCAAAGGTTGCAAAATTTACTTTAAAAAATCATTCTTTTACGAGAATGTACCTGTGTCATTTTCGTCCATAATTATTCTGATTTTTGCACGATGCCGGAAAAATTTCACACGCTAAATTTGGCAGCTGAATATGGAAGGCAACAGTCATTGCTCAACGGTTGAAATTGCGCAAATTCGAGTTATTTTCATCCAGATTTATATCAAATCTGTTCGAATAGTTCAGACGAATCCGACCTTATATCCGATGGTCGCTGAGCCTCGTTGCTGAATTTTGCGTGACACGCGTAAAATTCAGGCATCGGACGGATGACCCTACACAGTCAAGCCACATTTAGCTCCCACGTTCAGCGTGTGATTCCAGCATGAGGTTAGAGAAAGAATCAGTGAAATTCTCAGTCAGAAATTCTCAAGACTCTCCTAGTAAAAATATAATTTGCGAGGAAAAATTTGACAACATTGCGTTCTTTCGTGGAAGGAATGGCAATGAGCAAAATTCCGCCAAAATTTGCCAGTTCTATTAAATGATTTTGAAACACTACATTTCAAACTTTTTAACATGATTGACGATGCAAATTTTGGCTTGGAACTTTGATGCAATTTTTTTGATAGTTTTATACGGAGCAAGTCTTTGGCATCGAGAACTGATATCGATATTTTTTTGTCCCAACCTGCACGGGAAAGTTTGAGTTTCCACCATATTTTGCATCATAGTTTACAGCTTATTTTTCCTAACTGAAAAACAACTTAATCAGTCAAAATACACATACTAAAAGAACAACTTAGTTTGGGGAAAAAGCTGCAAAAAACAACAAAGGATAAACAAAAGCCGGAACGTTTCAAAATAGTGACAATTTCATTTTCAACCGGGAAAAAATTAAAAATAAAAACGAGCCGTCGTACGCTGTTATTGCGAGACCGAGACTCTTTGCCCGACTGCGCCACATATGGCCTTCCTCCTTCTTTCTCTTACCCAGGATACTTCCTAAAAGGCACCGCTCGTGGAATTTTTTCAAAATTTAGAAATCCCAGAGGTATAAACTACCAATTTCGGATCCATGCAGTACTGCGCGCATCTCCGCACTCCACACTCGGTCTACGTCGGAGTGGAGCTAAGCTCTTCATCAACATCAAAGGTATTCCTTCGAATTGGCGAAATGCGGAGAAAGGGAAATGAGAGAAGGGGGGGGGGGGTCGGAAGCTCCCTCCGAAATACGTAATGAAGCAGATCATTCTCACACCACACTCTCACAGACTATTTATCTTCATTGTTTACTTTGCCTCACACAAGGCTCCAGTGCAATCAAAGCGGCCGCGTCTTGCAGATCCTCCCCCCCCCCCGCCTCCGTTCTCGGGGATTTTTCAACCCTCGAGAGGTGTTTGAACGCATTGAAAGATTTGACGCAAGACGTACTTGTCCGGAACAATTTGGAAACTGATACTTCACAATCTGAAGTCAAATAAAATGTGACGGAGTCAAAAGGTATGTTTCTTAAAATGGAGGAATAATAGGACCGAGTTTATCAGAAAGGAACCAACCCACATTTTCGAAAAAATTGAGTTAAGAATGTTTTTGAGTTCCACCAGCGGTATTTTTTCTCCTGTCAAAAACTGGAAGTCGAAAAAAATAAATTAGTTTGTGAAGAGAGGGGTTCAAGTTCATTTTCTGCATTGAGCCCTATGCAGGAATGAAACTTCAAACCTCTTCTCAGTTTCAACTTAATGTGGGCTGGTTCCTTTCTGATGAACTCGGTCCAATAATGTGATTACTGCGTCGTAGTTTTGAGAGATTAATCCTGCATCGATCGGCGCAAAGAAAACTCAAAAAGTCCGGAAAAAACACTTTGCCGATAATCATAAATATGAAGGGGGGAAAATTGGATATTCGGGGGAAAACCACTGTTAAAGTTTGCCGTCATCCTTCAAAACGATTCAGTTTGAAATCCTTGAGGACGCAAATCATTATTTCAAACTTTGACTCGAAATTTTTGAATGTAATCGGAAGGGCTCGGCATCGAAAACAAAAAATTGATTCTTTCGATCCCAACTCGGATTTTTCGCCAAACTGAACAATTAAAATTTCCATCAAACGGCGGATTTTGCCTAAGCTGCCATAAATATGTACGCACACACATGCGTAAGTAACCATGCAGAAAACTTTATTTTCTCTGTTAATTACATTTTAATAAACCTCAGAAAAGTTCCGATGGAGGTATTTTTTATCAGAGTGATTATTTTGAAGAAAGGTGAGAGTTTCCTCTCATTTTTGAAAGGAAATTCACTGGCTTAATCGAGCGCTATAAGCATATAATGACACAACACGAGAAGAAATCTCTCATTTACTTGCCTTTCTTTTATGACCGTCAACTTTCAGGGCTCTGAGCAATAATAAGTTCAAAACAGGGTGGCATGAAAGGAAAAATATGAATGAGGGATTTGCGCAACGATGGCTAAATCATGAGAACACGGAATTCAATAACAAAATTTTAAAATCTCCGTTCGTAAATTGTTCTTTAAAGAAAAACTGATTGAGGGACAAATAGACTTGAATGAAACATTAAAATAATATTTCTCGTCATATCTGAAAAAATCTCGGCGATTTTTAAAGTGTTTATATGCGTCTACCCGCACAAAATAGACAGCGAAAAACTTGCAACGTCGGAAATAGAGGTACTAATGTTTATTATCTCACCGCGTCGATGCTAAGAAAATGTGTAACTGCGCTCCCGCTAGAGTGCAATATTAGCGGCAACCGTGATCTCTGCCATGAAAACGATGCAATACTGTGAAAGGCGCTATTGGCAATTATTCCACCACAGAAGTATTGCACAGTATCAGACGGAAATGAAGGCGCACTAAAGTATGTAAATTGATTGGTATAGTTTACCACTGAATGAAGTCCTACCGGTGATATGGCGATATACGGCTCTTGTTCGATCGATTATTCTGAGTCTTGATACCAGGTGACATTTTTTGACAGAGAACTTGAATTTCAACTTCAATTCGAATAATTCAAAATTGCAAAATGGTGTACCAACCTTTTTTTTTGCGAAATTGATGCTAGTCTCAAAGGTGTAAGTGATTATTACGTATGATGGGAAAACATTTTTAGGAATTTTTGACGGTTATTTTGAAAGACGTGGTTGCGCTGTAGAGAAGAGGCTAAAAGGTGGCCACCTCATCGAACAACATCAAGAACCAAAAGGATACATGATTTAAGTCCTCATAAGTCCAAAAAGGGTGAGAAGATGAACGTGTTAAAGTAGATGGAAATCGAACTCGCCCAAATGTCTGGCAGCATCTGTAACACTCAAATAGAACCACAAGTAACATTTCTAACAAAGTCACCTTCCCTTGCTTCGTGTGGACGAAAACATAAGCCCAGGATGGCGCAATCGCAAACGGTAAACAGGCACAGTACGAACGCGGCCAAGTGCGGGTTTTAAAGTTTCAAAATTCATTTTATATTTTATTGATCTTTACGATTTTAATCCACAAGTATATTTGGGTCCGATATTTTAGTATTTTTTCTACCTACCTTTTTTTTTCAGGTTACCCACTTGATGCGCACCGCGCAATCAATCCGGAAAAATGAGCAAATCACACGAGGAGCTTGGAGGACAAGACGCATGAGTGCATTTTTCGAAAAAATTGAGATATTAATGATTTCAAACGAAACTAGTCTCAATGCATTTTCCGAGAAAAATTAGCATCCAAATTTAAATTATTAACCCTCAAAAAGGGATTTTGAACTTTATTTCCGCCGTAAGGATCCATGTAATTTTGAAACTTTAAACACGTATTTCTCGAAATAAAAAAAAAAACTGCACTTATGCGCGGATCCAGCAATTTGGCAACACCGGATTTCCTCCATTTAAACCTATGCTAAATAATCGATTCTTGCCGGAGCACCTGGCCCCAATCATACATTTTCATACGATCGATACATTTTCATACGTTTAAGTGGAGGAAACGCGGTGTTGCCAAATTGCTGGATCCGCCAATGCTTATGCGCTTTGTCCTCTAAGACCCTCATTAAATCTTAAATAATAATTTTGTATGACTCGGATGCAGAAAATGTCAGGAGATTTTGAAGTGTAAGCTTGCAATGTGGCCAGGGCTTTTTGCAGGATTGCCAGCGAGAGAGCGGAAAAGAGGGCCGAGGATAGAAACTAGTCACTAAAAAAATAGCCAGGACTGAATGTTAAACGGGAGCAGTTAAAAAGACATAAAGCGGGTGAATTTGCATCCCTTTGCTTCCCGCTCTTCCGAGTGGACGAATAAACTAACAGTCGAAACAATCGACATCTGAAACGCACTCTTGCCGAGCCTTCCTTCGGAAAATACCATCGGTAAACTGCCTTGCTAAGGAAGAAAGCCGTATGAACATTCGAGAGTTGCCAAATTTCCCTCGATAAAATATGTATTTTTTACGACATTCGTGCACATTTTTCCTTGAAATTTTCAGATATTTTAGATCAAATGGACCACTAGACAAAGTACGGATTTCAGCAGTCTGATACATGATACTGAACCAAAATTTTACGTAGAACACGATGCGTACTACGAAAACTACCGCAATCAACTCCTTACGAAGATATTCAATGATTCTAGATGCGTGAATTGAAACCATCCGCTCATGAAAGCTCAATGCTCTACGTGATTCACATCGCGCGCTGAACGTTATCATGACAGTCTGTGTGATATAAAAATCTGGCAACCTCGATCTTGACGCTTTGGCTCAGCCATAGCAAATTGCTTATAGTTTGAACAACACATGGTGGGAAATGAACATTGCTCGATTGAGAAGCTTGCTGAAACCGTTGTAGTTTGCAATTTGACTCACGTTGAGCTTTGAGTTTTTTTGTGAGCGGGCAGTTCAAATTCCTCGTAACCAATGTGAAATAAAAAGGTTATTATCTTCGTTAGGGGTTGGTTTCAGTAATTTTCGTTGCGCGAATCATGTTCTGCGTAAAATTCTGGTTTAGAAACATGTATCAGAATGCTTGAATTCGTGCCTTGTCTGGTGGTCCATTATGAGTTTGGGGAAACGTTATCGGCACAGTGAAGCACTGGCAAAACGCAGTCGAATCCCAAGTTGGCATCCCTGTTTTGGGAACATCGAAGCGGGTCGTTCGATGCGGGATAAAATACGATCCCTGCTCCCTTCATTTGCACTCCGTAAAGCGAATATAACTATGCACTTAATACTCCGCTTGTAGAGGCCTCAAGTGATGATAAAACCTCGTTTGCGTCCCATTAACCTTTTATAACCCTTTTTATAGGCAACAATGACTGATAAAAATCTGCATGAAAAAAGCGTCCTTCAGTTCTCCGTTGATCCTCCCCGGAAAACTCATCAACCTCGTAACTTCCTGACTGGACCGAAGAAAGCGAAGAATCTGTAAACCTCCCTTACGAGTGACGTTATTTGATCTCTTGAAGATCCCCATTAGGAAAGGTAGCTTTTCTCCCGTCAATATGCGAAAAATGCGAGGGTCGTATTGAATGTCACGCCGTAAACAGCTCCATTCCTTAAGAAGTCCCGTGTGGTTTACAGTGGCGTGGCTTGCTTTGCGATATATCGATTGTTATTTCATTCAAACCCATGGAAAAGGATCGATTGACAGAGTGTTCATGGCGAACACCTTATTAATCGATTCTTCACCGTAGGTTTAAATGACATAACAATCGATATACCGCAATTCACGCCACGCCACTGGTGGTTTACATTGTAATTGAGGAAGGTTCAAGGAGATCCTTTGACACCCCTGGTAAAATTGGCAGTAGAATGTGTGTTCCAAAATACTACTGACCTAAAGCCGGCTGTAAGATTTCCAGCAGCTCCTGTAGCCGGCTGTACAATTTCTTATAGCCTTTTATAGCCGATGGCGATTAAGCAACAGCCAGGCGATAAAGTGTATGCTAAACGTTACTAATTACGGATGCTAGGACTTGCTAGGTTTTTGGGCCGCAGTATCTTGATTTATTTTGCGAGGAAAGCTCCGACGCGACTGGCAGACAGAGAGCGCAAAACGCGCATTGGCGCCTACAAACCTAACATGGATACTTCACGCATTGCGCAATGCGTGAAGTATCCCTGTTAGGTTTGTAGGCGCCAGTGCATCGCCGGCCGCTCCGCTTTGTGTTAGGCTCTAATATTTAATCTCGCGGAGTCAGCGTTTTTCAACTCGTGATTTTGAAATGTTTGCACACTCTGTATGGACTATCCTCATTTTAATTGATGAAAAAAAAAAATATGTTTTAAAGGAAAATGTAATGTGTGTTTTGTAAATATTAAGGTAGTTCCGTATCAAAGTAAATGATTTCCAAAGCACACGAATTTCTACACAATTCCTTATAGCCTTTTATAGCCAATGGCGATAAAGTGTAAAGCCCGGCGATAAGAACTATGGCCCGACTGTATACTTTTTTATAGCTTCGTATAGCCCGGCTATATGATTTCCTCCGCTTTCTACAGCCAGCTATATGATTTTCAATAGCCGTCTTTAGTCGGCTATCAGAACTCCTATGGTATTTTGAGACGCAGCTCCTATCGCCAATTTTTACCAGAAACAGCGTCATAAAACAACAATTTTGGCAAATCTCGCGATTATAATTCAGCAGTATAACTTTAAAAAAAGTTCCTTGCGAAGGATTACAGTGATTTACCATTACAAAAAGACAAAATACGTAAGAAAATATCGTGCGAGTTTTTTTCAATTTTAAGGTACGTTCGCACCAACCTTAAAGTTTGTCAAAATAACAGTGTTTTTCATCCGTGTCTTTCACTGTTTGCAGTGGCAAATTGTTGTGATCCTTTGCCTTAAGGATCCATTCCAAAGTTACACAGCTGAGTTTTACTCAAGATTGGCAAACATTTTCCTTCTTATGATGCTATTTTGAGAGATTTCTTGAAGCTCCCTCAATCACAATGTAAACCAAATGAGGCCTCCTAAAAAATGATGATGTTGAAGAAACGACTATGAATTATAGAAAAAAATAACGAACTCTAAAAAAATTAATCATAACAAGCGTAACTAGGTAATTAAAAGTTTGTCTGCATCACTATTTTTATATCATTGAGGAAAAAAACACTTATCAAAATAGAGCTTTTTCAAAATGTTAAGTATCAGAGGAATACATCGACGGTGAAATCCAAACCACCTATATACGTTTGCGCTGTTCGAAAATCTCTGATCCTATTTACTTTTGTCAAAGAAAAACAAATCAACATCAATCCTTCGAGTTTTCGTTAGAAAAACACACACACAGAAAAGAAAAATTACGGATTGGCGATAAGTCAGTAGTTTGAACGGAGGTCCGCTACGTTTCGAACCTAAAGATACGTGATTTTGGGGGTTCGATATTCTACTAAACGATGAGAAGAAGATTCCGTAATCGCGTAATATCGATTTATCAGATGGAGATGACACCACGCAAACTAATTTTCCTGAGTGAGGAAAAATTTCGATGGCTAAAGAGCAAAATTTCGCATTTCCATTACGGTGTTTCAAAATTCTTGACCGGCGCACGGTGGATCGAGTCAATAGGATAGGTTGGACAAAATTTGGAAACTTCAAAGGCTTATACCTCCGTTTATACAAAACTTTAAGGTTCTAAAAGTAGTTTCATTGGTTTTCTCGTGACATTTCCTTCTTGAAGCACCCCTTAAAGTTTAAAATGAGACGAAATAAACATCAAAATTTGCATTTTCATGTCCAACCTCTCTAATTGACTCGATCCACTGTCCGGCGTTCCGAATGGCTTCCGATGGCTGTTGTTCCCGTTGAATCCCCGAAAAAAGAAAAAATGTCTCACTGGAATGAAGATTAGGCGCGCACGCTGCACGGTCTCTACCCTGCGAAATGCAAAACGTGAGTAAAGAATATTTGACAGTCGTAAGGATTACATAAACTCAATTTTTGTTCATAATTGAAAATATAAAATTATAAGAGTAGCGCGTAACGCTTGAGGCATGAAGCGCCTCGAGAGTTTGGACTGCGACGCGGTAAGGGGGCGTGGTCCACGTACTTTAAATTTTTTTGAGAGTGATCTTACGAGGACCTTGGTAAGTAAATAACAGTTCTTAGATAAGCTCAGCGGCAGCATGTTAAACGCCCCTCGAGCGTAAATTTACTCTATCCTCATACCATTAGGTTAATTTACTTCCTCCAAGTAAATTTACTCCCCTCTCAAAGTGAAAAAGAATAAAACGAGACCCCATCTTCTAATTATTCGTGTCCACAAAAGAGGGGTTTTGCAGTGTTTTGAAACCAGATCCTATTGAGCCACTTTAAAAAAATTCGAAGATCGACATGATGAGATCATAGATTGTCATGGGAAGTGGAAGAATAAGTGAACTGCATTTTGCAATTTGGAACTATAAAGTCTGGCCCGGTTTAAAAACATCATATGTGCCATTAGTTTCCCTATGCACATAAGTGTTTTTTCAGATGTGCCAGAATTTATAGTTCCCAATGGACCACTAGACAAGGTACGAATTTAAGCGATCTGATACATGTTTTTTAACCAGAATTTCACGTAGAAAACTATTTACACAACGAAAATTACTGAAACCAACTCCTAACGAAGATATTAACGTTTTATTTCACATTGGTTACGAGGAATTTGAACTGCCCGCTTACAAGAAACTCAAAACTCTACGTGAGTCAAATCGCCCACTACAACGGTTTCAGCAAGCTTCTCAATCGAGCAATGTTCATTTCCCACCGTGTGTTGTTCAAACTGTTAGCAATTTGCTGTAACTGAGCCAAAGCGTCAAGATTGATGTTACCAGATTTTTATATCGCAGAGACTGTCATGATCACGTTTAGCGCGCGATGTGAATCACGTAGAGCATTGAGTTTTCACGAGCGGGTGGTTTGAATTCACGCATCAAGAATCATTAAATATCTTCGTAAGGAGTTAATTTCGGTAATTCTCGTTGTGTGCATCGTGTTTTAAGTAACATTTTGGTTAAGAAACATGCATCAGAATGCTGAAATTCGTACCTTATCTAGTGGTCCATTGCAAAATGCAGTCCAAGTGTCTTAGTTTTGAAAAACATCCTCTCTATTCTAATAAAATAATTTTTAAGACGTTCGATGGACGGGCGTGAGGAAGGGGAGTAAGACGGTCGATGAGCAGGAGTGAGGAAGGGGAGTTCAAAGGTCAGAGTTCAAAATTGGACTACATTTTGCAATTTGGAACCATAAATTTCGGCCCGGTTTAAAAACAACGTATATGCCATTAGTTTCCCTGTGCACATAGGTGTTTTTTTAGATGAGCCAGAATTCATAGTTCCAAATTGCAAAATGCAGTCCTAATAGAGTGTGTCTTTACTTTTAGAGGATTTTGTTTCGTCATGGACCGCTATATATGGCCGTGTCAAGGTCGACTTCCAAAAAAGGAATCAAAATTAAGAAAAAGGGGAAAGTCATCAAGAATATTGTTTGACGGGAAACTTTTCTTTGAAACATCGTTTTATTACTCAATTAAAATTATTAGCTCATTAATCGTCAACGGGCGATTTCGACGATTCGGCGATTCGGGGCACAGCCCCCTAGTCTATTTTAAAAAAGAAAAGGTGGAGAAAGACTGGGGAAGTCCCTCTCCGTCTTGGGTTGGCAAATCCGTGAGGGAAAGGCACCGGAAGTTGAGTCCCGGATTAGAATGAGTTAAGTTTTGAGTAACAAGCCTGTCAGTGAACTTAATCTAGCTTCTTAGACTTTAAGGCTCTGCCACCCGGATCCCGGATTCCTCAAGAAGTTCAGCGTGCATGGCGTGTTGCTTACCCCGAGGTTTAGGCTCAAGTTTTAAATCCCTCTTGAAGAAACATTAACTTCTCGACGTGGTGTAAGCCCATTGTCAAGCGAGAAGTCTGCGGGAGCAGCTCAACCTTGATCCTGCAAAAAAGGAGGGGAAATTAGTGCCAAGTCTGGGCTGCCTGCCGATTACTCTCGTGCCGATAGGAAAAACTTGGGAGCGAAGGTCGTTGGCAGGTCAATAGATCAAGAACCACGGCATTCTGACAGCTAGGGAACGGTTGCCCGGATTTCAAAAATCTCTTCGGATATCGAAAGAACAATTGAAGCACTAAATGCTAGCCGCGCGGCACAATTGTTTGCATCAATGGTTCTCCGCAAAAGTTAAAAAACAACTGTTTTTGGGCCAGTTACCATTTTGTTGGCTAGCAGTTTTTTAGCCCTTTGCAGGTATGAGCTGAAACTTGAAGAACAGTCAAGCACAATTGAAGCACTAAATACTGGACCAATTTTTGGAATTTGTGCTTCATGTTTGTCAGTCAACTTCCGGTATTATAGCTCATTCAGACTATTTACTCCCTTGTGTCCATTACAGGAATCTTGCAGCATTTGCGAAAAAAGTGTCCTCTGCGAAAAAGGTTTAGCAAAATATTATCTGGATAAATGCCTTCAGCATGGCCGTTGACTAATTTGAGAGGGGCGATGAAGGGGCAGTAAAATTCTAAGAGGGCTAGTCGCTAGCATCCTCCAAAGGTTACGGACTTTATGCAAATGATTGTTTAAAAAACATATGTATGACCGTTCTATAATGACGCACTCTCTCTCACGTACTTACAATGTTTTCAGCGAGCACTTTCGCCCCCTTAAATTTTCCCCGAGGTCTTCGAGTGCTTAAAATGTATGCAATAAATTCGGTAATCCCGGATAGCGCGAAAGGTCTAAGAAAATATACGACGATTCCGCGAATAGAAACGTCAACCTGCTACAGGAATGCGCGAAATTAAAATGAAGTTAATTTAAGGTAGAAATTTGGCAAAACAGGAAACAGTGAGAAGATAAAGACGCTTTTTTATGTTAACGCTAGTTTGGGTCACTTAAAAAGTCATCGATGTGTTACCTTCTGGTGATAAATGAAGTGAAAAGATTGAATAGGTAATTGTCGTGGATATAAAAAACTTTCCTAACTTTTTTCAGGAAAAATATTTAATCAGGAGAAACGAGACAACGTTGGATTGCTCCTACGGCGCCGAAACACAACATATCTTTTTAAGCGCTATTCCTCGATGTCGCGATTACCCTGGTAAAAATTGGCAGTAGAATCTGTGTTCCAAAATACCATAGACCTACAGCCGGCTGTAAGATCTCCAATAGCTTCTATAGCCGGCAACGCAATTTCTCATAGTCTTTTACAGCCGATGGCGATTAAGCAAAAGCCTGGCGATAAAGTGTATGCTAAACGTTACTAATTACGGATGCTAGGACTTAGTGAGTTTTTGGACTACTGCTCTCTTTTTTGGCCGTAGTATCTTGATTTATTTTGCGAGGAAAGCTCTGTACTTTTGAAGGATGCCTGTCATTCCCAATATGTTGGAGCGCCCTCAATTTCGTATGATACTGTGCAATACCTCTGGTGTGAAATAGTTGCTTCAAGCGCCGTGGTACGCTGCGGCGCGGCGGGCGGGCAGCCAGCGCAAAACGCACATTGGCGCCTGCAAACCTAACAGGGATACTTCACGCATTGCGCAATGCGTGAAGTATCCCTGTTAGGTTTGTAGGCGCCAGTGCGCCGCCGCTCCGCTCTGTGTTAGGCTCTAATATCTAATCTCGTAAAGTCAGCGTTTTTCAACTCATGACTTTGAAATTTTTGCACGCTCTGTATGGATTATTCTCATTTTAATTGGTGAAAAAAAAATACGTAGTAAACGAAAATATAATGTGCGTTTTGTAAATATTAAGGTGATTCCGTACAAACTTAAGGATTCACAAAGCACACGAATTTCTACATAATTTCTTATAGCCTTTTATGGCCGATGGCGAAAAAGCAACAACCAGGCGATAAAGTGTAAAGCCCGGCGATAGGAACTATAGCCCGGCTTATAATTTTTTATAGCTTCGTGTAGCCCGGCCGTATGATTTTTTCCACAGCCAGCTATATGATTTTCTATCGCCTTCTTCAGTCGGCTTTAAGAACTCCTATGGTATTTTGAAACGCAGCTCGTATCGCCAATTTTTACCAGGGTATTCTAGCGCGAGTGCGAGTAATCGCGCCAAACAGTACGGTCGGCGTAAAGCCCATATTCGCGCCTACAAGACTGCATGAATACTTCTCGCATTGCGCCAAACGCAGTGCAATCGGTCAATTGGCGTGAAACGCAAAGCACCTACAAGACTGTAGGAATGCCGTAGGACTGTCTGTCATCATTTTGACTTACTACTCCGGTTTTTACTACGATTAAAGGGAAAATATGTATCTTCATTGTAACGATTCAGAAACTCGGATGATTTTTTTTTTTTTTTTTTTTTTTTGGGGGGGGGGGGGGGGTACATAAGAAGAAAATGGAACGAACGAAAATAACGCGTCGAAATTTTCAATAATTTTATTTGAGCTCATTCAGGCAAATTCGTCGAAACTTTTCAGAAAAACTGTGTGTAGCTTTTTGAAAACATGTATTAAAAATAAAACATGAAAGTGGTGCTTATCGTTGCAATCAGAGATAAATATACGCTTTTATTCGGGTGCACCCGTCGGGTTTTGAATCCATCCATTTCTTAAAAAACTTGGACATGATTGTTCTACGATTTTTTACGTGTAGTTTTTCTCAGTGACTGGCGGCCGCGTAGCGGCCACAGGCCTCTAGTTTACTTTTTAAATGTCTGTGAAAGCTGTCTGGGCCATGTGTGATGCGAAGGTTATCCATCGAAGAGAGAAATTTCCGTAAGTGAGGAGGGAAATAACAGTCTTCCGCGATGTAGTTATCTACCAAAAACTACCAAAGTTGCCAGATTAACGCTTTCTCGATGAAAATTGAATATTCGCGCAAACATGTGAGTTTTTTGTACCAGAAAAATTTGCACAATCCTTTGCATCTTCAAAAAGTCAAAAAGGGGGCATACACGCAATTCTATCGCAGCCGTCAACTGTTATTGAATCGAAAAGTTACACAGCCCGAGAGTTGGATCAATGAGAACGTTGGGTTTAATCGTCGCCTGACACAAGGGCGTAACTACACTCTGCAATGAACCCTGTCCTCCATGAATTCAATCCTTTTCTGGGCTCATCTGAATGTGTAGTTACGCCCTTACGTCAGCCAAGCAACGAAATTAACCAAATTTCTTTTTTCCCTATGCCGTACGAGAGACATTATTTATCTTAGAAATTTCACACTGACAACTTCAGAAATCCAATTAGGTGAAGTGAAAGTTAAGTTCGAAGCTCGACTCTATTTTTCACCTAATCATGATCGATAGGCAACTTGTTAAGCATACCTACTCGCCTGATGATGGCAGATAAATGGACTGAGTTAAGCAGAAAGGAACCAACCCACATTTTGGAAAAAATTGAGTTATGAGTGGTTTTGAACTCAACCACTCCTCTACTATCTATCGCCAAAAATTCAAAGTTTTTGCTGGAGCAAATTTTGCAGAAATTGAACTTGAAGTTTATCTTTTACATTGAGTCTTATGCAGGAGCCAAACTCTAAACCTCTTTTTCTCGGTTCGATCTCGATGTGGCTTGGTTCCTTTCTGTTTAACTCCGTCCAAATGTTGGGTGATCGTTTTGCAAGGCGAGTTTTGGAAAATTCGATTCGCTTTGCTTAAAACCAATTGCTCAACATTTTGATTATCATAAGGCAATGAATGTAAACTTCCTAACATGACTAATACACTTTAGAGTGGACAGCAATCAGGGGTGTCTAAAATATATCGTCGCTGCTTGTGCTTAAAGACCTTTTTCCAAACTAGATGAAGGTCAAAAGAGAGTTGGAAAGTAATTAAAACAACATAGTTTGGGTTCCGCAACTACAATCCACAAGCTCAATACTGATACCAACTAACAAGCTGGAGGACCATTTTAAGAAAGTACTGAGATAGAGGACCTGATCTTCGAGGCACAGCTTTAAGAAAGATTTTAGCTTGAAGATCCAGCTCAAAGATGAAGGAAGCTAATCACTTGCCTCGAGGGTTCTCTGTCTAAAATTTGTGGTGGCAGAATAACAAAGCATTTGGGCAGATCAAGTCTGATGCATTGATGTAAAACAGTAAGAAGAAAATTTTCAAAAAGTAAGAATTTGATGTATTAATTTTGGTTAATTTTATAAAAAAAAGTATACATATGACTATAAAAAAGCAATGAACGTTCATTCATGGAATGAACATACTAAGAAATTTACTTATCTAAAAGTACCCCTTTGCTTTCTTCTTGAGGAAAAAGTTTAATAGGTAAACATAAATTTCATACAGTAAAATTGAGGGGGCAGCTGAATTTTAATATCTATGCCCATGCAGAATTCCCGTTTTGAGACAAATACATTTAAAGTATAAAATGTTGAATTACATGTTAGGTACTCAAGAAAATAAATGTTTCCTTTGGTTATACGGTTAGAGCCTTTGTTAAAGAGGAGATGTATGTTGAATAATAGAAAAGAATACTTGCACTTGGGATACATTAGTTAATTTTTAACAAAGCAGATTACTGAGGGCTGTTTTCACACCTCACCCTTCAACAGACAGAAGAATGTTTTAACCAAATCATACCATGTCTGAAAAAGACTTGCGTTATACACCTGGAACGGCTATTTTAAGTAAGTAAAATAATTTGATACAGAGTAAACGTTTCACTAAATTACGTGATAAATATCAGGTTCATAACGGTTGCTGATGACGGGGCATGATGACGATCAAAGAAAAGAGTGGAAAAGAAAAACAGGTGGAGCCTATCTTGATAGTACCTTTCATTAGGTTTGTTTAGAGCCATGGGTTTCAATGACAATGCAACTTTAATTAAGTATTGTACTTCTCAAAAAAAATTATGAACTGAGTAGAATTACTGAGTTGATCTTGCTGAGGCCGAAAGTGAGTTAGATACAGAATTATGAGAGAAACAGGTGAATGTTCAGTCACTGAATCACTTTGAACACAGATAGTTGAGTGCTAGCTAGTTGATCTTTTTTCACTTTCTTTCCATTGACAACCATTACAAGTGGATTATCTATCCGAACGCTGGTGAATTGAAATTTCTGGAAAAACGAAAAAACAAAAATCTTTAAGTTATTTTTCCAATGATTTTGAACTTAATTGGTTTTCCATCACTACAAAATTTTCCAACAGGAAGAATCATTTAAAAATATGCTATAAGGGCTCCTCAGGACTTATAATACGACCAAATCCATTTTTTAACAATAAAAAAAGTGGGTAGACGCAGGTCACCCTCATTTAATACAATTCCTGATCATTCTTCTTCTGAACGCTTCTGAAGCTTTCTGAACGTTTCATATGATAGAGAAGCTAAAAAACTACATTTACTTTATTTCTACTTCAACCCATGCTACACTAAGAGTCTACCTCTGTATTCAGTCAAACTATCCATCCACAGATGGGGAACAAATACATTAGCAGGGTTGCCACTTTGTTTGGGGACTCTGAGGCTGGAACCGTGGTAACCCTGCTGCCTGTATCTGAGCCTGGATGGTTTGACTAGATACTGGACACAGAGGTAGACTCTCAGCATAGTGTGATAAATCCCTTCCATTACGACCTTAACTTTAAGAGTTTTTTTGGAGCTTGAAAGTTTGTCTCAGAGGGGCTCTAGCAAAATTTTACAAGAGGAAAAGTACTTAAATCACAAATTCCTGCCCCATGCAAGAGCTCCATTTAATTCAAGCCTAAACGGCTAAAAGGAGTGCTGCGATTTCTTTGGTGCACAGATTATTTTTTTTTTTTTTTTTTTTTTTTTTTGAATCAAGATTTAATTTACTTTGGCAAGAGGTCACTTGTTAGTGTTGAGCCAAAAAATTTCAAAAATTAGCCTTTTTGGCAGTTTGTTTTTCATTAACTCTTTTCAAAAATAAATAAATAAACTATTTTCATCAAAAATTTACTGAAGACAAGAAGCCACACACAAGGATTGCACGCTAAGGCGATTTTTGTCCTTCTGGAAAAGCATTGCCAATAAAGGAGTCAGGAAAACGTGCCTTACCTTATCTTGGAAACTGAAATCATTGAAAGTGACGAAAGGTTCTGGAATGGCAACGGTATCTCCAATAATGACACCCTTTCCTTGAGCTAGATTGTACACGGTAACAACAATAGTGGTTTTTTCCTCATCAGTCAAACAAAAGGAACTGAGAACAATGTGAGAAAAATAAAAAATTAGAGGGATTGAGACACGGTCATTAAGCACAGACTAATTTAACACTGCCAAAATTAACTACATTCCTTAATACCTTATTTTTCTGACAGATAACAAAACAAAAATCTGCCTCAAAATTTTAGGAGTGTACCATCTTTTAGAAGAAATTCTCAGGAAGTTTCACAGCACTGCCGTACTCAATTTTCAATTGAATAGATAAAACAATAAAGGAACTTAGGCACCATTAAATTATAGATAGACTGATTCTGCTTACAGTCTTCCAATTTTAATGAAACAATGTCTGATGCTTTGAGATATTTATTTGATACAACTTCACAGAGTAATACTTCAAAAGAAAATAAATCACCTATTAATTTGCTAATCTGTGTGCCAGAAAGGCTAGGCATGAGAGGATCTCTTTTGAAATGGTGCTACTCTTTTCTTGCAGGAATACTACTTTGTGTAAAAATCAGCGCAGCTACCTCAGAGAGCTTCGCTGATTTTTACACTGTGGGGGAGGGAATTGTCAGAGAAATTGCACCTCAAGGCTACACTGTTTTGTGTTTTATTAACAACATAAAACCTATCATAAATTTTAATTTATAGAAATCGGCAAAATTTATCAGATTTTATTCTTTCAAAACATCATATCTCTCTTTAAGATCAATTCATTCAGAAACATTAGCCACCAAGAAGACACTTCTTTGAAACCTGAAGAATTCTCGAATCACATTTTAGGTTGATTCTCTATGTATTTTTCCTAACTCGGGTAAATATTAAAAAACCATAGAAAAATTAAAGGCAATACTGGTCTCTTTTAATGTTATGAAATTATCATAGCTCTGATGATGGTAAATGTAAAAACAACTGCCATCAAAAAGCTGCTTCCTTCAGACCTGAAGTACATATCTTTATGCAAATTTTCAGCTTGATTTCTTGAGCAGCTTTTTTGCTGCAAGTGGGCAAACCTCAAAAAGTCACAAAACTTAGGAATCTTAATTGTTTCTTTAGAGATATATAGAGCCAACTGGCTCAAGGGTTGGCTTATTGTCATACTTGGCATTGCTCCTCAGTGTAACGCTGGTATCTGTGATTGGTGCAGTGGGGTTTAATAGTATTTTGTGTGTCCCTTTCAACTTTAAAGGTTTGTTAGTTGTTCTGATTACATTAGTTTTTTTTTCACTTCCAAACGGGAAGATTTACAAATCTATTTCAACCTATCTCAAAAGATATTTAAATTCTTGGTGTATCCTTCAGAGAAAGACAGGAAATCTGCAGTGTCGTATACCTAAATAGGTGGTTTCCAAACACCACGAATAAATGATATAAAAAAGCACACTTACAATGGAACTGAATCGTCATCATGAATAGAGCAAACAACAAATCCAAGAATGACTTTCTCTGAGTTGACACCTTCTTTCAGCTTCGAGAAAGGAATACTGGTAAGAGTTACTGACGTACCGCTGGCACTTGTAAAATTTCCACCTGCGTAGGGTCCTAAAGATTTTTCGTCAAGCGTCTAAACATAAAAAAATAAATTAAATGAATTGATACTGATAGTAATTACAGATGTTATGAGGAACCTTAGTGTGCAGGAAAAATTTGCTTCACTTGGACAAAAGCCACTTTCAGCTGAGTAAAAGCCGCTTTAACTCCTGTGGTTGCACAATGGGTCAAACAAAGAAATTATTCAAGTGCTGAATGCTGTAAATAGGCAACATACTTTAATGCTAACTATGCTTACCGACTAATTTCCCAAATATTAATAAGCCTTCATCAGAAATTCATTTCTAGCTTGAGGTGAAAAATACTAGCAAAAGTTGTTCTGCTCAAAGGACTGAGCTAGAAAACTTATTTACCTACACATCAAGGTTTGCTGTTAAGTGTGGAAACATTTTTGAGAGAGTGCATATTTTAGTCATGAAAGAGGTCTTACATATAATTTTATTTTGTACATTAATTAAATAGATTATTTGTATCACAGAAGGAACACATCCGGAATTTTGCTTAAAAGCAATAAAGTTTCACAATCTTTTAATTGATTAAAAAATTTTAATCACACTGGAGTGCATTTTTAGGACATGCCTGCCCTGCACCCAGCTATGGTGTGCCCCATTTTTTAAAGATAATACATTTAATAGAAGTAGGAGAATACTTTTTCAATTGTCCAGATTTGGTTGTTTTTTTTTTTTTTTTTTTTTTTTTTAATCAAAAAAAGTAAATTGAAGATGTGTACAAAGATTTTAGGATGTTTCCAGAATATCATGTAATGTTTTAAAAAACAAAAATTGCAAAGAAAACTCTTTAAATTATTTTTAACACATTTTCTTCATGATGAAAAATTAGCGATGTGAGTACTTACATTTTGCAATGATGCAAGCTTCTTGGCTTTCAACCGGCCGTGCTGATTGACTAGGATTTGAGTGTTGGTTAAGTACTTCAATAACTGCTCTTGCTTGAGACCAGGTAATTCCCATGAAGGCTCAAGATTTTTAGCACGTTCAAATGATTCTAAGGCTTCCTTATATTCCTCTTCATACTTCAAAGCCTGCAAGTTACAGATAGCCCATTAGCGTTGTAGTTCATCTCAGTAGTATTCATTTATCAATACAATGGGACAGTGTCAAGGAATTTTTGCCATGTTATAGTAAAGTTTTTCTGATGTAAAATTACGTGAAAAAACAAAAAAGTTCATTAAAAAGTTCAGAAAGCATTACTAAAGGGAGAAGAAGCTAATCAAAACCCAACCCATCCAATGCCTACTGTCAAGTTGACGTAGCAAGACTCTAGCTGAGTTTAGCCACTCAGCAAACGAAATTCCCTTTACCAGGCTATGACAGCAGAGCTGTCCAGAGTAGGCAGAGCCCATTAGTAATATCATTTCAAACGGGTTTCATTTTTAGTGCTTAAAAGATGAGGTTTCTTGACCATGAGGAAAATATTGATCATAGAAAGTTAGCAACTAATTTCACTTACAACTCCTTTGTTATAGTGCAGATCTGATTTATTCTGGGCCACAGGATCCTTTTCCTACAAAAGGAGAAAGAATTAAATATATAACATATGATAATATATGATGAAAATGAGGAGACAGTTTTCATAAGAACTGAGAAGTAAATGTGCTTATTTCCAACTTAATGTATCAATTCAATAAGCAACCTCGAATTATGAAAAGAAGTACTCCACTACCACTTTTTGTTGGTTTAGGGGTGAGATACCACTTTCTGTGGGAATATGTAATAGTAGCATCCAATCTGAGGAGACATCTTACAATTTTGAAAAATTCGTTCAGCATATGTTCCTTGATGATGGGTCTGCTGCACCCAAGAGGTACATCCAAAAACAAATACTCTATTCAAGTTAAATCTTACGAACGTCACGTTGAGCACGTCAAAAAAGTCTGAAATTCATTCCTCAGTGCGCAATCTGCTTAATTTGTAAAACGTCGTTCAAGATTCCTGCATTTGCCAGCAGTTTTTCTCAGTCACCGCCAACCAGGTTTGCACAGACAGAAGAGTAAAAAAAAACTGACCCGAGTAAACAATCAATTTCACTAACTTTTTCTTTTGTTTGATTTCAATGGTTTTGAAGTGTTTGTTTCCTTAATTTTAAAAATTTCTTTAATTAAATTCTTTCTTAATGTTGCAAAAACCAAAGCTTCGAATCGATTGAAATCTTATGCAAGACGAGCTTATAACAGTTCACATGATTGTTTGATGATTCAGGTCAGATATCTCTCCGGGCAAACCTGACTACCGGCCACCAAGAAAAACTGCCCGCATACGCGGAAAATTTGATAAGCGTGTTACAAACTACGCAGACTGCAGGCTAAGGAATGGATTTCAGACTTTCTTGATGCTCCCAACGTGATATTTAAGCGAATTTCTTCTTAGAAAAACTAATCAGTTTATATCTCTTGCGTGCTACAGACCTATTCACCGATGAGATATAAACTTTTTCCTTGATTCAATCTCCTGCCTCTGTACAGTTTTGTTCAAATCTACTATTTTCATGATGTACCATTTACTTGTGCCCCAAGGAAACATTTTGAGGGATTTTAGAACCTTATTTGTGAAATTTGATTCTCATGATGTACCATTTACTTGTGCTGATAGAAAATATTTTAGGGTTTTTAGCTTATTTGTGAAATTTGATAACGATCTTGTACGTACATTTTTAAAGAGATTAGAGGAAATGGTTTGCAAAGAGTTCTTTCACCTAAGTTTTTTTTAGGAATTCAGAAATGGAAAGACATATTTTCAGGCGATGCAAACAACACATTGCCTATTATTCTGTTCTACAGATACTGTCAACTTCCTGTAAACTTGAATACAAAAAAATTAAGACCTCGGGAGAGGAGAGAACCCAAAAAAAGACAAACTTACAGCTTGGTAATATGCTGACATGGCTTGTTTCAAAGTTCTAGGGTTTTGTTGAATACTGAAAAATGCTGACAGATGTGCATTGCCCAAAACAGACCAAGATAATCCATCGCATGGATCCAAGCTCAGGGCATCCTTAGCATATTGTACACCGATATCAATTTTCTCTTTACACTCCTTCGTCGACTTAGCTGCCTCTTGCCGAGATATCATAGATAAGTTACGTAATGAAACTTTGTTATGACTCTGAAAAAACATACAAAGACAGCACTATTTGAAAAAACTCAATAATACTGAGTGCGAACTAACAGGGAAAGTTTCGCTTCTAGCTATCGTGACCAACTTTAAATGAAAATGGATTCTCATTCTCAGCATAGTCAGTGATGAGCAAGAGCTTTTAGGTTGATTTCGACAACTAAAAATAAGGAAAAATTGACTGATGAAGGTTTTTGAAACTCCATGAAATCGACTCAATCTCTTTCTTTTTGAAAAATTCTTAATGTACCTAATTGCTAGAGACGCATTGTTTCACTAACTAAAATTTCAATGAGATCTCCAAGACGTATTTTTCATGGTCTATTTTTCAATGTTGACAACTATAACACCATTACAACTGTCATCAGTAGAAGATATCAAAATGCTCGAATGGACCATTCAACAAGGTAACAAGGGAAATAAAAAGCTAAACAAAGAAACTTACCCGTTTAAGAGCTCCATTGAAACAATTTTTTGCCTCTTCCATGTCATTCTTCTTCCAAAAACACTCACCCAACTCGTTCCAGGCATTCACCAGACTTGGATCTAACTTGATTGCTTTTGATAAAGCTTCCTCTGCCTCAGGATTGAAAGCAGGATGTATATTCAGTGCTCGTCCTAGAAGGTAGTAACACTGAGCTCGCACTTCGCACTCTGGAAAATCTTTAACAGTACCAAACAAACAGAATTTAAATCGATGACAAAAACGCATGTCCCCATTGCAATGTTTAGACATCTTTGATTATATTTTTCTTTTTTCAAGGCAAAATAATCAAAATGTTTCCTTGCAATTCTGTGTAATATTTTTTTAGTGAGTGGAGGAAATTCGCAGGAAATTTCAGTTGAAACTGTCAGTTAGTTTTGTTTTAAGTAATAAAAAAAGTGAGTGCTGACTTACAACATCACACTCTGATGTGCGCATTTTTCAACTTTGGCTATCAGTATTTCACAGCCAAATGTTATCACTAGATCACTCAATTTAAAGCGCATTAGCAATACGATCTCAACAAGGAAAGTGCATACTGTTAGGAAAATTCTATTGGACACATAGAGATAGGGCTCTTGAGTCGCGTAAGTTCATTACGCAAGTTGACAGCATAACAATAATTCAAAAAAAAAAAATGATCAAGTTCCTTTGTCCAATCATTGCACTGATATCAGTCACCGACTTAAGAGTGAATAACTCAAGTCTTACATGCCGTACCTTGGATGATTTTAATTGGAGTAAATTTTTATTTCCAAAGGGAAGTATAAATTTATATTTTCATTCATCAAAGAACCAATGTGAATGCATTAAAATTAATTATGGAATACCGATATAGGTACTGTCAAAGGCAGGTGGAAGTCAGAAATGTATGACCGAAAGGTTCAGAATTTTCTAAACAATAACACTCAGCATTATTTTGAGGAGTTATAAAATCACTTTGGGAACTTCTTCTCTTAAAATTACTTAAATTAGAAGAGCATCTTCTATGTAACACCAAATAAGTACAATAAAACTTACCTTTTAATTGATCAAACTCTGATTTCAGCCTTGAGAGAGTCTCGTTGAGTTTTTCTTGGACATGGTCAGTTTTTTTGGGTGCATCTGATATTGGATGATTCGTAAAATAATTTTCTTCAAATTCATACAAATCGGTAACTGCTTTCTGCAATATAAAAAGAAGGTTTGGTTGACTAAATCAGTAGATAAGCTCAGGAATCATTTAAGCATGAGATTCAAGAGATGTGAAGGTTATGAAAGAGAGGAGACTTGCTGAAGAATTATTTAGTCAGGACATTTTTAAGTTCATGGGTGTTTTACTTTACTTCACTTTAAAGATCATGTTAGGTTTTGTTTTAAAGTTCATTGTTTCATAAATATATACCTATGTCATATTCATATATTTTTCATTGCATGTATTTACTTCATTTTTCTCTTTTTATCTGACTACTTTGTTTGAAATTCAAATAAAGAGCGGCAACAGAATAAAATAGCATAAATAAAGTATTCTGGGTTGATTTTTGCGCAAATTTGCTTACTCACATATATTTCTTAAACTTCAGATTATTTTTTGGTCCATCATTGACCGATTAATCTCATTTGGGAGTAACAATCATCTAGGACTGTAACGCCTGTTTGGACCGGCAGGACCACCATGAGCAACAGAAAAACTAACTTTGTCTGAAATCCTCGCTTGTTACCCAGCCAAAGTAGGTTAATCATAAAAAGTCGCCGTCCCAACATTACTGATTTGCTCATTGTAGGCATTTAAAACGATTTTAGAGCAAGAAATGAGCAAAAATTAAAAGGACAGGTTCAAATCAAATTTGTGTTTGCTGCCAGGAATTCCCGCGCTTACTTACACACTCACACACATACAGAGCGCCAGGGCAGCTTCACTTCTTCCCAGTGTTATTAGAAACGAGTGCTCCGTCTTTATGTCTTTGGACCAGATAGTCAGGGGTTTTACAGAAATTCACTGATTCATGAGGCAATTAGTAAGGTACCTGCAGAGAAGAAAGGAACTTACATTTAAATCCTCGATGAGTTTGTTTGCAGCTTCTTTATCAATGGTTCCACCGCTCTGGCTTCCTTTCGTCGGCTCCATTGAGAATAAATTCCTTGACAGAGGTTAAAGATCTTCAAAAAGCATTTCCACTTGCAATGCTGAATAGTGAAGAGAGAAACAGTTATTTAATTAAAGGTTGAGCAACTTTTTTACATGGGGCAATTAATACAAAAATCGTCAGAACTATTTAAGGGTATTCCATTCGGGATGAAAAATTGAATTTTACTGCTTTGCACACGAGGTTAAACTTCCTTACTCAGGCTGATTGGCAGCTAAAAAATGGAACTCCCTCCGCACTCCTATAATTGGGCTAATCTTTTCTTGGGTTAGCTGATTTTGAAACATATTTTGCTATGCAGAATGGCTAACTTCTTCACACTCTTCTACTTTAGGTAATTTACGTATGTAATGTCTATGAATCCTCCACAAAATTTTAATTCCTTGATGGACTTCTGACAAATTGAATCTGAAGGAAAATGAGATGAAAAAAACAATTAATGCATTTATTATTTGAGGTAATGCATTGGTAATGGTTGAATGGGTTTCATCACAGATACATAATTTGGTGTCCTGCAGCCACTTACCTCGTCAGAAATTACGAACGATAGTGCCAGATTCCAGAGGGCCTTCTGAGAGTTGTAGACAAATTTGGAACACGAAAATCAATATAAAATAAACGAGAAACGCCTACAAGTTATAATGTGCAAATTAGGAACATCAACACCCACAGCTGCTTACTGTCTTTTTCGTTCTGATGTCCACATGTTCTCTCCAGATGGAAAATATGACATTAGGAAGTCGACACAGAATTGTGCTATCAATTTATAAAGTTTCTGTCTAAAACTTTCGGAGTATGGGTACCTGAATTCGTGGTAAAAACACAACACTGCTGAAAATTATTTTCCAAACAGATTGCAAAAGTTTTTTAGGTTATATTTTGATGTTGTTTGTTTTGATTTTGACTGTTTCCAGCGGTGCTGTGTTGCCAAGAGGACGAAAATAATGTTCTTTTATTTCTACATTTTTTTTATTTTGAATTTTTATTTTTATTTTTAATTGTTCGAAATAAAATCTTCTATACATTTCCCTGGGTGTAAAATACATCTTAGAGTCTTATACTACTCTTTCATTGCATCCCCGAAAGTACGTAAGGTTTCTAAAACCCTCAAAATATAATGTAAAAAAAATTGTGCAAAGAACTATCTGCAATAAATAGTGTTAATTGTTAAATTCAATTTTAAATTATTTTTCAAAAATCAATTTTCATTATACTGGGGAGGTTAAAGACTTTTAATAGATCCAAAATAATCTGTATCACTTTAAAACTATAAAGAACATGTTTCCCATTTGCAGTATCTTGTCCTCGTCTTATGTGCTCTACCAAAGGAGAAGAGCCTGCACTACCTACTGCTTGAAATTTTCACAGGATACCTAATCTTCACAAAGAGAAGAGAAATCTTCAAGAGAATCTTCAAAAAATTACTTTCAGTATGTACTTTTTCATTGAAAAAGTAATAATTATGACAGGAAGTCTGCAGGGTTGCGAAGAGAGGTACCTACCTATCTATGCATTTTTGTGGTATCACCACTGTTCCTTAGGTAGGTACCACTCCGCAAAATCCTGATTTTGTGAAGTCCATAATCTCACAATATGCGACATTTATCTATATTGCACTTAAAATATATGAGCCACTGAGACAACTAAGCAACAGATGCTATATTGATTGTTGAACGAAGAATATTTAGGTAGGTAATTTTAGTCTCTTTGACCACTGAAAATGGCCAATTTCGAATCATTATGATTAATAATTTCTTTTCCTGACAACATGTCTTGACGATTTTGTGACTGCTATCCATAAAAAACTCCCATTCCATAATCTCAGTTGGACCGTCAAAGTATTAGACTTTAATCAGAGCATTGAAATATGCATTCTATCCCCTCTTGAAAAAAAGAACAAATGACTTAACTTGAGAAATCATTTTGATGGCATGATGATGATGCGTATTCTGCATAGTTTCAAGGTTGGAGATTCGCAGGTACCTACATTACTAATATCGAACATTTCTGAACTTCCATTCATTCAACTGCAAATTGAATGAGTTAATCCTTCCCTTAAAAAAGCAGTTACTCGAGGCAATTTCATGAAGATTAAAAATTAAGGAGTTTTCAAAGTCGGTCTTGAGATGTTAGCTCAGAGATGTTATTATGGCTTTTTAAGAGGAAAGAAAAGAATGAAGAATGGAGGGCGAGATAAGAAAAAAAAAATAGAAACTACCATGATTTAAAAACAATTTAAAATTTTTATTCATTCTTAAGGGCTAATATCACAATTGAAAAGGCCTATTTAGCATCTTAAAGTACATTAACATTTTTACTCTCTTTTTTAAAACAAAAAACAAAACCAGTAGGTTACTTAATGAAATTTTGTATATGTTGCCACATTATGACAATACTATGCAAGAATGGTGTTGACGGTTGGGTCGATAAGTGATGTCTTCATTTGTATTTTTACAATGTTGGGCTGGTGATTTGAACAGCATCTCAAAAGATGTTACCTAATAGCTTTTTGCTACTGACTTCATTAAGAACACAGAACAGAAGGAAGGAGATCCAACCAATTAAGGAGACCAACATTGATGGTAAAACTGCAGAACAATGAATCTCATTTGCAATGTTTCAAAATCTCCGCTCCTTTTTTATTTCATCAAAGGAGAACAAACCATCAACGCTATCGCTTGCAATTTTCATGAATTATTCCCCTTAAACAGGGAAAAAATGAGAGTTCTCAAGAAAAAAAAGTTGAGAATTTTTCCTTTTAAACAGGAAGTCTGCAGCACTGTAAGCCGAGATAGGCATTCCTGCAGTTTCACCGCCGATATGTTTCAGCACGGTCTTATTTAGTCTCATCAGTAAATACAAAGTTTCATTAAATTTTTAAGCAGAATTCTATGGGTAATTTATGTGTACAAAAGATAATCTAAAATCATAGTTTTGCAGCTGATTCATTCGTACGACAAAAAACTGGTAGCAAGAAAAAAAGTGAGCAAGGCTGATAAATTCAATAGTTTAGGAATAGATTAAAAAAATAAATAAAAACTTAAGATTAAAATCAGTTGTAGTATCATACTCAAAGACTCCATTAGCTTTAAAGACCGATATTAAAAACTAGAGAATTGTAGACTACCAGCAGCCTGATTGTTGAAATTAAGGTTGGCACGACAAGAATCGAAAATTGATATATTACACGGCGCAGGTAGGGTTATATCTTGCCTTATCTTGCAGACAAAGCCAGTCAAAGTTTCAACTATCAGGCTGCAGAGAGTAAAGAAATGAATTACAGTTGAAATTGCCTTTAAAAATTGAGTAAAACTAATTAAATTAAGAATTACTATGTTTGACAGGATTCTGAACTTCCATTGAAAACTATACTCAGGGTGGTAGTTTTGCAGGGAAAACAGTTGAAGAAGGGCAATGATAGTAAGATGAACGTTCCCTGATACTAACTGACTGCTTCTAACAGAAATTATTAGTGCTCATGTAAATGATTCAAGAGGAAATTTATCATAGGTCGATGGTACAAGATGCAAGCTCATGATTGAAAAAGCAAGAAGAAATTTACACAGATAGAAAATTTAAAATTTATATCACAGCACATTGAATGCATGCTAAAAAAAAAAGCATATCCCTGAGACCTCAAGGTGCAGAGTACTTTCAGCTTTGTAAAAACTGGAAATGAATAAAATCATGGAGAAAAGATCATCTTTAAGTAACAGCTTTCTTATGCCTCTTTTAAATCATACTGACAAACCAAAATTACAGTTATCCGTGAAAGTAAATGCAAGGCTATATTATTGACAGTTTCTTCACTTTTAACAATCATAAAAAGCAACAAAAAAATTGAAAGTTTTTTTGATCATTCTTTAAACATTAAATTCTCGGCTGATCACGGATTTTCAGAGATTTCAAATTTCTTAGGACCATAAATTATTTCTCTACACATTATCAATTCTTTAAAACAATGAAATGGAAAAGGGTGGAAAGAAAGTTTGAGAGAAAACTAACAGAATACATTTGTTAGCATCAGAAAATTTCTGAAGTTTTGAAATGAGAGTCCAAATGTTGAATTCCGAACTCTTTCGTAAACAGAGTACATCCTTGCGTCTCAAAATATTTATTTATTTTTATAGTACCGTCGAAGATTTTGTAAAATCATTTCCATGGGTTCGAATTATACTAATCAAAATAGACAGACCAAGTACTCTTTCTGTAATTAGTAAAATTATAAAATATAGCACGTTATGATTTTCTAAACTTATTGCCTTAATAAAAATCACTATTGAAATAATTACTATGATAGAAACATATTCAATGATAATTAATCTATTAATAATATGTATTTTGGAAACTAAGTATCACTTATTTAAGTGATCAAGTGAAAATTAGTGATCTTCATCTTGTGAATCTAGTGTTGCAAATATTATTTATCCACCTCGTTCTCCCACATCGTCTCTTCTTTTTATTATACTCTTAAAGTTTAACATGGTGCCTTATTCAACCTGGCTTTGCACTTTCATTTCCAATCTTATTCATTCAAGAGAAAAATCATTTATAAACATGTAAGATCGCACTAAAGCTTGTTTCAAGTGATAGTAATCATTTTGCAAGGGAAGATTTCCCAAAAGCAAATGGTTATCAAACATATGACTGGAAGCCCTATTTAATTTTAAGATAGATTTTTTTACTTCTTCTGCTTTAAGAAATTTTCAATTGACTTATAGTGTGTCGCCAACCATTCGATATTGTTATTGACTGTTTCCAGAGCTCGCGCTCTACCGGCAGCTCCAGCTCCTGCCTCTGGATATCCTGCAAAGAATTCTTTCATCTCCTGGAGCCTCTCTTTTGTTGTGAAGGATGAGCATACATTAGGAATCAGACGTCCGAAGGCCCGATCATTGAGCGTGAAACGGTCAACAAGGTATTGCCACTCACTGCGCATGAAATCCCACACAAGCTCAGTCCCTACAGGGTTTTTGCCGATCAGGTTAAGAACAATGAAGTAGTCCTGTGACCGAACATAGGATTCATTCTTTATATTCTGAATCAATGTTTCCAGGATCTGCTTGTTTCGAGGGGTAGTCAAGGCGACCATCAGTTTCAGCTTTTCAGACGGTGTGGTTTCAGCGAGATATTTTTCCCAGAGTTTTGACCACACTTCTTCTGTAGAGTTCGCCCTCATTCCTGCCAAATAAACATAAATCAAATTTAGAACTAGGAAACTTATCTAAGCACAGTTAGAAGAAATTCCGACTGACCTTTTTCATTGACAAAAACTTGAATACATAATCAATTTATCAAAAAATGTGTTTCAAATAGCGAAAAATAGTAAAAAAAGATGACTTGGTTTAAAAATATTCTTTAAAGTCCTCCTAAAAGTTACAGATTTGTGCTGTAAAGAAAATTTCCAAGGAGTTACAGCAAGTTTTTTTAAACAAAGAAACACTCTTTTTAACAAGTCTTTTTAATGACCGAGAATTAGCTGTAATAATAATTTACCTGTATTATAAACGAGAGAACGAAGGTCCGGATAAGGTTTAGGGCCATTATTGGTCAGCCACGACAGGAAAATTTTGCTAGCCTGGCTTGTGCACTCCGGAATTTCAAGCAAACAAGCAAGATTCAACAGAGTGCTTTTGAAGTCCCTACAAAAAAAAAAATTCCATTATAATTCAATTCAGCTAAGTTATCATCAAATACAAAAAGGGTTGCTTCAGTGATATTTTTCATCATCTATGTGGTATGTAATATATATTACATTTATATCAGTAACCAAGGGAAGAGAAGAGGATTAAATGAATCTGAAAGCTCAAAAAGCTAGAGAATCGATGAGAACTGTTCAAATCATGAAGGCTAGGACCTGTTCATGTGTCTTCTTACTCCATCATGAAAAGAATCATTACATAGGTTGATGTGTATACCTAAAAATAATTCTCATAGGGATTGACTATTCTATTCAACTGAGCAGAAATGATTAGATTCCGTTTCCTTGTAAGTTGAATGATGTACTATGTTCCTCTGAGCATTTCTTTGTGAGTTGAATGATATACTATGTTCCTCTACGCAAATCATTTATAATCAGTGGTGTCAAATGGTGAATGAGCTTGTTCCTCCAAGCCCAAACATTATTTTCTCAAATGAAAGAAAGGACCGTTACATATGAGAATGAATTATTATTGAGAAGTGTTGAGTATCTGCAGTTAGAAGTAAAATAATCAAGCAGTTGTTTTATTTTCCACAGTATGAAGGTAAAGCGGTATACAGGAGGACCTTGATTCATAAGATTTCAGGAAACTGATGAATTGATCCATTAAATTGCAGAATCCGGTAAATTGAGTAGTTTGAAGCCCTTGGAGGGACGGAGGGATCAATCCGTTGAATGAAGGGATACTTCGAAGTCTTACTGTAGTCTCATTATCGACAATATAGTTAAAATAGATACTACTTTTTTTATATGAAGAGAATTTCATCTAATCATTTCAAAAATATGAAAAACTTTACCTCTCTGAAAATATTATTTGAAATTGAGAATATTACCACAGTTTCCAAAAATTATGAAATACTTACCCTTCTAAAAAGCTTGTGTCTTCAGTGAAATTCCATACATCATCAGGAAGAACGATATTTTTCCTCCCAAAAGCCTGAAATGAACAGGAAAGGACATATAAATTCAAAGCTCTTTTGCAAGAAAGCCATGTTCCTCTAATTTCAAATTACAGTAATTTAAGGAAATAAAATCACGGTCTAATCATCACCGTTCCGTTGGTTCTAAGTTTTTTATTTTTCTTTAATCAAGTTTATATTTAGCTCCACTTTAAAGCACAGAAACCAACGGCAGGAATCAAGAAATTGCCTCAAATACAAGAGCATAGTGGGTACTTTTGCCTAAAACCAGGCATCAAAAACCGTATGTGTTCAAGACTAGTTCAAGACACTAATATACAAATGTACACAAAACCCAACCTGAAATGAAGTTAAGACAGATTTCTACTGAACAGTGCGCAAATCACAATCAAATTCACGAATCAATCGGAAAACTGCAGAAATGTGTGCCTCGGTTTGCAGTGATGCAGTTTTACTGTCATACTTTATTTTCTACATAGAATACACTAAATTATTCAATCTCTTCCAAATACATTATTATTGTATAGTAGAATGGGAAAAACCAAAATATTTTCATACCAATAAAGGCCCTGAGAGTTACATTCACATTCGCAGTCACATTATTAAATATTACCAAAATAGAAATACCCAATTAGAAATATATGTTCTCATGAACATGACCTTTTTTGTAGAGGTCAACATAACCACTTCAAATTTAAAGATAAAAAAATGAAAAATTCGGAACCATTTTTATCAACCAAGGAGAATAATGATGAAGGATACTCACTAAAAATTCATCATAAATAGGGGTATCGCGCAAGAGTTCTTTGATGTCCTTAAATTTATCTAAGACTACGGCGATAGGCACAGAGTGGTTTTCAGACTTTATATATTTGCACAGGTTCAACGGGACAGAATAAGAGAGGTGGCTTGCTTTTGCCAAGCTGAAAGCATCATTCAAGAGACTAGCTCGGTCTGCAGCATTAAAAATCTGAAAAAAGTATGAGACTACATTTACGGAAGTAAGAGAGAATCTCTTAAAACATACAATTGAATGCCGAGAAAAAACGCTCCACAAAGCTGCAAAAAAATTCATAAGAGTACATTTCTATCAGTTTCATTTCTATTCTTGCGTGATTGAGGACTCCAGTCTTTTGATCTTCTTAAAATTAATATTTGAAAGGCAATTAAAACTTTCATGCTAGTTTGATCAAAAAGATTACAGTGCTAGTTGTTATAATTTTATTCCGATTACATTTAAGATGGAAAAATATTATGAGTCAAACGACAGCTTTTCTCCCCATGATATGAGAGCTCAACATTAAAAGTTTTGTAAGCCTTTGCTAAAATCAACGCTAAAAAGTTAAAACTAGGCCCTTCTTAAATACTTGATTAGATTAGTTTTCTCTTGTTATTAAAAAGGCATGACTATGACATTATTTTAGTGTCTCTAAATACCCCAGCAATTTACAACCTAGAAACAGTTCACACTGATGTGTTTACTTATCAAACTAAAAAAGAGAAAATAAATCTTACATGAGGGTTACTATCAAGGGTAGAACTGAAAAGACTCCACGCATCGGCATCGTAATTGACTCGGTAGTAACCATAATTTCTGTAGTTGATTTTTACCCAACTAGTGCCAGGTTCCACATCAATTGTTGCTAAAAACAAAAACAAAAAAATACATTTGATTCAGATTCTTTTTTCTTCTTTCTACATATTTTCTATTCTTTCAGCAGCCTTTTACAGAGTATTTCAAAGGACAATGACAAGGTATTGGGCCGGCCATAAATTATGTCACCCATTTTTTACAGTCTTTGGACCCCTACCTCCAACACCATATCCAACCATCATCCACTGCTAGAACCCCCTGAGATATACATTATCCTTAGTGTACACCCTCTCTCATTTTTGGGGGAAAACACAGAAAATTGATAAAAATCCGTATATATAGTCTGCAGCGTTCAAACATCATGTACTCTTAAATTTCAAGCGAGCATTCTCAGCTTTTTTGCCTTCAGCTTACGCCACCCTTGGCTTGACCCCCCTCCCTCCCCATCACCCACCTTCGTCCACTGCTAGACCCCCCTCCCCCCGGACTTGAGTGACGTAATTTATGGACGGCCCCTATTGTCCCTGAATCTTTCAGAAATAGTATGCTAGAGTGATGTATTTTTACTAGCCGCTGATATTTTTTTCTGCCCTCCTTTCTAGATTTTTTGCCTACACCAGTCTTTTTTTTTCGGGTATTGAGAAAATATTTTATTAAATTAATTTATACTTGAGAGCATCTAAAAGGGGAGCAAAGAATTCAAAAATTTAACCAAATAATTGAGCGATTTAGAGTCTAGTTTAGAGAGGCATTGAAAATTTAAGAACTTCATTCACACTTTTCAAACATAAGACACTGAACAGTTTATTGGCAGCAGTTGTGAGAGAGGTTATGAGAACTGAGAATTGAGAAAAAACCAAACTTACTGGAATCTTGGTTGTTCGGAAGCCACGCTAGTTTTACTTTAGGATCAGCAGAGGTGTAATACATTATTGGTACATCCCATTTACTATCTGCTAATTTCATGCTGCAAAAAATTTAGAACAAAATGGTTTTTTTAAAAAAAACAAGATCTGATGTTGAAAAGGAAATTAAAAAATCAACTTTAGAAAAGCTTGAAAAATTGATTTTGAACAAAATTTTGCTGTATACCTACTCTTCTTTGCAGGACAAAATTTTAATTTAGAGCAAAAACTTCAGATGTTTTGATACATCCCCTGCCAACAAAGAAGTAATTTCCTGTTACTTGCATGGGATGATATTTGCATACTGATAGGCAATTCAATTAAAATACCTAATTTGAGAATTTTTTGAAATTCACATCCACCTACTCTTAAGTCTTATCAAAGGCCTAATGCTAGCAAAGTCTGTGCATGCAAATGCATAATACTGACATCATGTTTTATCCACAATTTACTTCATTAATGTAACTCCTTCATGCTTACAAAAATCAAAACACTAAGTCAAAATTAGTTGTTGATAACTGAAGACTGAGCAATTATTTTCTTACTTTTTAGCCATTTCGGTGGTGGACTCTGACTTGTCTGGCAGAAATCTTTTTTGGCTCAAGGTAAGTTTGTTGCCACTTCGTTTAACATTGACAACAGGATATCCCATCTGTTTTGTCCAAGTACCCATCACATCAGCAACTTTGACATCACCAGCAAACTTCTGTAAATGGTCCCACAAGTCCTTGGTTTCTGCATTACCGTATTTGTTGCTGGTCAGGTAAGAGACCACTCCTTGTTGAAATGGTTGCTCACCCATGAAAGCTTCTAGCATTCTTATGACAGAGGAGCCCTGAAATATATTTTTAATAAGTTAAAATTGGTTTTAGTCACAGCATTACAGAGAGAAGTTGTACTTGAGTGCAAAAAAGATATGGCCACGAAAGCTACAAAGCGTTTTTAACTGTTCACCTACTTCAATCAAAAGCCTAAGTTACAATGAATTTGGATTCCATGGTGGAAGAATACACACCTAAATTTCCATCCCATACAAAAAACAACAGTTCACTGTGAAAAAATTGAGAAGTAATGCGCGAAAAAAGAGCCCTGTGTTGAATTCGTCAAATCTCCCCTTTTTTCATTCTCCCAATGGTGAATATTTAGCAATTTCCTCTTTCTTATGCCCTAGTTTTTAGAAAAGTTTTCGGGTAAAAAATGGGCTAACACTTGTGTCATAATTTTAAAGCCCCCAAAAGTAAGATTTAGCAAACCTTTTTGAAAGTTTTGGTACTTATCATTGCAAGTCAATCCTTTTGAAGATTAACTGGCCCATTTATCGGAATATGGTAGATTTTTCTGAAGACTCGAAATAGGATTTCACTGCACATCAATCAGAGAGCACTAGAAGGGCAGTCTTAGTGAAAAATAAGACATAAGCAGAACCACCAACCTTTGAATACGAAATAAAATCGAATATTTCTGTTATCTGATCAGGATGGTTAACATTCTGAACAATGGGATGAGAGCTGAGTTGACAGTCCAAAGTTAGCACCCCGAAAAGCTCTTCATGTAAAAATTGAGTGTCCTGGAGGGATGAGAAAATGAAAAATATAAGTGTTAGTCTACTACAATAATCTCATTGGTCATTGCTCTTTATTGTACATGTTAAACTAGAAAATACGTCTTCAAGATAAACCACCTTACGTCTTGCAGCTTTTTATCTTTTCGTTCTTTTTTTCCTATTTTTTATGCATAAATCAAAGACGATCTTAAAATACATAGGCTGTCCCAAAACAACTGAGAGTAAGTCTGTATTTCAGAAACAATAATAGATATTGAAACGCGGTTTGTGGGAGGTTGTAGCTCATATCCTTAGCTATCCAACGAGCTCTAGATTAGCTCATTTGGTCAAAATTTCGCTGAGTTATAGCAATTTTTCGGAGGCGCGTAAAAAATAACCCTACAGGATTTTTGAGTATTTTTTTCCTTGTCTGAACTGTTGTTCTGAGAGTCGCGTAGTTGATCGCAACTTTGCAGATCACGTTGGCACTGATCTAGATGCAAGTTCTAACATGTTTGCATGTGCTGTCATTGCATATCAGAGTTTTCTTCAACTTTCCAGCTCAGTGAAGCCAACATTGTTTGGCGTTAATGACACGTGTTCTCGTTTGGTGCAATGAATTCGCCCGCGGAGCTGAAACAAGAGAAACGCTATGCCATCCGTTACTGTGTTTGCCGAGGTTTAACTGTCTCTGATACCGTGAAAGAGATGTCAGTTGCTTATGGAGAAAATCGACTTGGGGAGAGCACCATTCATCGGTGGCATGCAGCTTTTTCCGAGGGTCGAGCTTTGATTCCGCATGGCGGCCGGCCGTCAACTTCTGCGGCGCGGCGTAGGAAAGTGTCATTAACGCTAGACAATGTTGGCTTCACATTTTAGAATAAGAGCAGGGATTTGAGAGAAACATAGTTGCATTCATAACAAAGCTAAGCAAAAAGTGATACTTACAATATCCCAGTCTGGATGAACAGAATTGACACCCTTGTATTCTATGTATGATGCAAACCCTTCATTCAACCACAGATCATTCCACCATTTCATTGTGACTTTAGTTTAAAAAACAAAAACAAAATGGAGACACAAATAATTAATAATGAAAAATCATTGTACATTTCCTACGTAAAGGTAGAGAGTCAAATGAGGCACTGATTGTTTTCCTTCCAAGCTTAGCAAAATTTCACTAAAATATATTATATTACACCATTAGTAAAACTATTTTTGAAAAAATGTGAGCCATTTGAGTGTCCTTGCTATCAATTTAATTAAGGCAGTTGATAACAAACACAGGCACTCCCTTATTTTTACAGATAAGTTCTTGTTGCTAAAGAGTGTGCAGGCCGAGACTGATCAAAGAAAATGGGATACATCTCTAGCAGGATTGAAAACACCTAAATGGCTATGGAATTAAAAGCCTTTAGTAGATTTCGCAAGTGCTCCTTGTTTCTTTTGTTGCTGATAAAGTATCATTTCAGACACATCCCTATCTGACATACATTAGCAGTCTTAGCAGTCTTAGCAGTCCACAACAAAAAGGTCTCTCTTCAAAACTGTTGATTGAAATACATTCTGATTGTTTGAACCCATCCATTTTTGAGTCAACACTCACAAGGGGAACTTCCCAAGCTGCCGCCTCCGATCCGGCTGAAAAAATTCGTACGAACTCTTTGGATGAATTTATTTGACCCGTATTTTTTTGTTTTTTCCAATGCCCCCCAGAAACACCCCAAAAAAATTCCGGAAAGTTTTGCTTTGAGCGCTTGAGTCTATATACGCAGTATAGCAGCTCACCTACCGTCAAGTGGTGGCTCTGCGGTAGCGCGCTCGCCCAGTGATCCGGCGGGCCCGGGTTCGATTCCCGGGCGCCGCGCCAAATTTTTACGACCGAATTTTATATTCTCACACATTTTCACATCGATTCCCATTTGATACATTAGAACTTAAAACATCAATTAATTTACAACCATCAACGATCAATAACTTCTTCAATTTGAAGTGTAGATTTTTTTTTGGGAGGGGGGAGGGGTCACGCGCGCGATATTCTCGCCAATCACTGTACTTTCACATTAGCAGACGACCCGCTCCGCCCCCTCACATCGACATATTTCTCCCGATCACCCGTATGCGTCATGATTTTTCCCATCATTATCCAGAAAATGATAATGAAAAATTACTTCGAACATTCAAATTAAAAATGCTACAATTTTTCATTATCATTTTCTGGATAATGATGGGAAAAATCATGACTCATACGGGTGATCGGGAGAAATATGTCGATGTGAGGGGCGGAGCGGGTCGTCTGCTAATGTGAAAGTACAGTGATTGGCGAGAATATCGCGCGCGTGACCCCTCCCCCCTCCCAAAAAAAAATCTACACTTCAAATTGAAGAAGTTATTGATCGTTGATGGTTGTAAATTAATTGATGTTTTAAGTTCTAATGTATCAAATGGGAATCGATGTGAAAATGTGTGAGAATATAAAATTCGGTCGTAAAAATTTGGCGCGGCGCCCGGGAATCGAACCCGGGCCCGCCGGATCACTGGGCGAGCGCGCTACCGCAGAGCCACCACCTATGGAGTAGCGGAAGCTGCTATACTGCGAATATAGACTCGAGCGCTCAAAGCAAGACTTTTCGGAATTTTTTTGGGGTGTTTCTAGGGGTCATTGGAAAAAACAAAAAAATACGGGTCAAATAAATTCATCCAAAGAGTTCGTACGAATTTTTTCAGCCCGATCGGAGGCGGCAGCTTGGGAAGTTCCCCTTGTCAGCAAATTTGCAAGTAAGCTTTTCATTCGTGCTAAACTTTCAAAGATAAAGGTATTCAACCTTATCTCTTCTCTGCTTACCTAGATTCCCGAACCACATATGAGCTAGCTCATGAGCAACTGTCAATGAGATCCTCTTTTTATTAGATAGTGAACTCTCATTTGGAGTGTACAACACACTCGTCTCACGGAACGTTACCAATCCCCAATGTTCCATAGCTCCACTGACAAAATCAGGGATTCCAATGATATCTGAAAAATAAAGAAACAAATTTCTTAAACAAAATCTTGATAGAAATATGTCTTCTCCTACCAATACAAGGGGAGTATCCTCGGAAAAGCAAGAAAATTAAACTTAAGTTAATTAATGAGAAGACTGAACTACAATATAAAGTGATGAAGGAACCATTAAATCAGTCTATTGAATGGTGTCTACAAAAACGACCATAATTTTTGGTAATTTTGACTGACTAGAATCACAATACTGATGGAGAGCATCTCTATAAGTAGCTTGATTTTCCTCCAGTGTACGAATAGAAAGGCTCTTCTTCAAATCGCCAAAAATAGATCATGGTCAACGTACGGCAGACTGCCATTCAAATTTTTAGGGAAACAATGTCTGTCATTGACTAAGTCAATAGGTAAAATACAATCAAAATACATCTTTATAACAAGAAAAAAAGGAATATATGAAACACAAAGAATTACCAAGTTTCGGTAAAGGATAATCAATGTTGAAATATTTCACGTAAAAATCTATAACATTGACCCCGACAAAATGTGCATACTTCATGAACATCTCTTGACCCGGTCGAGCATATGCATTGATAGGCACTGAGGCTTTCGGAGCAGAGACGGAAGTGTTGTCTGCTGGAAAACGCTTGAAGTCACAAACGATGAAACAGGCTAGGTAAGTTGACATTGGCACACTTTCTGCAAAGGTAACTGTCGTTAGGCCTGCAGATGGTTTATCTTCTTCTGTTCCCTGAGAAAAAAATTAAAATACTTTAAGCATTGCATTTCTAGGTATTATAGAGAGACAAATTGACAAAAATTCTAAGTTGTAGGGGTAAAATTCTTCAGAATGGTAGTCATAGTGGAATCTTAATTTCAACTATCACAATTCTATTTAATTCTACAAAAATATACCTAGATGATTTTATTGGCTATCTAACTACTAAACAAAGATGTTTTGACGAATTTTTAAATTTTTTGTCAAGAAGTAAAAGTCAGATGATAGCTGGATCTGCACAAACCTTCCTCTTTAATTAAATTCTTTACAGAGGACTGGAGATAATTGTAGGGAATTAGTATTGATGATGTTCCAAATTCTGTTAGATTTGTTTGTTCGCATTCTGTTGCATATAGTTCAATATGTTCGAGACAAAAGGGGAATTTAGAGAGGCACAGAGGAGAAGTAGCCTACACTTTAGCAATTATTAACTTTAGAGGTGCCAGAAAACCACCTGAGAGTGATCGATAATTTTGTTGATTGCATTAAACCTGATCATTGAACTTAGAAAAGCGTAGGTACAAGCTATCAAAAAATAAACATAATTAATTTATGAGCACTTCACTACTTATTAGGTCTTGAGTGGATTAACCTTAGCGGCGGACCTACCACTTGATTCATGTTCGATAGAGCAATGTAGTTCTTATCTGAGGGTCTGACGAGCTGAATTGAGAATTTTGCCTTGAACGCAGGTTCATCCATACATGGAAATGCTTGGCGAGCAAAGGTTGGCTCAAATTTGGAGGTTGCAATTGGGCTGGAATGAAAAATAAAAAATGATAAGTTAAACCTGATTCTCTTGTTTTAAAAATGCTCATGATAAGAAAAATTGAACCATGACGAGATTGACAAAGCTTTCTAATGTTTTCTCCCTAGCAGGGACTAAAAAATCGATGACTAATAATTTCAAGGCAAAAAGGAAAGGATGTATAAATAATTTACCAATATTAAAGAAACAAGTCGCAATTTAACTCTATTTGCTTTGCAAAAAAATTGCTCGTCTGCTCACCCGGATCTTTTTTTGATCAGCTCCTGATTTATTTTTTCCTCAGAATCTGTTTTTAAAGTATGATCAACCACAGCTTTGCCATTATGTATGCTACAAGCTCTCAATCCTCCTAAATTTTCATTTCTTGTGACGCTTAGTTTTAGAGTTCTACCAAGCCAATGTTCATGATTTTTGCGGTTATCAACAGGTTACAATATTTAGACAAGTTTGCTTTCTTTGAATTTTAGGAATACGACCCAGGTTTCTAAGAAACCTGGGTCGCATAAGATTTAAAATCTTATGCGATGAAATCGTGAATTTTCCAATTTTAACGATGTAGATTTTCATCTTTCGTCACAGTTCACTCTGGAGATCCACTGGGACCATTTAAATGTTTTTTAAGGGCTAACGCCCAATAGACCTCCGAATGAGTCCGCTGGGTATTTTGAAATGTTTAAATATGACGCGGTACTTAAAAGGCACAAAGCGTCCAGGGGTGCAAATTTAAAAATTTAAAAATTTTGGAGCTGCTTTAAAAATTGTGAGGGCTGAAATTTTTTATTTTTTTTTCAGGGTGTCAACTAAAACAGGCTGGCCAAAAATCAGTACTTTTTCAGTACATTTCCAAAAAATCCAGTACCTCTCAGTGCCTCCAATTGACGAAATTTCAAAAATTTCAGAAATTTGAATTTCTCGCTCAAATTGCGTCAATAATGACAAAAAATGGGAACCAATTCCGGACCTTCTTGCATAATTTCCGCACTATTTCAGTACTGCTGGACCGCCCTAAAAAAATCAATACTATTTCAGGACTTTCCGGGAATTCTGGACTTGTAGTAAGCACCCTATTTTTACAGATTGTTCAGTTTCCAGATTTTCAACTCTTGTGGGGTAATGCGACTTTGGCACTCATTCTAAAATGAACAAAATATTCGACAACAATTTAATTAGCACGTTGTGTTGATCTTAATGCGAAAACCCAGGGCGTTGCAGAAAATTTTGGAGGCCTAGAATAATTTGCACCCCTCCGACGCACAGAGGATCGAGTCAATTAGAGAGGTCGGATATGAAATTTTTTACTAAAACCGCACATTTTCATGTTTATTTCGCCACATTTTATACTGTAAGGGGTGCTTTTTGAAGAGAGTTTCACGAGGAAACCGATGAAACCACTTTTAGAACTTCAAAGTTTTGTCTAAACGGAGTTATAAGCTTTTAAAGTTCCCAAATTTTGTCCGACCTCTCCTATTGACTCAATCCCTGTGCCAGGGTTGGACGTACCCCTTGAAGGTGGGATACTTATTTATTTATTTATTTATTTTTATTTATTTTAAAGTTGGTACATAAACTCCCTTTAAGGGATCGTACAAGTCGTACAAATGAATCAGATACAGATCGTACAAATGATTTAAATTAGGCAATGTAAGAACAAAATAAGATAATGACAAAGCAAAATAAGAAAATGACTAAGAAGCGATGGATAAAGGCTAAAGATTTGAGAGGTCGTCAACATGGTAGAATGCATTCTCCAAGAAAAAAGCCCTAAGTTTGAGAAAGAAGACGTTTATTTGGATTGCATTTTGCAAAAAGGAATTACTAACATTGCAATGTTGCTAAGATTGTGCAACTTCTTTTGTCTTGGAGGAAAAACTCGATTATCCATTAATAGTTTCTATTTTACTTGCTAAAAACTGTAAATTTAAGACAAAAATTACTATCTAAATTTCATAGTTTTTCACGATTTCCGCAATTTTATTGCAAAGGATGAAGTTGCACAATCTTAGCATCATTGCAATGCTAGTGGTTCCTTTTTGCAAAATGCAATCCATTTCACCCCTCTTAAGTATTTTTTTACTTACACTTCCTTGCCAGTTGCCTTGTCTGTATAGACACTGCGGTAGAATCCGATGATCTTGCCGGTGAGCTTTCCGCTGAACTCGAGGGTGAGGGCATACTTCCCGGCCGGGATCTCGGCGGTGGGCTTGATGACCCAGAACTCGTTCTTAGGGTACTCGAACGTCCGGGCGATGCCCAGGGGTTGACCCTGCCCGGAGGCCTGGAGCCGCGGGGCGATCTCCGTCCGGTTGACGGCCAGGCCCTTGGAGTGGAGGAAGAGGTTCTTGCGCGGCTGGAGTGTCTCCAGCTCGATCGTCACCCTCCCGGTGAACGTGCCCTCGGCCAGGTTGGGGTGGAGGAGGATGTGGTAGGAGCTCGGCACCACGTCCGAGGAGAGCCGGTGGTTGCACTCGTACTCCTCCCCGCACGCATTCTGGAAACAGACGAATAAAAGCGCTCGTTAGACTTTCCATCAGTGTTCGAAACCCACAGGCGCCAACGTGCCAAATGAATCAGTGAGTTCGAAAACACACCAACTCGGAAAAAAAAAATTGCTCAGGAAACTCCTGAAACTGCGCAGCGGGCGAAGAAGTTAGTTTAAGAAAAACCTTTTTGGTGCCAAAGGACAAGTATTCAGAGACTTTGTAAAGCACCAAGTTGATATCGATACATCATGTTTGATGACAGAGAATTAAGCGTTTAAAAATTTCCAAGGTGGTGTGTTTTCGTTCTCGCCGACTTTCAGATAAAGATTTTTCATAGTCTGCCCTGAAAAATGTATTTTTTTTTACCCGAATAACGCTTGAATATTTATAGAACTTGCTGGTACAAGGTATACTGAACCGAAAAAAGAAAACAGCAAAATCGGATGGTCACCCGTTTCCCTTGAAATGGCCAAAAATTGGTATTTCCAATGAAATACTTCGATTATTCCCTTATCCCGTCGCTGTTTCGATCACTTCCGATTGCAATTTCGAAATTTCCTTTTGCGTGCTGATGCTTATCTGGTTATCCTTGTGCTCAGTTCTTTTAGTAATTTCATTTTAAACATGATATATACAAAATGAATATTGGAAGATGGAACAAAAGGAAATTGTTCATTTCATGAATTCATTCTTAGAGATATTCATAAGATATTCCATAAGTTATGCAAAATTTCAATCAAAATAAAAAAAAATGAAGCTTGTTATTATCCTTTGAATCGATAAAATACGACAAGAAATCAGTAACCTTGCGAATGCATATGTTTAGCGACCTCACTGGCCACATGGGCCGCGGCCCATGGCGGCAAAGTTAGGGGGCGGCCAATTTTGCAATTTTGTTGAACTTAGGTATAAAAAAAAATCGGATTCAGAAAAAAAATTATCAATGAGAAAAGGGGACAAAATCTCTCTTTCCTGAGAGTGCAGTAATTTCTAATTTTGTCGTTTTTCGGTGATACAAGAGACAACACCTTTAATTAGTCGAGTTAAGAGGGAAACCAAACACGCAATTTGACCTGGAGCTCAGCGCAGAGAGAAATGATGACGAGGACTTGAGATGAAAAAGACAAGCCCTCGGCGCGGCGGTCGGCCTGTGCCACATATTAGCGCCTACCAGATTGCATGAATACTTCACGCATCGCGTCAAACACAGTGCGGTCAGGGGCGGTTGGCGTGAAACGCATAGCGCCTACAAGACTGCAGGAATACTTCACGCATTGCGCCAAACACAGTGCGATCAGCGCGGCGCAGCGGCGGAAGTTAGAATTATTAAACCATTTTATGTTTGTTCTTTCATAATTTTTTGGTTCATTTCTTATAAATGGAGGACCTTGTCCACACAGAGATAGGTTTACGGAACTTAACTTTTGCGCAAAGTTCCGTGAAATTTCGCTAGTATTGTTGACAGGGTTTTCGCAAAAAATGTATCCAACACGCGTAGGTAAAAGCGTCTTATGCACCCCTCCTCCTCCGACACGTTCACTTGATAGTTTATTTTTGATGTTTCAAAACGAATGAGGAGGGGGTGGCAAAATACAGGCGGCCCATGGGCGGCAAGTAGGTAAATCCGGCCCTATTCTCTAGACACCGCAACATGCGGTGAAATTGAGCAGTAATGTGGCATTTCTTTTCAAGTTTCGCAAATTTCAAATTTCTTTTCGCACGCCCAATCGAAAAAATAAAATAAAAAATCGACATCCGAGGACTAGAGAAAACTTTAATATCAATAGGTTACCTAACAATAAAATCCTTATTACACGAGACGAAATTTTTGAGCAAGTTTCTCAACACGAACCTTGGATTCCCCAATGCTTTCAAACACACTTAACATACTAGAGTACAAAGCTACTTTAAAGTCTTAATCTTATCTCTGGGTAATTTATTTGATTCGAGTAACAATCGCACTTCAAAACATTTTGCGAGTTGTTCCAGCAAAACGCGTTATACCAAAGCGGACTATGAGAAATTAGACATTCATTGTTTTCATAGGAGAATTCATGAAATTAGGATAGAACTATTAGAACACGCATATCAATATCAAATGTGGACTCACAAAATTTTTACAATTATTTCACGTTTTCGGGGGGAAAATTATAAATAAGTACAAACGACATGAAAGGCCAACGAGTATTTTTATATAAAATTATTCGGGGACGTTCTTGAAAAGTCATTTAAATCGATGCTAACACCTCGGTTGATGGGGCTAGATTGGAGTTCTGAGATTTTTGAATCTAGGATCTTTCAGAGTAGAGAAAAGAGAGGAAACGTCAAAATTGCGAGCGCATTTCAGAGAACGGCACAGCTTTCAAACCAACTCGTCCCTCCAACTTAGGCGAGACGACTTGGCAGTCCACCCGTGAAAGCTAACAATCGCTAATTTGCCGCTAGCAGTTGAGCGTCTTTTAAATATACACAAGCCACATCCTGACACTGGTACGGAAAGTATGATGCTCGTGGTTCGCGTCATATAATCTGAACACTTGCATGCTTCGCACACGCAAAAATATATGTATCAACCTTGAAGTGTCTTTGGATGTTCATAAATTATGATAAATATATGTGCGCGCGCGGAAGTTTTCGGCTTTGGAATTCAATAAGACTTTCCAAGGAAAAAGGGATCGTTCCAAGGGCAGAAAATTTCGAGCCAGGCGATTTTACTTGAAATGGCTCAAGCGATCGAATTTTGACATTTTAACGGGTCACCTTTTAAACCCTGATCGCATTCGTCGTTCCTTCTTGTAAAATGTTTGAATGTAACTCCATTCAGAGGTTGCAAAATTGTTCCAAACAATGACATTTTTAAGGGAATTTAATTGTGCTTTAATAGTCCACGGTTTTACTGAGTTTTTCGCGTGATCAGAGGAACTTTCAGGTGAAAACTTTCAGTTAGAAATGCCTGGTAGCGTCCTGGTAAAATTACAATTGAGGGGCTTGGAGGACAAGGCGCATAAGTGCAGTATTTAAAAAAATTGAGATATTCAGGAACTCAGCTAAAACTAGTTTGAAAGTATATTCTGTGAAAAAATCACGACTAAAATCCAACTTTAAAGCATCAAAAAGTGAGTTTAAACTTCTTCTCTGTCATAAAGGCTCTATGTAATTTTGAAACTCTGAACACGTATTTCTTGAAATAGCAAAAACTGCACTTATGCGTCTTGTCATCCAAGCCCCTTACTTTGCGTACGTTAATTTGCATGCATGAAATGTTTTTCCGTTTTTTCGTTCAGGAACGACGATTTGACCAACACGTGGCCAAACGCGTAACACTGAAAACCGAATTCACTCCATTATCCTCCCCGTAACGTACCCTTACTGGTATGCAGACAGTGCGTCTACAGAAAAAAAGGCTACAAAAAAAAGGGCTACCTTTTTAAGTCTACAGTCAAAACGTCTACATTTAAATGCCTACTACAATTATGTCTACAGACAGTCAAATATGTCTACGCCATTAAAATTTCTACAGTTTGTTTGCCCACTTAGAAAATGTCAAAATATTGATGTTGGCCACTGAAAATATTTAAAATATATTTATAAAATAAAAAAAATAAATAAAATATACTTGCTGATGTTTATAGGATCAATTATTCGCGAAATGTGACTAACAAGTTTTCCTTCCTCAACGCTTGTAAAAATTATTCTGCCGTAACGCCCAATTTTGAATCAATAACTGTTCAAACATTTGACAGTTCAAATGAGATTCTTATTAGCCGACATAAATACGTACTTTGACATTTTTGGAGTAGGCAGTCAAACCGTAGACATTTTAATACCGAAGACATATTTTGCTATAGACATTATTTTAATAGGCATTTTCATGTAGACATTTTGACTGTAGGCCAAGAAAGGTAGCCTTTGTTTTTGTAGCCATTTTTCTTGTAGACCTACTGTCCGTGAACCCCCTTACTTAGGTATGCCTCTGCAGCCCCTAAAAAAACTAGGAAAGTACGTAATGTTCTGTACGACCCGAACCACCCCCTCCAATCGGCGCAAACAGCGTTACGTGACACAGCTCTGTACCCCCTCCTCTTCCTATGATGAACCCGTAATCCAGCCCCCCCCCCCCCCCTTGAGAGCGTTCTGTATTTATAACCGGCCCACAGTGGATACAGTCAATAAGAGAGGTCGGACAAAATTTGGAAACTTTAAACGCTCATAACTCCGTTTATGCCAAACTTTGAGGTTCTAAAAGTGGTTCCATTGATTTTCTCGTAAAATTTTCATTCTAGAAGCACCCCTTGAACTTTGAAATAAGACGAAATAAACATCAAAATTTGCAGTTTTTGTCAAAAATTTCATGTCCGACCTCTCTAAATAACTCGATCTACTGTGCGGCCCTTAATGGTTTCCTCGCTCTCCTTAATTCAAACGAGAAGCCCTCACAACTTACGCCGTAGAAGAGCGACGACAGACCGTAAAAAACACAGAGTATCGACACACTCAGGAGCACAAGGCAAACACACGAGCTGAGGTTAAAACAGGAATGGAGAGTCATCTCAAAACTTCGTCAAAGATTCCAAAAATTTTAAAAAAGACCGAAGTTGAAAAAAACACGCAGATCCACTTGAGCCAAAAAAGACAAAATCATATAAAAAAAACCTATCGGACTGAAACTTGCAGAGTGAAAATCGAAAAATAAGGCCGAAAAAATCGACTGCACTCACATGGCCGCGGTGCGTGACGTCATAGAGCATGTAGAGCCCCAGAATGATGGCCAGCGACGCGAAGCCCAGCACAATACCGACGCCCCACGCACAGGTCCGCAAGCCGAAGGTCATTTTTTATCTGAAATTTATTCCGAAATTGGCGAGCAGGAAAACCGCTTCAGATTAGTCGGGAAAACTTCGCGTAACGCACCCTTTACGATCCTAAAAAGCGCGTTAGCAAAACTTCACGCGGAAAAACCTCTCTCTGCGTAGCGCTTTTCCTTCGATTATTTGACGGTTTCTTTCTTTTTTTGCGCTGTTTTCGCGGTTTTTACGAGCTTTTCCGCGGGCTATACTTGGGACGAAAAATTCCGCGGCTCGCTCTTGACGCGCCCGACTGGACGCGGCGTTGACGGGAGGGACGCGCACGCACTGAGGACGATATCGCTAGGAATTCCCGCGGTTCAGCGCGCGACTCGCCCGTGATTCGCGGGCCCGCGCACAGTGGATCCAGCCAATCAAAGCGGTCGGACATGAACTTCTTGACTGCAACAGCGAATTTTGATGTTTATTTCGTCGTATTGTAAATTATAATGGGTGTTTCTGGAAGGAAATTTTACTAGGAAACCAATGACACTACTTTCAAAACCTAAAAAGTTGATAGAGACGGAGTTATCAGCGCTTAAAGTTTCCAAAGTTTGTCCGACCTCTCCTATTGACTCGATCCACTGTGCCGCGGGACACTCGCTACTCGCCCGCGGTGTGTTTATCTATCAGAGCGCGCGGAGCTCCCGATAGCTTTGTCCATGGCGGGGACGATGTCACGAATTAAATGGTATATACGCCTCCTGGCCGCTTCGCGGTCCGACCCTGGGCGCACAGCACCCAGATATAGGGGCCGTCCATAAAAGTATACGTAATACACTTTTTCGGCATTTTTGCCCCCCCCCCCCCCCCCCCTCGATAGCGACAGGCAGCTGGACATCTCCTGAATGTTTCGTCAAAGTATTACTTAAAGCACTTTTTCCCTTTTTTGACCCCTGCTCCCTCCCCCTTCTAACGCATCCGTGACCCCCCAACCCCCATCTCAAAAAATCAAGAAAAAATATTCATTCGGGAGGGGCGGAATTTTCAATTCTTTGCGCAAGTTTTTTTCGAAGTCCCCCCCCCCCCCCGGACTCGGATTTGTTACGAAACCCTGGGCTTGACCCCCCCCCTCCCCCCCTTATGACGCAACGTAACGCTGGCTCAAACCGCCCCTTCTCGTCTAAGTGCGTTACGTACTACTTGAACGGCCCCTGAGTTTGAGCGAAAGTAAATGAGGAATATGAAGCCGCTGATTTTTATTCGTTTCCTGAAAGTCACTCGCTTCACTGAACATTGCTGGAAAGTGGAATGATTGTTTTAGTTGTTAACCCGTAGATCCACAGCGAGACCGTGATTCTTGTGACCTTGACTGCGATTTATAGTAAACACTGCGCCGATGTTGCCGCAATACGGCAGCTCCACTACTGATCCAATAGAAATTATAGACAGAGAGAAAATAAAGCAAAACGAAATTCAGTGGTTCGCGTTCATAATTGCATGTAAGAGACATTTATTTGATATTTTAAGTAAATTTTACTATTTTCGAAACTGACCTATCGACTCTAAGCAGAAGGTATCTTCGGCTGAAAAATTATATTTATCGATAGGTGCGGCAATACCAGGTAAACGAGTATCGATGTGAGCTCAGGATTCACTCTAAATTCACATTCTATTTGAATTGCGTTAGTGTACAATATCTCTGCGTAATCCCTCCCTGCCATTTCTGGGTTAATTCTATAGTTACCTACACGATTTTAGAGTTTCACGGCAATAAAAAGGTCTGGTGTTGGTCTCTGGAATAATGAAGTATCGTTATTGTACAAAGTGCGTTTTATCTAATTGTAAGTTTCGAGGGTTTTTATTTAGTGGGTTTTTGAACTTTCGGTGAACGTGCGTACGTAAAAGCCGCTTTTACATCGCTTTCTGGCGCTGTATAACGCCTAACTGCTACTGCGCCCTGTCCTCCACAGCCCTTCAGGGAGTTGGCACTCCCTTAATTCATTTAAAATCAATTATCGCCAATTTTTTACCTGGTGCAAAAATCTCGACCACGCAATCGGGCGAGTCGAGATCGGTCGCGTGTGAAAATGGGAAGGCCTCGAAGACGGTGTTTTGAGATGGGAAAGCCGGCACGCGTTTCCGGACCAAAGTGCGTCAATGTTTTTAGTAAAATAGCGGTTAAAATCACGGTTAAAATCACGTGTTTCTCGCAAAATCCAGCAATTTATACGTGCAGAAAAGTAGTCTCTTTTAAATTTCTTACAGACTTTTGAAAGTAGGAACTACAATTTCTGACTCAATTTAGAAACAACGTACGTACCATTAGTTTTTGTACGTACAAAAGTGTTTTTACAGATGAGCAAGAAATTGTAGTTCCAAATCGCAAAATGACGTCCAAATGGACTAGGCCGTTCGCAACGTAAACTTTAGAAAAAAATCTATAGAGACGTCTACGCCTAATGCTCAAAATCAGATGTTTCAATCCAGCTTGATAGAAATCGCACAACTGAAAATTTTGCTTCCGTAGACTATAGGGTCCCTTTTTTCATGGACAGTCAACAAAAAAGTGTCATCATATTTCTCGACAGAAGTTTTGACCCAATCCTCAACGTAACAGTCAAAGAATTGAGTGAGGTTTAATACATTTTAAAACCTATCACGTTCCTTTCAATGTCGATGCTGCCCGCGGTGCGCAATATCGCTGCACCTCTTCATCAACTCACACAAGTGCGCCAACTCCCTGACAAGCTGTTGATGAGAGATTTATTGCTGTACTAACTACAACTCATCAGTTTTCTAAAGTGGCCTCCGCGCCTTCTTCGTTACAGTTACCGAGCTTTCCCCTCCAAAATACTCCTGGCAATGAGTCCAGTTCGCTTTCGAGCCTCAAGTGCATGAACAATTGCATATCGCGTGATTGAAGGACAATAATTCCGGACCTCTAGGTACTTACAAGAGAGAGACAGAGAACCTTTAAATTTGAGGGCCACTAAAATAACTTCCCTCCGATTTCACCTTTTCCACATTTTCAAATGTTTTACAAGGTGTCTAGTTTTTTTCATTTTCCACTTTGAGAAATCCTGATTTTTCCTGATTTTTAACCGCTAAATCCTGATTTCATATTTTTTCCAAATCCTGACTTTTTGCGGAGAAAAATTGTCGGACGGATAGCGGATAATTAACGGAAAATAAGCAGACGGACAACTTTTCTCAAATCCTGATTTTACGACAGATTTTTCTTCAAATCCTAATGAAATCGGGATTAAGTCTTGATAGACCTCAGATCCTGATAGAATCGGGAAAATCAGGAAAATCCTTATGCTAGACACTCTGTTTTATGTGACCCACTGCTTGTTCCCTAATTTTTGAACATTTTGAATGACGTCCTGAGGATTGGTGAAAGGAGTCACCACCCAAAAAATTGCGTATTTTTGAAGAGACCTAAAAATGCTCTTTCACTTTTAATATAGTATTTTTTTAATAGAAAAGTCCTATGCGATCTGGCAATTTTTTTCTGAGGATTGATCATGACCCAATGACTGCTTCATTCACTGAACCGTGGCAAACCAAGTTCTTGGTTTGGCTTGTAAAATGAAAAAATGTGCATGTCGTGCAGCAGTCCGAAGAGTTGGGATGGTTTACAAATTGACAACACGGGCGGGGTAATTTTCAACGGCTCAGTGATTTTTTGGGCCAGGCAACACAATTACTAAGAGGATCCATCAACTATGTGACACAACGATCATATTATTTGATTAACTTAAAACTTTTTTGAAAACCGATTATATAGTCGGTTACTATGTAATCGGTTTTCAAAAAAAGTTTTAAGTTAATCAAATAATTTGATAATTTGTGTAGTACCAATAAAATTTTAAAAAAATGTGCATATGCAACAACATAGTGACAACGAGCATAGACTAGGTATGGGTCGTAAAGGTACTTCCACAAACTCCCCCCAAAATATACACTGCGGTTTATTCCAAATATTTTGCAATGTTTCATTTCTACAAATGCAGAATTTTCTAACAAATTCATTAAGGTATCGTCAAAGAGAGGCATATTTGAGTGATATATCAAAGTGACACGATTTTTTTATTTAAAAGAAAAAATCACTTTGTGAGAGATGACTTCCTAAAAATCGGGATAATACAGATATCTGACTTCCTCATCTATCAATGTATCAAGTATTTCATTCACTCTATATTATTTGACCTCCACTTAAGGGCTTTCCATAAATTATGTAATGCTTACGTAAGGGAGTAGAGGGGTCTTCATGATTGTGTGACGGAGCACAGAGCAATATGAGGTGTGGACGGAGAGGGGTATGAGTTCATAATTATGTAACATTAAGTAGGTAAGTACTTATTTTGCTTTAGGTATTTCCCTTTTCTTTTTCTGGTTTGTTCCTTTCATTCTCTTGTTTTAACAGGCACTTCAAATAATCATTCTCTTAAATTATATTTAGATCCCATCTAAAGCCTTGCCCGTTGGAGCAGGCTGTGCCTAATCTTATTTTGGAATTTCAGGAGAAAAAGGACATACCGAGGAAAGTGTTGCTGGAGGATATCTGAACTTGCATTACAAGGGGTGGGAAAAGATGTTAGAGAATGAGAAAAATAACACTATGCACTTTAAGGACAGCCTTTTAGATTGGGTTACGAGTAATGTTAGACATTGTCCATACCAATAATCAGAGAATAATAGTAGATGCATGGTAGAAGTAAACTTGTCCAATTCTGTTTGGTTCTCCTTTTGCCAAAAGCAACCAAACAGTCCTGTCGACCTCCTGAGATTGTTGAGCGTTTGGTAGAAACGTTAGGCTTTTGTATGTAAACAAAAAACCAATGATGGCAACTGTTTGGAATTGGGTAATCCCTTTTCCAACCAGTCCCAAACAATTTACTTCGACAATGCAGCTGCGGTAACAAAGTGTTGAAGATTCTCCGGAATAAGAATGCATTCTACTGCGATGGAAGGATTTGAGAAGTACTGGACCTTTTTCATTAAATGTTGAGACAAAAGTCGTCCACATTATCTACATGTCTACATGCATGTATGTAATGTATGTATGTAATATGGTGATAATTTTGGCTGACTGGAGAATCAAATATTTTCTTGACTTGCAATGCAAACGCAATAAGTAACTGTGAGATTCATACGTCGGTGGCATATGCAAACTTGACTTCTCTCACTAACTTGATATGGTAAATCATACTTAAAGACTTACTACGGGTAGAATTTATAAAGAGCACGTTTAATTTTAAGTAACTCACAGTTTGATCAACTTCCATTGTCGCCGAGTTGAGAGTCCCGCAATTAGAGAATTTTGAAGGAAACGTTTGAAGACACCGAGCTTTGGAGAATGGATGCACTATTTTTAATCTAAGGAAACTTGAAAAAACGGTAAAACTACGCAACTGAAGGCCACTGCTAAACATGTGGCAAATCAAGGAGACAAATAAGGAAAAGAAGAGACAAAAGAGCCGGCGATGAATTCGCGATATTGTTATCAAAACTAACCTCAAAAAGAATGTAAACAACGTAGCAGTGATGCAACTTCAACTCTCTTTCACTTTGAGGCAGTGTGTAGATGCACGAAAGCCAAATAGCACTACAATCCACACACCTTAGATATAAATTATTATGGCAACTTCTTAACTATTTGGTCGAAAAATGCGAACCTCCAGTTAGGTTTTTTTAGGTTTTACTTTTAAGAATTTTTTATGTAAATGCACAAAATTCCTCCTTATCATTTCCAGTGAGAAGGGGCCATCCATAAATTACGTAAGGCACGTTTCCCCATTTTTAGACCCACCTACCCCTCTCGTAAGGCACCGTAAGGCATCCCTTCTAAAAATTACGTAAGGCTCGACTGACCCCCCCCCCCTTTTTTTTTAATTACTGTAGATCCAAGCATTACGTTTTATTTTAAGAAAAAATGAAATTTTTAGGCCAAAATTTTTATTAGTGAAACTAAATTTTTGCAGTGCGAGTGAGCGCGAGTTGCGAGTTCACTGAGTTCACACCTCGCGTCATCGCGCCTTCAATTTTTCAGATGCAGCGAGGACGTCCATCAAGCACGAATAGTTGTATCCCTGCGCCGTCGCGTCGTCGGCGTGTATCTTTTCCCTTGCTCAATTTCCATATTGTGTTGATTTTGTTTGTCTCAATTATTGTAGTGCTGCTTCAAGGGCTATGTGAGTAACACAGCCGAGGATAGGAGAAACGTAATCTGGCCTCGTTTTGTAAATTTTCTCCCGAATCTGAGCGACACCTCATTGACACCATATAGCGGAGCATTGCGAGTTCACGCCTCGCGTCATCGCGCCTTCAATTTCGCTGATACAGCACGGATATCCATCAAGCACGAATAGTCGTATCTTTGCGCCGTCGTCGACCCGTATCTTTTCCCTTGCTCAATTTCCATAAGTTGATTTCGTTTGTCTCAATTGTTAAGCGCTGCTTCAAGGGATATATGAGCAACACAGCCAAAGATAGGAGAGACGTAAGCCGGCCTCGTTTTGTAAATTTGCTCCCGAATCTGAGCGACACCTCATTGACACCATATAGCGGAGCATTGCGAGTTCACGCCTCGCGTCATCGCGCCTTCAATTTCGCTGATACAGCACGGATATCCATCAAGCACGAATAGTCGTATCTTTGCGCCGTCGTCAACGCGCATCCTTTTCCCTTGCTCTGTTTCCATGTTGCGTTGGTTCCGTTTGTCTCATTTGTAGTGCTGCTTCGAGGGCTATGTGAGCAACCCAGCCGAAGATAGGAAAGAAGTGATCCGGCCTCGTTTTTAACTTTTTTCCCAACTCTCACTAGCAGCATAGAGCAGAGCATTGCGAGTTCATGCCTCACGACTCACGCCATCGAGTCTTAAAATTTTCTTATGCAGGACATCCATCTAGTATGACTCTTACTTTTGAAATGTGTTAAGATTTGGTTAAGTTTGCTCAAAATACGCAATCAGAATGTTATGAGCTGAAATTAAATACATTTCACTGCAGAATCAACCTAACTGCATTTCGCGATTCCTGACTTCCTCTCATGTTTCATTATTGAACAGAGAATTAAACAACGTGACGAAACTCTCTCCAAATTTTCTTCAGATTATGAAGAACACACTTACAAAATTTCACGTTAAGAAGTTGCTTAGTTTTCTGGTGGAAAAAATAAAACATGAGAAGAAATTAGGTTACGTATCGTGTTGTTAGGCTGATCCTGGTCGATCAGTGGTGTTAATTGAAAGTTGGCAATGCTATTTTTCCTCCACCCTAGTAGCAGAACCATAGAAGAAAAAGATAACGATTATGTACGAAAGTTAATTTTCTTTGTAGTAAAGCATGCAGACGAAAGTGTTAAAAGTGAACATTTTTATGTAACCATTATATAAAAAGAGGCATAATTTTCGTGAGCTTTTCGCAAACATACTAAAAACTCTTCCAGTTCGGGAAAAGCTCACGAAAATGATGACCTTTTTTTTATATAATACCTAGATACATAAAAATTTTCACTTTCAACACTTTCGTATTCATGCGTTACATAAAAAAATTAAAAAATTGTCTACAAAACAAATTACCTTATCTAGCTTTTATCATTTTTCATTTATTGTGGTCTGGTCTGAACTTTGATTTTTTTTTTATAAGCGTTACACGTTTTTTATATAAAACTACCACTTAGATAACAGATATGTTTTTTTTTATACTTTTTTAAGAAAAACAAAAATTTGTTCTGCTACTAGGGTTTTTTCAAACTCAAGAATCATCGCCACTGTTGCTGATGCATAAATTGTATACTTACTTCCGAGCGATTGAAGCCATCCGTGCAGTTCATTTTTTTAGGGCCGATTTTTCCTGCGGCATTCACACTTGACGCGCAAAAAACGAAGGCAAAAAATACGGCACAAGAAGACAAGACAACAGTGCTAAAGAGATTCTTGGGTGAAAGGCGCAATCTTGTATCGGTTTTGGGCCGCAAAGGCGCTCGCGTCACTCTATGCATTATTAAAATTTTAGAGTTATGCTTTTTAGATTTGATCGAATTTTTTTTACTGAAATGAAAGTTAAACACGCACTATTTTAAACATTGTTTACAACACAAAATATCTTAGGTAATGGTTTCAGGTGTCTTGCGAAGCCCAGAGGATCTGGACTCAAGATTCTGCTAATGAGTAATGACAACTTTTCCCTTGCATTTGCTGCGACAAGATTGTGAGCTCAAAATTGGCTTTTGATGAATTTCATACCATTATTCCTTATGGTGCATTTAATATCGTTTTCAAAAGAAACAAACGACTTTGAGCCACCTTTCGAATTGCAGCATATGCATCGAAAAATTAATCTTTTTTGCCTATTTCCCGTCAAACTCAACGTTGAAAATTCGATACTATGTTTATCATGCGATGCAACTTAGGAAGTGGGTCGGAATTTTATAGCAAGGAAGATAAAAAGAAGAATTTGCCTGTTTTGCCTGAGACTGTTTTTGCGCACTTTAAATATTAAAATCGAAGAATACCCTGACAAAACCTGTCCTTTGGTATTTGCAGTATAACTATTTTTGGATGACGTAGGTACAGAATACGTCTTTGAGTGGTGAGTTCCAGACTGACAATAAGTTCAGCCTGTGCACTTGCAGTTTCAAAACCAAAGATTAACTCACAGTCACAGTTTGATGTTCCCTCCGTCTTAAGTTCGAAAACCATACGCATAATTTTAAGTGAAAAGTCAAAGATACACGTAAAGTCATCCGATAAAATTGAACTGATGGGTGCACATTTAAAGAGCTTGACCGCAATTTGATCTCTAAAAATTGGAGTACGTGCGGAGATTGTAAACTTTACTGTACTTGTCCCGATTTAGATTATCCAGTGCCCCCAACTGATGGTGAATATACCAAAAAAGGAAATAAGATTGGCAGATAGACGGACTGACTTCTTTTTGGTTAGGCTGCGATCGTATTTTGGAGGTGGAGGTTCAAAAGATGGGATTCAGGTGGTCTCTCCAGCAGGCCGATTATTGAAATTTATAGACAAAGCCATAGACAAAGAAGACATAAGGAGTATAGAGCGATCCTATTGGTTGAAATTGGTGGTTCTCATAAACTACGGGGGTAAATGATGTACCACTATCGAGTTTCTCGAGGGTTGTCGTTAGTTAGTCTGTTGCCTACCTCCTTTGTCCATTGCAACCACCCGCTTCCCGTCATATCATTTTTGTCTTCTTTGTCTATCTTTTTGTCTGACGACGTCAATAATCAGCCCATAGAGTAAGGGAGTTCTGCGGTTGCTCCCCCGACACTTTTCTTTTAAATTGGACTACAAAGACGCAATTTACAACAGGGAGTTCGAGAAATTCTTGAGCTGTACATTACTCAATCTCTGCATTCCTGAAAATATAAGCCTCACATTTTTTACTACTTGACATGGTTATTATTTAGATAATTCTAGACCAGGCAGAAAAAGACCGCATCAATGCGGACCAATCTTTGCTATGTAGAATAAGCCTGCTGAGCATATCCCATGACCAATTATAATGTATATACCTACTTCCTATTATACTTTTTGTTTTCTTCAATGTAATTGTTGCAAATACTAATGTTATGTGAACTACTGAAGAATAGGCAATTATTGTTTTTAAGTCAGTTTGAATAAAGCAAATTATTCTTATTGTAAACGCTGTCCACATGCTGTAAGATATAATAACTCATTCTTAGTTTTTATTAAATTCTGAATTGATGGCTGTTGTCCGAATTAATCCATATGATCCCAATTTTAGTTTTTAGTTTCACCTTAGGTGCTTTGGTATACACTCCTTAACGACAGGAACTTTCAGTATAGACTAACCGCCCGAGTTTTCCTACCAACCGCGCGTGGTTTTCAACAAACACTTTTTCCCTCTTCCCTCTCTTCCTCTCGGATGAATCATAACGTGACGTCTGTGCTGTCGCAAAATACACAAAGCTACAATTTTCTTGTTTGATTTGTGCAAAATCGGCTCTGAATGGTTCAAACGGATATTTAGAATAGAGTTATGGTATGCTATAGTCAGTTTCCGTCATTCTGTAAACTACACTGAATTTTTCCCAAAAATTGAAGGTCTTCAGAAGTTAAATATTTATGGCCTTGTCTCCACGAGCCGTTTCACAAGATTTGTCCCAGGGAAAAATCCCACTTACGAAGTTGGGAAAAATATTGAGTTAATCAATATTTTTCCCAGTACCAAGTATGGTACTAGGACCCACTGAGAGAAGAAGAAGAAGTGAAAACGAATTGTGCGATAATTTATTCATTACTACATTGTTCATGTTTGTTTAGTTAAAATAATGTGTCTAATTGTCAATTGAGTGCAATTATTATTTTAATCCCGGTTAAATACTCAACTTTAACTAATTCATCTTCCCGCACAAACTAGTCGCAGGACTGTATGAGCCCCGTCCCGTGGAGACGGTAACTGGGAAAAATCCCAGAAGTTTCATTCCTGCGATTTGAACTTGGGACAAATCCCATGAAAACGTCCCGTGGAGACAAGGCCTAAAATGTTTTGATATCACATGAATATCTACGGAGCAATGCGTCAAACAGCCCATATTTTACCCGGTGTTTAATTTTACGTAATTTTTCAGCCAAGCAAGTACAACAAACACAGAGGGTCCAATATTCCGACTCCAAGGGATCGATAGCAAACAAGACACTAAACTCCACTAACAGTCCAAAATTGTCTTAAATTTCATTGCCCCATTGAACACTGTGCTTTCGAAAAAACTGGAAACTTCGCGGTCACTTTAAGGTCACCTACGTTTATAAATTCGATCAACCTTCCGCAAAGCACTTAAGAAAACCGTAACTCACTCAGGAATCGTTAGCTCTTGATAAAAATGGCCACAGAATCAACTTAGGGCTTGCGAAGACACCGGAATTCCAAAAATTTCGATAGACGCTCTAGGGTCAGTGTCCCATAAGACGAAGGGTCGAAAACCCTCTCGAAGAAACGTAAGCAAGGAACGCGAGCCCTTGCGACGCGAGGCGGCGGAAAACGAGACTGGAGCCGGAAAAACGATTATCGAACCCGTTCGATGTTGATGAGTTTTTTTTATGGGGCGAGACAGTGCGGAGCTAGCTGCCGCGTGCTGTCTGGCAGAGAGCGGGTGAGATTCGAGAGGCGATAAGAGCCGAGTAGAATCACGGGGTCACTTGGTCAATGATCACTCGACTGACGTCACGATATCCGACGAAAACAAACACACCGGTCTCCTGTGTTACCGAACACGTAACTTGGCAACGCCGCATAGGAGGGCGCAATTCCTTCAGGGAGGGTTTGGAACGTTTGAGGACGCACTTTTACGCGTCAGGGATGAACATACATATTTGAACCGAAAATGACCAGGGGGCGGGTCTTGGTGGTCACACATTGCCAGTGGCGTGGCGTGAATTGCGATGAATCGATTGTTATGCCATTTAAACCTATGGTAAAGAATCGATTATTAAGGTGTTCGCTGCGAAAACCCTGTTTATCGATCCTTTTGCAAAGGTTTAAATGGCATAACAATCGATACATCGCAATTCACGCCATGCCTACTGGTAAGCACTATTTATTTTGATTTTTCCAATTTTTAAATCCTTTTCTTGTGGCGAATATTGCATTTTGAAATACTGCTCATTTTTAACCCTTGTTTCCACTTTCATGGAGTGCCAAAAAAAAGCACCGTCGAACACCGAACTTTGGTGCACGTGGATTTATTCAGTGGTATGTGTACTTTCAGAAAATCAACAGTTTATCTGCCCGATGTTGCCCGTTCGGATGGAAATCACGATTTTCTGGGAAAATTTGGCCATTTTTCAGGTGCTTTTGGGCTTTCATTTGACTTTGATTCAGGGTTCACAAATTCACCTCCAATTTTCAAGACATTGTGCACAGACACAAATAGATAATACTAAAAATGATGAAAAGAAATGGTAAAATTCATTTTTAAGTATCACATGATGCCAGCTCGCTCTAAAAAATAGTACATTTCTTAAGTATTTGCATCCACGTATATGTACGTATGTATATGAACTTATTCCGATTACTTCAATCTATTTTCCAAAAGATATTGATATGAATACATTTAATGGCATGTAAAATAGGGAAAATTGGAAACTAAAATAGCTCATTGTTGCCAAATTCCAGTTCATATATATACGTACATATACGTGGATGCAAATACTTAAGAAATGTACTATTTTTAGAGCGAGCTGGCATCATGTGATACTTAAAAATGGAATTTTACCATTTCTTTTCATCATTTTTAGTATTATCTATTTGTGTCTGTGCACAATGTCTTGAAAATTGGAGGTGAATTTGTGAACCCTGAATCAAAGTCAAATGAAAGCCCAAAAGCACCTGAAAAATGGCCAAATTTTCCCAGAAAATCGTGATTTCCGTCCGAACGGGCAACATCGGGCAGATAAACTGTTGATTTCTGAAATTACACATACCACTGAATAAATCCACGTGCACAAAAGTTCGAAGTTTGACGGTGCTTTTTTTTTTTGGCACTCCATGAAAGTGGAAACAAGGGTTAAAAATGAGCAGTATTTCAAAATGCAATATTCGCCACAAAGAAAATGATTTAAAAATTGGAAAAACCAAAAATAAATAGTGCTTACCAGTAGGAATGAAGCTGCCAGGAATAATAGAATGGCACTGAAGCCTGTTGATCAGGATGCTCCTCATTGTTGTCATCTGCAATCGGCTTCTAATCAGGAGCTCAGAACTGGCTGAAAACGACCACCTGTGCGGGCACTAGGTATCGATAAAAATCGATACTATCGCTGACAATAGTGTTGCCAGATATACCACTTAACGTTCACCACATAATGTTTGGAAAATTTCGGCTTTCATGTTTAGGGGGGATTTTTGTCACCATTCAACGCACTGTGCGACTCCCGTATTGCAACTGTAGTAGACCATAGAGCGAGGTGAGGGTGAGGAGAAGCAACGATTGGCACTTCGATTTGATGATCAGGGCGTTTCCTCAATTAATGACTTTCACCGCTGCGCGGAACGACTAAACTGCCGTGCTTAGAGAACGCCGTATGAGCCATCAGGTGTTGCCAAATTTCCTCCGACAAATCACGAATTTTCAAGACAATTTTTGACAATCTCACTTCCAACACCTCGGAGGATTTCATTCGTAATTTGATCCGAAAATTCTGAAAATATCAAGCAAAAATATTTATTACTTTCCTCGATAATAAATATTCTCTGAGAGGAAGCTTGGCAACATTCGAATGCTCATGCGGCGTTTTTACTTAGCACATGCAGTACAGTTACCTCGTCCGTGATTTACGGTGCTGTCAGTTGATGCTTTTACGACTGACAGAGAGGTGAATTAATAGCTGGAGTGAGAACATCGAGATGTGGATATTTATTTAATGAACTGGTTCCTCATTAAATTTTTAGCAAGAAAACGGATCCATAGTATAGAAGATTATTTTCGCTGCTCGTCCTCAGGGAATCTCATTTTTGGACCCCAAATGGAGAATTTGCACATAAAAGTTTTATTGCCTCAATTGAGAGAACTTAATGAGCTGAGTTCGAAATATTTTTCATAATTTTTTTCTGATGTATACGTGTATGCATACAATGTACACGCAGTCTTGTGTCTCTTTCGTGGTTTGAACCTGAAAGTGTCACGACTAATTATAAGAAAATTCCTGGTGATATTAAATTTTATCTGCTGCGTCCAGTCTTGACATTTTTAATCTGCGTCTTTTACAACGGACAGAACGGTACGTGGACTGGATAAGCTCGGTCTGTTTGGCTTTGGCACTAATTTACTTGAATCTATGCGAAAGCCTTATCTAGAATGATAGTAATTCGTCGATCAAGGTTATTCGATAAGCCATTGATAGATACTCAATAATTTGCTTGTAAGTCTCACGTGAAACCACTATTTCTAGCTCATCCATTGAAGCATCAATCTAGATTGGATAAATAATGACACTTACCTTGTCTCTAATAACCCGAGAAGCATTTTTGGACGGAAAAATCGTGATTTTTTAAGATTTAGTTGCTATTTTTTTACCATTTTTTTGCGATAAAATCGCGAGGATCAGCAACATCTGAGGGAGTATCCTCGATCTTCTTGCAATTTTATCTCTGTAAAATCGCGTTCGATAGAATCGAATTTTATATCTCAATTTATCACGATTTTTCGTTCAATAATATTGCGATATATCGCCGTCGATTGCATTGACATTTATTTCGAATTCAGACGATGAAATCGCAATTTATAGCGATTTTTTATCCGATAATATGGCAATAAATCGACGTCGCCAAATTCGCGCATTCTCCGATCAAAATTGCAACTTCTTGCCATCACAGCTACCAGGGAAAAGCTAGAAATGTTGGTTCCTTTTGCATAATAATAGAGTATAATTGTACAAATACAATTGTCAAATTGCCATACGGATATTCGTTTATTATTTCGATTAACCTTTGATTCGAATCTCAGTTTAATACACTATTTCCATGAGTGTAAAGGTACCTTTTATGTTGGATTTTAAAAAATATCCCATATACAGGATACCGTGCACACCAAAGAACCTCAAATGCCGGGTAAATCAGCACAATATACGGAGTTTCGGCTTTTTAAAAAGATCGAGAAAAAGGATGACGTTAGGTTAGGTGCCGGAAAAGGGATGGAAATATGTGTAAGTGAGTGTGGATTGAGAGATACTCTTAGAACAAAGCTGTTTATGGTCCACGATAAAACGCTTCATCACAGTTCAGCGAGATCCTTGCGCTTGAGTATTAAATAAAAAAAGTTTTTTACTACCGAAACAAAATCGATTTATGTTCCAGGCTGAAACGCTTAGTGACAAGGAAATAAAATTCCCGATCGCGATTAGGTTGCGTTACCAATTCTCCTGACTTTAAACCGTTAGATTTTGAGGGCGAGAGGCGACTCGAGGCACTGGGTGAGACAGTAAAGAGGTTTTTGGTGTTTTTATGTCCCACCACTTCGTGCGCAGTAAACAAGAGTAGCGTGGGGGTTTTGGAAAAGTACGCTGCCGAGAGAAGTAAATACAGCTTATCTGCGCGGGGTTTTCGTGAGGGGTTAAGCGGCTCCAACTTAGGGCGGCGGTGCGATGAGTCGATTTGGTGGCGCCCGGAGGCGCCTCGCGCCGCCGGGATTAGCGCCATAGCGGCCGCGCCGCCGCACGGTGATCGAGTCGATAGAAGAGATTGGACAAAATTCAGAAACTTTAAAAGCTTTCAACTTTGTTCATACAAAACTTTGAGGTGCTAAAAGTGGTTCCATTAGTTTTCCTCGTGAAATTTTCTTTTAGAAGCACCCCTCAAAATTTAAAATGTGACAAAGTAAACATCCAAATTTGAAATTTTCGCCAAAAATGTCTTGTCCAACCTCTTCTACTAGCTCGATCCACTGTGCGGCGTTAACGCGCAGTTGCTCGGTGAGTGACGCGCGAACTCAGGATTTAGGAGACGGATAGATTTTCCCCGGCCAGTGGCGCGGCGTGAATTGCGATATATCGATTGTTATGCCATATCAACCTATGGAAAAGGATCGATAAACAGGGTGTTCGCAGCGAACATCTTAATAATCGATTCTTTACCATAGGTTTAAATGGCATAACAATCGATATATCGCAATTCACGCCACGCCACTGTCCTCGGCTCATCAAATGGTGGTCTGGAATTTATACATCATCGTAGATTATAGGGGAACCGCGGTCTCCTCTTGTTGGAGTGGACAGGTTGCAAACTTTTGCTTGCGAGAAGAAGAAGCTCTGCCGTCCTAAGGAAGAACGCCGTATGAACATTCGAGAATTGCCAAATTTCCTTCGATAAAATGTTTAATTTTGAAGAAATCTTTTTCCTTAAAATTTTCAGAATCCTTAGGTCAAATAGCGAGCAAAATTATCTGAAAAATTGGGAGGAAAATATTCATAAGTTTACCAGGAAATTCGCGTTTAGCAAAGGGAATTTGGCAACGCCTGAAGGTTCATACGTCGTTTTTCCTTAACACGTCAGAGCTGTCTCTTGCGGCAAATTGAAGCACTGCGTGCAGATAGGGCGTTTCTTGATTGCGGTGTCTCAAAATCTCCGCGGAATGACGTTCATCCGTTATGATTAAAGCAAATTTATGAGATTTTTTGTAACTTTTGCTGAATATTTTTACAATGCAGGAAACGTAAAATTTCAGAGGATTCACCCAATAGTTGCCTCCCTAAAAGCCTAAAATAGCGCTGGAGATTCTGAAACACCGCAACCGAGAAAAGCCGTTTCTGCAACCAACTCCTCGATTACTGAAGAAGTATTATAAGATCGTGAGAATAACGCGTAACGCATACCACCAGAGGCGCGAAGCGCTTCGAGGGATCGGACTGCAAAGTAGTCAGGGGGTGTAGTGGGGATGGGGGAGGGGGTCCATTAAAATGATCTGTATACCAGGAGGTGAGCCGCACTTCTCAACCTAACCTCAGATTAACCTAATTATTTTTCTGAGCTACCAACCGCACAAACTGTACTATTGCGAACACATATTTTGATACGGGTCAGTGGCTCCACTTCCAAAACTCCCTGCAAAATTCAAAATTCCTAAAGCCCTGTAATGCCGTGGTGTAATTTTAGAAGAGAAAACTCGAAATTGTGAAAGTTTATACGCAGATTGTGAAGTTAGGAACTTTCAGACCTCTCCAACGCACTTATCGTGATGTAATTTTTGAACCATGCACTCTTCGCACCAACTCTCCTTCTTGCTCTGTCAAAAGTTTGCAACAAATTAATTTAGTATTTCAAACACCCTCTTTTCTCGTCACAAAACGCCACTTTGATCCAGTCCCCGAAAACGGTCCAGAAAAAGTACGGGACGCCTTGCCTTCATTAGGATTAATCTACAGCAAGAGTAAAACAATCGAGATATCGAACGGATTGTAAAATTGCAATAATTGCAAAATTGCTGTTTTTTGCAAAATTTGCTGACATTTTTTGCAAGAGAGATTCATTAGTCCATTACATCTACAAACCTAATATTCCTCAAAAAATCTTTCTCATAAAACTTTAATTACTGCCAACAGTGTTCGAGCACTCAAATGAATCGTTCCATTTGACTAATTTTAAAAATTGTACGTAACACAATATTTCGCGTTCGGGTACTCCCTGTTTTAATTCAGAAGTTACAACACAGCACAGATTCTTAAGAGTAAAATGACTGAAATCTACATCCAGACCTAATGTGTTCTTTTCCGGCCAAAACTTCACAGTGAAACCAGTGATTTGGCAAAATCTGTATCTCTATGTGTGTATATATTCACTGCAGATTTATCCTAAAAAAAAATCAGCTCCTTTCTCTGACTTTGTGAATTCGCACTCATCGCAAATTGTGCCGTCGAGTGCTGTAAGATTTGAAACCAATTAAAAAGAGAGGAACTAAATTATTTGGAAAATAATGAGTTAAAAAATATAGTGTTTAGCTTGACTGGCCGCAGATTTGCTCCTATCAAAAATCTGAAGTTGAGAAAAAATATTTTGAATTTGAAAGAAAGGCGTTGATCTGTATGTCTATCATTGTATTGTGCTCATGTCATCCCTACTCCGTCACGCACTCTTGACCCGAGCACTATCTCTCTAGTTTTAATGCTTTTGGCAAAAAATTGGCATCAGTAAATTATTGGATAGTTCCTCTCAGTTTTACCTACTTGTTCTTATTTTGAAGATCATTGCCATGCAAACATGTATAAGAAGTTAAAAATAATGTTTGCTAATTGAAAATTGATTTATTCACGACGCAGTCGAATTAGATTAGAAGCCTGTTACCGAGAGGGAATTTTAATTTCGGCGTGTTCGTAGCACTGTCTGATGAATGTTATCAAAGAAAGGCACTTATGTCTCCAACTTTTTTCAGTAGGTTACTAATTATAGTGAATTCAGCCTGTAATTAAGCATTTTAAGTAAAAGTTAGCAAGGCAAGACAGTTCATATTTTATCCGATTGAAGAAGTTCTTGCTTTGGGATTTTTCACTCGAAGGAGATCAGTCGCACAGCACGCGTCCCGACTTCCCGCAAGACGTTCATCAAGTTGCATAGCTCGTTGATTGAAGGAAAACGAAGGCAGCTATACGGTCACAAATCACGAGTGTATCTCCACCTCCATAGCACAATCTATTTTTTTTATTATTATTATTATTTTTTATTTATTTATTCTTTTGCTTTTTGCACATTTGGCTTCACAAAAACGTCATTTTCTAAATAAAGGTACTGATATAAACATATTCACATACAATTCGTCTTAAATTCATTCATTTACATTCAAAAATTCATTGATTGAGTACGCGGAATGAATGCCGCGGAGACTAAAAGTGTCTATCATTATAGAGAAATCTATCGCACTTACTTGCGTACTTCTGAAAAAAGCCATGGGAAGTTGACTCTGTTTTGTGAACGCTGTCCGTCCGTTAATTCTAACGTCTCAAACCGCACGATGGAGAATTTCACGACTTAATAATTATTCTGAACAAAAAAGTACACCTCTTGCTGTGGAAACTTGAAGCGATTTAATGATATATATTTTTCAAATTATTAGTATATCAGCACTGTGATGTTCACGATCCCTGTTCTATTTTTCCATTCTTCTTACAAGCTTGATCATTTTCAGTCAAAACACAATCTAAGTTACAATCTTTAATCTCTTGCAACTTCAGTCATTAATTTTAATAGCGCTTTATCGCCCTTATCAAAAGCCTCGCTTCTCGAGCATCTTATTTTTCGTTTTAGAGTAACAGTTCTACAGCTACAGAGCAAGAGTCAACTTGCTGGGCAACCTCCGGATGCCTCGGCCGGTGGGAACCCTCACTCCTCAGCTCTTGCCATGAGCCTTCCTAATCTTTCCTTTCCTTTGCAGGAACATTTTATTTTCATATGCTCTGCATATTCATTATCCTATTATATTTTGTAAATGCCTTCTGCATAAAATCATGAAGTCATTTTTAGACTCTCATTCATTTAATCATTTAAATATTATAATCTTTTGATTTGAGCCTTTGTTAAGCTCCAAAATGTCTTCCTCCACTTTCCTCCACTTCTCTTTCTCTTGACCTCAGCAATCACGATCATAATGGAAAGTGTGACAGGATTTCTTTGAAAGTTAAATAATTCAAGGCTTTACAGTGGTAAATTCTGCAAATTCAGTCAGTTTTATCGACTTGTGCACGAAAATTCTCACAAAAAACCTGAACTATATGATTTTAGCCCCCCTCTCCCCTCCGTCAGCCTCCGTGAGGCCCTACAAAACTGGGCACCCAGGCTAAATTTGTTTCTTCACAGGTGTAGAAGATTTCCTGAAAGTTTCAAGCTTGTATCCGGAAATGCATGATCCTGGGAATTTTGCTGGCTAATCCGCCCTACTAAAAGGAATCTTTCAGGAGGCGAAATGGAGATGTTGCATGTGTGAGGAATTTGCGATTCGACTAGTGATTCTAATGTAAAAGTTCGCGAGAAACACGATAGTGCCACGGGTTTTCTCGGAAATCAACTCCAAAGCTCAAAAAAAGCTCTCAAGTCGAAGCCAAAATGGAGGGGATATCCCACGCTATCCTGAGAGTCCACCTCTACATCAAGACAAACTCTCCATGCTAAGATAGAGAGCAAATACATTAGCAGGGTTGCCGTGTTTTCAGTTTTAGAGTCCCCAAATAAAGTGGCAGCCCTGTCAATGTATTTGCTCCCTATCTTTGCATGGAGAGTTTGTCTTGATGTAGACGTGGGCTCTCACGATAGCGTGGGATATCCTCTCCATTTTGACCTCGACTTGAGAGCTTTTTTCGAGCTTGAAAGTCGATTTCAGAGAAAACCAGTGGCACCATCGGGTTTCTCGCGAACTTTCACATAAGAATCACTAGTCAAATTGCAAATTCCTCACACATGCAACATCTCCATTTTAGCAAATGATCCCTCAGAGTCTTATGGGGTGAAATTTGGACTCCACCTACTCGTTTCGCGGGGTTTGACCTAATTCATCAGTTCCGGTCTCGAATAAATAGGTCGGGCGCGGCGAGAAGTAGATCAATTATTCCGACACTAGCGGTACTCGTGAATTACTACGCGGTCACCTTACGTTTACTCTCCGAAGATGCCGGATCAAACCAATTTTACGCGGAGACAATATGGGTGTACTATAGTATTTTTCAGTATTGTCTCTGAAATTATCCGATCGAAAATATTATACGGAAAACATGTATTGCTGATTTAACAATTATATTTGTTCACTGGAAAATAAACATACGATCTAGAGTCCAGACTCTTGAAAACATTGACAAGAAAAAGGACTCTTGATTCCATCAGATTTAAGCTTAAATCAAAAGGAAATCCGCTCAAATTAAGAGGTTTGGTTCTTGAATTAAGCTTAAATCTGATTGAATCAAGAGTATTTTTTCTTGTCGATGTTTTTAAGAGTCTGGACTCTAGATCCAATGTGTTTTTTTTCCAGTGTAAAAAATATGTCCAACATGCTTCAAATGTAAAATTTACAAATGTAAACCGCGGGAGTGGTTAAATTAGCATTTTTTTTTAAATCTACGTTGAAACATATCGAAAAATTTTTTCAACTGCAAACTTGTATGATCAACAATTTCATTCTTTGCGTGTATACCTTGATACTTTTTTTAAATTCCACTAGGATACTTTTTTTTTGATTTTGCTATGTTTGGCTGGTTCATCAAGCTGATGCTAACTTCAATCATATATATTTCAGCAAGGTTGCATTAATCTTTGATAAAGAATGAACTCACCTCGTAGGCAAACAGGATGGAGTCGAAACCCTAATGAAATACTGTGAAGAAAGGATCGTGAAAGCTTGCGAAAAAAAGAATAAGCTTTAAATTTCTTGATATTTAAGAAATTTACATTTTTAATAATCTCATCCAAGTTAATATTAAGTTCCGACATGAAAGCCAGGGGGTGTTTTAAAAAAAATTATATTGAGTATTTTTCCACTTAGAAAATAAAACATGACAGGCAGTTTGCAGCAATCGTTGCAAAGCAAGAAACGCATTCTCACAGACCAACTGATGTCAATGCTGTCCGAAAAATGATCCTTATTTACTTGCTTTCATTGAGAAATTATGGCAAAAATGTCAATGCGTTGACAACAATGGGCATGCCATCTTTGGCTGGACTTCGGACAATGCGCGAAATGAGGCCAGTAACAGTAAAGAGCGGTGCATTTACATTTTAACGGTATGTCTAGTATTCTAATTGCGGGTGCTCAAAGAATATGAGGGTCACGATATTATTCATTCAAGAATAAATTGAAGTCGAATATATCGTTATCGGTATCGGCACAACTAAAGATCTAAATTCTCTTGAATCTATCTGATTTTTGGTGAGCCACGATCATTCATCCGTACCAAAAAAATCCTAGGATTCCATTAAGGACCTTTGAGTTTTACTTTCATTCTTAGTCACGAAAACCTTCAATACTACAGAAAAAATGAAATCATATTACAGTTTTAATAGAATCTAAGATCAAAAGCTTCATCTTTTATGATGTTTTCCTGACAATGTTTCTAGTTTTATAATAAACGGGTATTGGATATGCTGCCGTGCTAAAGAAGACCATCGTATGAGCCCTCAGGCGTTGCCAAATTTCCTTCAATAAATTATACACACTTTCAGGAAAAGATGCGTGTATATCTTTTCCGAATTTTCAGAGGTTTTTGTACTAGATTTGATGTATGAAGTCTGAAAATGTCAATGCAAAATGCTTCCAGAACTTTATGTCCACCTACCTTTCGTCCATTAAATAAATGTCCACCGCTATTTATGTCCACTAAACGTTAAGTCCAGTCTTTATTAAGTCCACATGATTTAATGCCCAACCATGAATATGTCCTTTGTGGACATGTTATGTCCACATTTTTTTCTTCTCATTTAAATGACAGGAACCACCTCAAAAATAAATGCATACTACTACTACTACTACCTTCATTCTCAAAAACATTTCATTCATGAATCAAGTCATGAAAAAGAATAGACTCTAAGAGCAGATAAAAACATATGTTCATGTGTACACTGTACGGATATGATAAGATGAAAACCAAAGCGGGAGTCTAGGAAACGCTCCAATACCAAATTAAACATTTTTCAGTAACAGATGCAATAAAAATTGAAAGTCCTCTTTAAAAAGTCCTCTTTAACTAGTTATTTCGTACGCCTTCAATCTTGTAGGATACTGTGCAACGCCTCTGACGCGAAATAGTTGCTTAAAGCGTTGCGGCGCGGCAGGCAACCAGCGTGACACGCGCATAGGCGCCTACAAACCTAACGGGATACTTCACGCGTTGCGCAAAGCGTGAAGTATCCCGTTAGGTTTGTAGGCGCCAGTGCGCGTTCTGCGCTGCTAACACGCCGCTCCGCTCAGTGTTAGGCTCTAATATTTAAACTCGCGGAGTCAGCGTTTTTCAACTCATGATTTTGAAATTGTTGCACTCTCTGCATTGATTATTACCTTTCAAACTGATGAAAAAGAAATATGTACTACTGGAAAATATAATGTGTTTTTTGTAAATATAATAGTGGTTCCGTATCTTTAATGATTTCCAAAGCATTCAAATTTATTCTTTTATGTTTTGGGCTTTTACTGTGCTGCAGCGTGGTGTAAGCGCGACCAAACGCTCAAGATTGGACGTATTTGACTCAAGGAGGTCGATGTACAAATAAGTTAAAAACAAAAAATTGCGTGCTTCTTAGTTTTTTCCTCTTTTATTAATTTTTGTATAGTTTCTTTCATCACAACTACGGCTCATTGAGATTCATATCGATGCCATTGCTTGGAAAAGGTTTTACAAATATTTACCACGTTTTAAAAATGTAAATGTTTTTAAAATGAAGCAATCAATTTCATTAAAAAAAAGAATGTACATTTAAGGCATATTTTAAATCGGAAATTTCAAGGATCGAAATGAAACCAAGTATTTACCAAAGACAATTTGAAAAGATGAATCAGAAGAAGAAATTAACATTTCATTTAAAATATGAGTTACGATAACAACACCTCATTCTCTCTTAATTTTCTCATTTCGATATTGTCAATATACTTTTACACACGGACTAAAATATGACGCTTGAATTTGATTTTAGTGGACTTTACATTTGCGGACTTAAGTTAGTGGACGTTTAAGTAACGGACTTAACAATAGTGTGGGCTTTAGAACTGTGGACATAAAAATTGTGGACGAAAAGTCTGTGGACGTAAAAAAAGTGGACATAAAGTCCGTGTACCTGGAAAATATTCATAAGTTTCTTCAAAAATCAGTATCATTTGAGAGGAATTGTGTTGATATTCGAATGCTCATGCGGCGTTTTTACTTAACACGCCAGTGTAAAGAAGGCAAACCTCAGTTGCGGCGTTCCAGAAACTTTACGACTATTTTATATTTCAGGGAGGATTTGCGTGACCAAAAATTCCTGTGCTTTTGACTGAATTTCTTTTTTCGGTTTGATTCTTTAAGCTGAACGTCTGATCGTGTAGTTAAAAGTTCCGTTTGATAATAGACCATTAGATTGATATTGAACACCAAACGTTCAGTTCACATGGTCAAACTAGAGTACCTGTATAGCGAGAGTATGGACAAATCGCTTCATGGAGGGCTTAGGGCCCAAAAGTGCAGCCACCCTTCTAACCAACTTTTAACGCACAAAATTTCACTGCCAGTCTGCAGATTTCAATTCTAACCAAGATGGCTAAGGATGTACATAAATGAGCGTTCTTCCGCAAAAATGAGTAAATTTATGCAAAAACTAAGTCAAATACGCGCTTTATAAACGATGGTTCGTAACAATTGTATTAATGAATTGCACTGAATAATTGAAATTCATAGGTTGGCTGCATTTCTGGGCCCTAACTTTATTCGCAGAGGCATCGGTGAAGGCCTAATGGATTTTCGGATAGTTTCACATCTGTCTATACTCTCGCTATACAGGTACTCTAGGTCAAACTACTCGTATTCCTAAGTGCGCGGAGCAAAGAGGCCCATGAGTCAATGTGAATTACGGAGGGGTCCACTCTGTCGTGCTAAGGAAGAACGCCGTATGAGCCTTCAGACGTTGCCGAATTTACTGAGAAAATTGTAAGTATATTCCCCAAAAATTTTCAGACGATTTCGTACAAAATGTAATCTAAAATATCAGAACATTTCAAGGAAATATGCTTGGATTGCGTCAAAAATACACGTGTTATCGAGGGCAATTTGGCAACTCTCTAATGTTCATACGGTCTTCTTCCTTAGCACGGCAGCACTTGCTGGCGCGTGACGTGATCCGAAACGGTTGTTACTTTTTTAAAAGCGTGGTAAAAGATATTTTTTTATAAAGAAACCGGATTTCTGCCATTAATATAAAACGAGTTCTAATACTTTCGTGTATCTCAATAGGACTGCATTTTGCAATTTGGAGCTATAAATTTTGGTCTGACCTAAAAACAACTTAGTGTCATTAGTTTCCCTATGCACACAAGTGTTGTTTCAGATGAGCCAGAATTCATAGTTCCAAATTGCAAAATGCAGTCCAATAATCGAGCGATCGTGAAATTTTGAAGATGCAGCACCTAAACTTCTGAAGTTCTGATGAGCATCTTTTCTACCCTGTCGTTTGAGTCACCACTAACAGCAGAGCACAGACCGCAGCAAAAAAAGGATTGTACAGGTTTGTCTCCTAAAAAATTGAATATTGAATTGGATTGAGTTTATTTTCGTTTTAGTACAGAGGTATAGAAACCTTATAGACAAATAGGTGAAAAAAAAGAAAGAAAATAAAACACCCGCTAATGACACTTGGCCATTATGTCGGGTGGAGCCTCTTTGTTTGATTTTATTTTATTATGTGATTGATTGATTTAATTCATGGATACGCAAATATTGCCTTAGCTCAACTGCCGCGATCGGAATGCATGTTGGGATGAACCTCGAGACGCATTAAAACAGTGCGAACCATGGCTCCTACAGCAATGCGCTTCAAAAGCAGTCAAGGTCTCTTGTGATAAGTCCCGCCCATTGCCCGAGTCTTTTAAATGCTATTTTTACTCTCGCCCACGTGGATCCGTTATAGCCTAGTTGACTAAACCGCCTCGTATTTTTGATTAGGTGCGGGCACCCGGCGATCGGGAGTTCGATACCCGACGATGGGAACTACTTTTTAATGGTTGTATTGAATGTTTTAGACTAATCATCAAAAAATAATTAATAGTAGATGATAAATGTACGAACATTTTCTCGTGAGTTAATATGTTAAACAAAAATACTGGAATATACCTCCTTCATATAATCAGCCACATGTTCCCCCAAATTAATGACGTTATTTTCTTTTTTCAATAAAGTTAATTTGCATTCAACGTTCGTAAGTTAAGCAAAAAGTACCTATTGATACAAATAGAAAGACATGAAAATAGTATGTCTAACATTTCAGTTGTTTTTTTTTTTTTTTTTATTTATTTTTTGTTTTTTTGTTTTTTCAATAAAACAAATTGACTGGGACTAGAATCATCGTATCTCTGAAGACAAAAGCTAAGTTTTTTGATACAGAAATACTAATATATTCATCCTTTATATAATCAGGGAGATGTTGACCCAAATATTGATGTATATTTTCTCTGTTCGCCCAAATTAATGATGGTATTTTCTTTTTTCAATAAAATTAATTTACATTCCACGTTCTTAAAGCAATATTTTCTCCAAAATTCAGCAAAAAATAACAATTTATACCTACGCAAAAAGTAAATAAATAAATAAAGCAATGACATGAAAGTAGTATAGGTAGTACACATCTAACATTTCGGTTACATCTATTTGAATGAAAAAAATGGCAACTTAGGAAGCACATAGGTCACTTATCGACGGTGAAACTACCAAACCACGTATCTCGGTTTGCGACGTCGCAGACTTCCTGTCATACTTTATTTTTTAAATGAAAAGCTACTTAACGTCCAGTCTTGAAAATTTCCGTGATTTTTCCTCTTCGTGCGGAGAAAATTCTGTGAAAATTTCAAGGAATGATATTGATTTGGTCTACTTCAAAAAAATAAAATGTGAGCGGAGATTTTTAAACACCGCAAACGAGATACGTGGTTTGGTAGTTTCACCGTCGTTATGATGCGTATTCGGGCATATGCGTAGAGTAAAAATATCATACTTTACGCCGAAAAAACGAAACTGAAAGTTAAATGCGTTAACTTCCAAAAACCATACATAATCCAACGAAAATAAATAATTGGTAAATAACAGCTTTCTTGTATGCAAAGAAAAAAAATTAAAAATGTTAAAAAAGAGATGTCGACACAAAATTACATAGCCCCTTCAATTCTGAAGATACTACAAACGAACTGTACCTTAAAATTTTGCATTTTTCCCTTTTTTTTGTCCCTTTTCCCCCTTAATTTTGTTCTTTCCCCACTTCTCTCCCCTCGCTTATCTCTTACGGAAAAATGAAATTGCTGATTTAACAATTTTGTAGTCAAGACAAGTGTCCAACATGTTTCAATGTAGATTTCACAATATAAAAATGCTAATGTAACCACCCTCGTATGTATAGGAATAGATGTGCGTCACGTTGTATTTCTAGTTGCAGATCTTCTCCATTTAAATTTGACTACTTTCCTTTGATAGAAATTGCAGAAGGGTGGGGGGGGGGGTGAGGAAGGCTACTCAGCGCATTTGTCTTGTGGCATTTTCTCGTATAAAATGACACGTGATCTTCGAAAAGTTTTAAAAAGTCGAGCACCTCTGGAGCAGATAACAGATGACTGTTTGTTGTTTGTGTCACAGGAAAAAGAAAAAATAATAAAAAAAGGACAGGGAAAGACTTGAAAGAGTGTGATGAATGGCATGGAAAGAGAGAGAGAGAGAGTGCAAGAGTCTGTCGGTTGCCGATTTACTTGGACGCTGATAAACGATTGGATGCCATGGGACTCGTTTTCGGTTCAGGGTCGATTCCCAAAAAATGTATCAACTTCTTCTCTCACACTCAACATTATGTTCACGTGCTGGTGTCTTTTTTCAAAACTAACGACTTTTTAAGATCAAAATCTTGAAAAACGAGTGAGAAATTGCTCGCACAAGAAAAAAACACAGTTATCCTAACGTCACGCGGTCGTAATGTCACACAGGATTCCACGGTAGTAGAACCGTGGACTTTGGTAAGATCATTGATGAGCATAGTTGCATAACCATGCTCCTAGTAGAATTCTGCCGTGCTAAGGAAAAACGCCGTATGAGCCTTCAGGTGTTGCCAAATTTCCTCAGGCAAATCACTAATTTATAGGAACATTTTTGAATATTTTTCTACCAATTTCTCAGATAATTTTGTTTGTAATTTGATCTAAAACGTCTGCAATTTTCAAAGGAAAAAATGTATAATTCCCCTCAAAAATAAACATTTTATCGAAGGAAATTTGGTAACTATCGAATGCTCATACGGCATTATCCCTTAGCACGGCAGAATTATTGTGCTCACAGTAATACCACGGTAGACACGGTAGCATCACCGTGCTCATCATTGCAATAATCAAAACCCACGGCTCTATTACCGTGTGACATTATTACCGTGGTAACTATGGAACAACCCTGTTTTTTTTCTCCGTTATTATAATAACATTTTATAAATGCTTCTAATTTGTATAACGGAGAAAATAGACGACACTCCCAAAATTCATCTTTCTGAAATGTATAGCGTGGTTTCCTCATGTCCAGCTATCGAAAAAATAAGGACCTTTTCTTTCGCCCGGACACTTCTTATCGTTCTCTATTTGATTCGAAGTTTGGAAAAATTGGCCTTTTTTAATGCTACATACCGGCTTGCTAACGTCTATGGCAAAGTTTGTTCTATGGTCTTCAGACATATTCATTAGTCGATTACTTCAATCTCTTTTTTTTCAAAAATCTTTGATTATAAAAAAAATTACCCACGATTTTTCCGGTAAACCCGCACTGACCACTTTTCTAATACCAGGGTGTCTACCAGTTGTGAAAAACCAAAATTGGGGACTTTCGGGGACTTTTAAGGGAGTTTTTTCAAGAAAATCTGGGGCTTTTTCCCCCGAAATAGTAAGAGAAAAGGAGAAGTTAGAGCGTCAAAAGGCATATTTTATACAACTAATTTTACAAGTCATGTTGAACCGATGAACACACAAGAAAACCAAGCAACACTTCAGTTTTTTTATCCCTGGTTATATCATGCCGCCGCGGCTGGCGGGAAAATTTGAAAATACCGCTGTTTAGGACGATTTTTGTCATTTTTTGGTGGTCTGAACAAGAAAATTGGGGACTTTCGGGGATATCGGGATACCCTTCCAAAATCGGGGACATTGGGGGCTTTTGGGGACCGGTAGACACCCTGAATACCTAAGAATAACAGCTTCCAGGTAGTTTCAGTATTCTTTTCAGAGAGACTAAAATCGATTTCTCTATTAGGGTTGGAAACTTCTTGCGTTGGATCGGGAAAATTATTCTCACGATGGAAGGCTCGAGCTCTCTCCGTGTAACGGGTCCGAAATGACGGGACATCCATATCATTCGCGGTCGTCCTCATATTTTGGTAAAAAATCGACGGTCGTTACCGGGGCGACAGGTCCGGGTCCGGTCGCCGATGGAATCGATAGATCGATAGTTTGTAATCGATTCGCTCGATGTATCGCGCGAAGTCTGAAGCCGCATCGGAGGTTTGATTCATCGAGGGTGGCAACATATGACGTCAGCCTGGATGCATTTACATGAGAAACACGTGCTGGGCTGGGCAGGCCTCCGGACCGTTTTGTCGCTCTTTTGACGTGATTTCCACGTGAGCCCTGAAATACACGGAGTTATATGAAAAATAGGGCTAACCTCGAAAAACAGATACGCCTTCGCGTCGGAGGAGCGAAGATTTGAATGAAACTCTGATCCATGATCTATGATTCACCGAGAGCTTGTGTGACATCGGTAGCAAAGAGAGTAAGCCTTGGGTCGTCTCCGGCTTCGAACAGAATCAAGCGAAAGTAAAAGTGCAGGCAAGGAAGAAAATCGGAGAAACTTCAGGGCCGTAATCATCAGGGTTGCCACAGAATTTAAAAAAATGAATTTCCCTGATATTACCATAATTTCCCTAACACATTTTGGTAAAGTTCCCTGGCGATTAAAGTTATGCCAGAAAGTCAAAAAGACATAATTAGAAATTGGTTTCAGGCGAAATTTGTTGTTCGTGCGTCAAGCCCATTCTAGAAAGCAAACAAAGGTGTCTCAAAAATTTTTCCCTGGCACTTTTGTCATTTTCCCTAACATTTCCTGGTTTACCTTGACTCTTACAATTCCCTGACATTTCCCAGACACTTTTGAAATTGAAGAAATGATCCTCGACTTTCTTAGAAAATTGGTGTTTTATCATATGAAATTTGGCAATGTTGGAGGGCTCGTACGGCGTCCGTATCTAGCAAGGCAGTAATGCTTTGAATAAATAAATATCTGGGTATCATCGATTGAGGTATTTTGGTAATTTTTTTATTTCAGCAGTTTTTACAGCATGTCTATTCGAAAATTGTCATAACCCCTATATACCACTGTGAAGATTTTCTTGACAATATACCAGTGCTTGAGTCTCGTAAACTAGCAAAAGACAATATGATTTGTCAAACGGCAACTTTCTTCGTCCAATATTAAACTATATTTTATTTAAATAGAGAGGATATAGAGCTTTGGAAAATTGAAAAAAATTGAAAAAATTCCGTTAATGACGTCATCCACCGCGGTATTGACACGTCCTTGGTTTCTTCCGCCTTCCTTCCATACAACTTTCACATTGATTAACCAGTAAAAATGTGCTTCTCACTGATAGATAAAAGCAAGGTGGAGGAAACCAAGGATGTCACTACCGTGGTGGATGACGTCATAACCCGAATTTTTCAAAGCGCGTCATCTCTATTAATATTGAGCGTAGAAAGTTGCTGTTTGGACAGATCTTATTGTTTTTAGCTACTTTACACTAAGCTACTTACACTTAGCTACTAACTAAGCGCTAAAACTCGATTCTGTGACCAGCGTAACTCACCCATTGCGACTATTGCATTACCTTCGTCGACTTTTACAAGGGGATGAATTGTTACAACCCGCCGCTGATAAAGGCATCCCCGTCGAAACCCAACCTCATTCATATGAATGATGCTCCCCATATCCATATTTTGTCCGCCCTGAGTATCCCCACGCCACAGCGGTCGAGTCCTGATTAAACACCTCACCAAACTACGATTTTTGGTGATATATATGCACTATCCTTCCCTTTCCTTTCAATATTTGATGATAAATTCAGAGACGAATCTGTGGGATGGTGTGCTCCTCATGACGTAATGCGGAAAAATGACATTGGAATTGGAGCATCAAAGTCACAGCAAAACATTGGTGCCACATTTTTCAGAAAATTAACTGACCATATAATAAAAGTGTGATGAAGGCAGAAACATCATATCACTGCTTTATTTAGAAAAGCGAAAGAAAGTAAATCTGCTTGTGCGGCCACACGCGCTAAGTTCGAATTTTGGTACAAAAAATTGAGGGGAAACTAAAGCACAGAATTGATGATTGTATGGAACGTAACTTGGAAGTTCTTTCCGGCGTGAAAACGTAAATGTGGCAAAAATAAATGAAAGTGCTGTACTGCTGTACTAAGGAAGAACGCCGTATGAACAATCGAAAGTTGCCAAATTTCCCTCAATAAAATGTTTATTTTTTAGGAAAAAGTTGAATGTTTTTCCTTGAAATTTTCAGGAACTTTAGGTGAAATTGCAAGCAACATTATCTGAAAAATTGGAAGGAAAATATTCATTAGTTTACCAGGAAATTCGTCTTTTATTAATGGAAATTTGGCAACGCCTGACCTGAAGGTTCATAGGGCGTTCATCCAAAAAAAATCTAAAATCAACTTTTAGAAGTATTATGAACTCAAAATAACTTAAGACCGGAAAAATGGACATCAACGATTTTCTCACATCCCGATTCAATTGCAGTCAATAAGATAAAAAAATCAAAAGTAATTTAACATGGTTTAAATTATCGTAAAATTACCGTCGAAGGTACGTTTGAGCAAAACCTGGTGATATGTTGGAAAATACAAAAAGTGTCAGCTCCGACAAAAAAATGATCTCCTTACCCAGATCATTTTCGTCTTCTCCAACCCGCCACACGGTGGATCGAGTCAATGGAGGAAGTCAGACAAAATTTGGAAACTTTGAACTTTATAACTCCGTTTGTACCAAACTCTGTGGTTCAAAAAATGGTTCTATTAGTTTCCTCGTAAAATTTTCCTCTACTGCACTCCTGAAAATTTAAAATGTGACGAAATAAACATAAAAATTTGCAGTTTTAGTCAAAAATGTCATGCCCGACCTTTGTAATTTACTCGATCTACTGTGCGCCATTTCTGTTAGATCAAAGTAAAAGATCGTCTTGAACTTTTTCATGTTGCGACCGCGAAGAAAGGAGGCAATGGAGGGAATGAGGGGAGGACGAAGAAGAGGGAAGGGGCAGAGACAGCCGGGAAAACGCCGCGACTAAATTTCGGGCGCCGTCTTCGAAAAAGGTCACCTTGGGCGGCATCACCCACGCCCCCCACTTTTTACCGTCCCCTTGCCACACCCTTGCCTCTCAGTCATAAGCGCCGCGCCGCCGCACAGTGCTGCCATGCCAAGGAAAAACGCCGTATGAACCTTCAGGCGATGCTAAATTTCCTTTGATAAAACACGATTTTCCTGGTAAAACTGTGAAAATTTTCCTTCCGATTTTTCAGATAATTTTGTTCGCAATCTCACCTGAAATTCCTGAAACTTTCAAGGAAAAAAACTCAAAATGTTCCACAAAAATAAATACATTATTATAGGAAATTTGGCAACTCTCGGATGTTCATACGGCGTTCTTCTTTAGCACGGCAGTAGATCGAGTCAGTAGGAGTAGAGGTCGGGCAAAATGTGGGAGCTTTAAACGCTTAAAACTCCGTTTATACAAATCTTTGAGGTTCTAAAAGTGGTTTTACTTGTTTCCTCGTGATATTTTCTTCTAAAAACACCCCTTGAGATTTAAAAGTGACAAGATAAACATCAACATTTGCAGTTTTAGTAAACAATTTCATGTCCGACCTCTCTAATTGACTCGATATACTGTGCGCCGTGGTTAAGAAAACCACAGCAGAACGCCTGCCATTTTTTGTGTATGCAACGAGGACATCCCAAGAGCACGAATAGTTGTATCCAGCCATTGCGATAAGGATATCCGCGTCGTCGTCAGTTTAATCAACTCGTGACAACGGAATATGGCATATTCTTGCAGTCCCAAGTCGTTGTTGCACAAATATATGGCGATTTGAGTAATTGATGAAATAAAATCAATAACAAAAAATCAACTTCGTAAATGAAACACGTGTCTTTGCGGCATGGCAGGAACTTGCTCACAGCTAATTTCATTTTGCAATTTTGTCATCTTCGAAATTTTTTAATGAAGTGTATTTGGAAATATAGACACATTGTATACAAACATATCGGACAGTACTGCCTGCCTTGGTTTTATTGGTTTCCTCGTGAAATTTCCTTCCAGCGACACCCTTTAAAATTTAAAATGTGAAAAAATAAATAGCAAAATTTGCAGTTTAAGTAAAAAATTTCGTGTCCGACCTCTCTAATGGACTCGATCCACCGTGCGCCGGTGGAGAGAATCCTCCTGGCCCGAGAAGCTTCTCCCGTAAACGTGTGAAAAACGTGAAACAAGCCGGCCCCATGTGGTTGCTATGCACGTTGGTTCTCTGCCGTTGCCGTGGTTAAGCTCGTAGAGGCGTATTCATGAGCTCTAAAAAGCATAGATTTATATGTAAAACAGGGCTCACGTGGAAGATGAGATAAGCTCTTATTTCAAACGGGCGACGAGCTATCTGCCTCTCGGATGACGTTAAAAAGACGCATTATTTCTCTATGCGTTCCGACAAGATTGGCTTTTCGCGTAAAAGCCAGCTTTCGCCACATGAACAAGTAAAATAGAAGAAAAACGAAAGAGGGATTGAGAAACGGAGGAAAGCAAAGTGGTAAACGAAAAACTGACATACTACAGAAAATGAGAGGAAGATAGGAGCGAACAAGAAAAAGCATTCATTTTGAGTCGTCTCATGGTGGGCAGTGGTAAGGAATCATTGCAGGGTTATACGTAGTATGTTTGTTCCTAGGTAAAATTTCGAGGAAAAAGCCAAATAGTTCAAAAAACCTTGTCTACGGGGATAAAAAGCTTACCGAAAGCCGACCGTCGCCTAGATCTGCTCGCGAGTTCAGCAAGTCTTATAGCAAACGCCAAAAATATCATTTCAAGTGGGTCTCATTTTTGGCATTTTCGAAACGGGGTTTTTTTGCCGTATGGGATTTTGCAAAAAAATTGGAAAATTCAAAGAGACTGTAAGCTCGCTCCTTACTTTCAAGAGGTAAATTTTAAAAAAAATGAGTGGCACTGACCTATTTTAGGAGACGTATATGAAGGGGGAGGTATAACGGAAAAAACAGTTACGAGATTATTTAACACGAATTGAGATACTGATAATTGTTCCCCCGTCCAAAATCGAGAGAAATCGACAGGGCTATTTCTGCAGACGCGAGCCCTTGAGTTCCCGAGTGGTGATTTTTTTTATTTTAAGACGGACCAAATTATAATCTGCTTTTAACTGGTTACTTTCCGTACTCTATCAGAGTTCCTAGATGCTGGCATTTTGCAGGTTGACATGAATAAAAAAACATTTCACTTTACTCACCTAGCATTTTGAAAGAGTTGGATGTTTTGAATGTTCCTTTCAACACAAGGTTTGGCGATTTCGCTGACAGAGAAATCGTAGAAACCTCGCCTCTCATCCACGAAGTAGTCTGTAATGAAAAGGATCAATGCATTATTACTGAGAAGCTAACAGGGCCGGATTAAAGGGGTGACCACATGGACCGCGGCCCATGGCGGCAAAATGTAGGGGGCGGCAAATTTTGCAATCTTTTTGAATGTAGGTATCAAAAAAGAGAGAGAAGAATCGGATTCAGAAAATAAATTACAAACGAGAAAAAGGCGACAAAATCTCTCATTTCTTGAGAGTGAAAGTATAGTAATTTCTAATTTTGTCGACTTTCGGTGATTGATACAAGAGGCAACACCTTCAATTAGTCGAGTTAAGAGAGAAACCAAACACGCAATTTGACCTGGAACGGAGCGGTGCGGCGCAGCGCGTGGCGGTCGGCATGAAACGCATAGCGCCTACAAGACTGGATGAATACTTCACGCATTGCGTCAAACACACTGCGGTCACCAGCAGTCGGCCTGAAACGCATAGCGCCTACAAGACTGCGTGAATACTTCACGCATTGCGCCAACACAGTGCGGTTGGGCAGCGGCGGAAGTTAAAATTACTAACCACGTTTATGTTTGTTCTTTCATAATTTTTTCGTTCGTTTTTTATAAATGGAAGGCCTTGTCAAACAGGGATGGATTTACGGAACTGAACTTTTGTTAGTGTTTACAGGGCTTTCACAAAAAATGTGGCCAAAACGAGTAAACGCGTCTCATACACCCCTTCTCTACCGGCACGTTCACTTGATGGTTTTCATAGATCGTATTCGACAGATCACACAGGTGAGATTATATTGATATCGACTGGTTCAATATGTAACCACAGCCTCAAAAGTCGATTTAGAAATCTGAGGTAACGGGTCTTATGTGATCGAATTGTTATTCCCTCGAATACCAAATGACAATGAAAAGTAAAATTGTTAGGAATTTTATCATTTTCAGCGTTTCCGAATTAAATCCTAAATTTTTTGTTTGAGGTTATGTTCTATTGTTTTGAACCAAACGATACATCGACCCATTGTCGAATACGATCTATATTGATGTTTCAAAACGAATGAGAAGGGGGACGGGAAAATACAGGCGGCCCATGGGCGGCAAGTAGGTAAATCCGGCCCTGCAAGCTAAGAACAATTATTGCGAAATTGCTTCAATAAAAAATGTTAGTTAAGTTGGTAGCTAATGAACAGTGGTCTTTGTTGAATAAGGCGTGCTGTGCTTGAACATTCTGGTAAAAGCCGCACTAAGCTAAAAGAAAGGCTAAATTTTTATTTTTAATGTGAAGGATGGTAATGACCCAAAGCTAAATCAAAGCATCTCAATTCTGCCGTGCTGAACAAAAACGCCGTAAATCCATCAAGATTTTCCCTCGTTTTTTGGAACTTAACACTTTATAAAATATAAACTATTTTACCCATGCATCTCAAATTTTCAGGTTAAAACCTTAATAGTATTTGCAAAAGGATTCTGTAAAAACATTGTCCCAAGGTACACAAGTTCTTCTGCGATGATACATTGTTTCCAAAAAATGTAAAAAGGCGTTTACGGCGTTTTTGCGTTGCGCGACAGAAATGACCACTACGATGTAAGCTTTAGCAGACATATCAATGCAAGGAGACCGACTTCATCATGTGGGCGACGACTGCATCGGTTGTCGCGAAAGTCGCGGGTTCGATGCTTTGTCGCAAGAAAAGCGGAGAAGGTCAAGTATTTGCGTTTTTGCCTCACAATATATTCCTCGCCGCGAAAAACAATTTTTACAGTTTGGGAAAAGGAAGAAGTGGATTGCGTCGTTTGAACTTGGACAAGAGGAGGGTTGTGTTAAGAAAGCTTGAGTAAATGAATTTAAACATATCAAGTTTATAGAGAGACAGTAAATCTTTATATGAAACAGACTTCATGGACACTGCACTATAGTCAAAACGACAGAAGGACGAGCAGAGGAGTTAATCACGGTCGAATGAAGAATTAGAAGACCTTCATGGATAGATAAGCAACCCATTGTTAGAATTCAGAAAATGTTTCAGGAAAGTTTGCCGCTCCTGGTAAAACTGCCATTCACAAGCGTTGTGCAAAATGGTTATCATTCGGTCCTGAATTTTGGGCTTTTGGGTACATTTCAGTTTCGCTAATTTGGTGGCAACGGTCGTGATGTCCGATAATTTCCAAGATTTTCTCTATTCGTGTTAGAAAGTTCCTTTATGATGAAAGCCTGCATTTTCGAATTCCAAGCATTGATCCCCGTCCAGAGAATATTGCCTAACCGTGGAACACAGCATTCATACGTGTGAACATTCGAATACTACCAAAAATTCCCAGATATACCAAAATTTAAAAATAGTTCTTCCGTGAGTTTTCAGATGTATCCGATAAAATTGCGAGCAAAATCTTCTAGCATTTTCAAAAGAAAAAGTTAAAAAGTTTTCCAGCAAATTAATGTTTTTGGGGAAATGTAGGAACGTTCGAGAATTCTTACAGCATTATATCTGAGGACAATACCTAGTGTCACCATTTGGTGGCTCCCTAATGCTCTCGGAAGAAAATTTTCGGCAGATCCAAAATCCTTCGAGTGACAGAACTATTTGTAAGCCGAACGCACCACACAATATACATAATCAACGATTAAACACCACTAAATTCGGAGGAAAGAAACTATTTCCCTTTAACAGTGCCGAAAAAAGCGAGCAAACGAGGTATAATCCTCCACTACCCTGCTGAAGGCACATCTGATCCTGCCTAAGAGAATTGCTAGATCGATTGCATGCTTGCATTTTGAAGGCGCTAAAAAAGACACGGAAAATACATAGCAGAAAGAGGCCTCGGCCTCGACATCTTTGATACGTCTGGCGGCTGTGGTATTCTTTGATCGAAGTGACATGAAGAGCTCACTAATGCGGACCTTTAAAATAATATTAAATAAAATAAATAGATGAATAAGTAGTATTGAAATACGTATTTCAGATGTGAAGAGATTTGAATGATGATAACTATCTCAACTTTTGTGGGAGTAAGTACTTTGTTTACTTTCAGTTATATGGGCTTCCTATTGAAATAAGTTTAGTAATTATGTTTTCTCTTCATCTTCAACTTCACACAAAATTTTTACTCGGATTAATTGTTCATATTCTCTGTTTTGGAACGTTTTGTTTTTGTTTAAATTATCCTTAAAACTAGTGTTTCTTTTTATATCACTCTTCACGTCTTACTTTTCCTCTGTTGCTAATTTTGAAATAACTTGATTCAACTTATCATTAACAAAAAAGCCATTTAAAAAAACGAGAAACTTATTGCTGAAATACCTAAGGTAGTTATGAAAGCGTACGTATTCGGTATGTTAAGGTACAACAAAGATTGATGTTCCTGTCAAAGGAGGAGAGAGCAATTTTTTGAATTGTAATCTCACACCAAACAAGTAACTGCCAGAATACAAACCTTCAAAACATTCACCACACCTCTCGGAATCTCTTGGAGCGATTACTTGCCAACGTAGTCACAAGTCACGTAGAGTTTTTTTTACGCAGAGGGAGGGAGGAAAAAGGAAAAATTCTAAAACTTGATCCTTCGAAAGCGATTCAAAGTTTGAGTGGGAAATTGGGGATTCCGAGAGATCCTGAGATAAAGTTTCCCTGCGCTGTTGCCAGTCTTAGGAACGATTCTATTCAAACGATTCCAGCATCTTTAATAATGCAAATTATAACTTGAAACTTTGTCTCAATTCTCTCAAAAGTACGAGAAAGTGTTCAGCATAGATAAATGGGAAATCAACATTTGTTGCCCAAAACCAATTATTTTCACTGCACTGCGACATTTAAATTTCCACACTCCCCAGGACTCCATTACCTCACCCATTCCCTTACTCTGTTGCAATTTTACTTTGGAAAGAAAATGAGAAAACTTGCGAGCTCTTATTGCTGAGTTAAATAATGATGTGTTATGGTCTTATGAACAGACTTCTCTTGAAGAAATTATGTCCATTCGATCTTTGTACTAGAAAACTGCTAACTAGATTGGACTGCTGCAGAAAATATCAGGACGTTGCGGAGTTTCAGCGCAGGTTTCGATGCTAGAAGTCTCATCTATGGATTAAAAGGCCAGAAATTTACTAGATGGGTGGAGCGTTTTTTCATAGTTTCCTTCGCAGCAGTGGCGAGGCGTGAATGATCTACTATCGAGTTTTCCCCCATTTGAAGCTACGGTTAAGAATCGATTATTAGGATATTCTATTATCGATCCTTTTCCATAGGTTTAAATGACAGATCAATCGAAACAATCGTCACGCAACTGCTTCACGGATATTTTTCGAGGAGAGGAAAAATTTTCTTGCGAATCAACGCGTAGAAACCGAAAGGACTACGCATAATCATGATCAGGAAAATTCCAGCTTCACATTTTCTGAGACGATCCGAATTTCCTGTAGGAAAAGTCAACCCTATGACAAAACTTGCGCAACATCATAGAATATTGCTACTCTACCGTGCCAAGGAAAAACGCCCTGGGTCCCTCCAAATGTTGCCATGTTTCATTCAATAAAAACCGAATTTACCTGGAACTTTGTGAATATTCTACATCGAATTTTTTAGACGAATTTTGTTCATGATATACTCTAAAACATGTGAAAAGTTCAAGGAGAAATATGCATCAATTTCCATAAAAATAAACATTTTATCGAAGGAGATCTGGCAATGCTTGAATGTTCATACGGCATTTTTCCTCAGTACTGCAGGATTTGCGAGGGGGCTCCATTAAATTTAATATTAAAGAGGACCTTGGAGCGGAGGCCCTACTTTAGGGTATCATGATAGCTGGGAGCTGTCATGAGAAACTGTGTCGCGAAGATCTATGCGTGCATAAAAACAAGGCCGCTGAGGACTTACGAATACGCATCTTCACTTTAGAGCAAATCTGAAAAAGACCTTGAGAATTTTCAATGCGTAACAGCTCCCTCTCCTCCCTGGCAAAGAATCGATTCCTAAGTCCCGAGGTTTTCTGAAATTTTTATCACATTTTTCACCATTTTTCTTTTGCTCTTTTTGCACTGAGAATTTACTGAAAAACCTAGCATACTCAAGTCCTGTGCTGCAGCGTGGTGTGCGCGCAACCAAACGCTCAAAATTTGACGTATTTGACTCTAAAAGATCGATGTACGAATGGATTAAAACCAAAGATCGCGCGCTTCTTGGTTTTTCCCTCTTTTATTCATTTTTGTATAGTTTCTTTCAACATAACTATGGCTCACTGAGATTCATATTGATGCCATCGCTTTGAAAAGGTTTTATAAATATTTGGCACGTTCTAAAAATGTAAATATTTTTAATAAACTAATATTTTCATTTATTAAAGGACTTATAGGACTTAGGACTTATATTTAAGGATTTATTCTGGTAATTCAGTAGGGTCGGAGGGGGGTCGAGACTAAAAGCGCAGGATTAGCTATTGGGGCTATTTGAAGTAGTAATAAAAAAAAGAGAGAAAAAAAAGAAGAAAAAAAGGTATACATACGGTATATTGTAAATCGAAAATTTTGAGGATAGGAATAAAACCAAATATATTCACCCATGACAATTTGTAAAGATGAATCAAAAGAAGAAAGTAACGTTTCATTCAAAAGATGATTTACCAAAACAACACGTCTTTCTCTCTAAATTTCTCATTTTGATTTTGTCAATGTAATCTTACATACGGACTAAAATATAGGTAACGCTTGGACTGTCCACTGTTGTCACTGTTGCTTATTTTACGCGTGGACGTAAACTACTGGACAGAACAGGTGCGCGGACAAAAATGGCTGACGAAATGCCCTGAAACCGAACAAATAGTTCGCCTTAGGATGACTAATGAATGCCAGGGTGTTTCTTTGCCAGGCGATTTTTTGCGAATTAGAGTAGGTTTGGTGAGAAAATGACCCTAAACATTGGTCATTGGCCATCATTCGGCGAATCTAAGCTTTGATTTCGGAGCATAACTTTGACACTGAAGGGGTGATAGTGGCGCGGGGTGTCGCGGTTTGCAAACTCGACACACCACGTGATGGCTCAACGCGTTATTTGATGAAAAACGTTGAGAGGAGGGCGGCAATTTTATGAATAAAATCCAAAGGGCACAGGCAACCGCGATTCATCATCCATCAATCCTCACCAAATGATTTTGATACTCGCAGGATTTCGAGTCGTCGCACAACGTCGCTTGGCAACGTCGTCATAAGGGCGTAACTACACATCGAGATGAGCCCGGAAAAGCATTGAATTGTATGGAAGACAGGGTTCATTGCAGAGTGCAGTTACGCTCTTGTGCCAGGTAGGCGACGACAAGATCACCGTGACAGTAGCAACGTGTGCCGCTTCCTCCCCGTTTTCTCACATCTCATTATTCATATTTTGTGCTTCCCTATCGTACCCTTCTTTTTTTCTTCAACATCCTTCAAATTTCTCATATTTTTCTTATCTTCCATTTTGTGGGTCTATTGCATATGTCGCAGGCAATTACCAATCGTCGGCAATTTGCAAGCGTTCACATTTTTTTCGATGCGAATCAGCCTAATGAAGACCTGATGGGTTAAAGCCTTCAAAAGCATGATCTCGTCTCAGAGCGCCTTCATTTTTTGTGATACTCAACGCTTTGTCACGGTGTTTGTTTAGTTGCGTGACCCAACTGAACCCAACTGAGGTCATGGCTTCCACCACACGCTCTCGTCAGTTGCAACCAATCTTTTATGGAGGGAAAAATGTCCACTCTCATTAAAGACAAAATAATCAGTACTTTGATCTTGTTCCTATATTTCTGAAATCTATTCTTTTCTACTTATTCACTGATGGCTTGGTAATTGCCGTGCAACATATAAAGGAAACATATAAACGGACAATGATTGGACTTACTACGGATACAATTTTACATGTCGACGGTGAAACTGCAAACATGCGTACCTCGGTTGCGATGCTTAAAAATCTGATTTGAATGATTTAATGATTTTTTTTTTCTTCGAGCGTTAAGGGTACGATGCATGAATTAATGATAAAGATCGTCGCAATTTTTACGCACCACTAGGCTAGTGCCGCCACTTGGGGCAAATTATACTTGTATTTCTACGGAAAAACAATGTAAAGTAGACAGTAGTAACGTAGTAAAGTATATTTTTTGAAGACATTTGGCAACACTAACCTGATCAAGGAGTTTGTGTATCCCTCACATCCCGGTCTCTCCCGTTTAATCCATAGAGTACTCTATGGTTGAATCGAATCAAGTAGTCTGCAGTCTTGTCATTAATTAATCGTGAACGCATTTTTAGAAAGTTACGCGGCATTATTCATGGTTTTTTCGACTTGAGTCCTACCATGTACCAGAGCGCACTTCCCTCCACTCCAATCAACCCTTCTAACTCTCATCACCGTCCTACAGCAGCCCAGACAGACACAGTATTACTCAGGAGACAGACAACCACGCCGTTCACTGTTAGCTCCACATTACTTCGTGGAATACTACAATACATTCATCATCTCTACTACTTGAAGATTACTCACTGCGTGGGAATCACGGAAGTACAGGTAATACTCTAATGAGTGTTGTCCTAGGTGTGAATTCACCTCTGCGCTCACAACACATAGTTTCATGCTTCCACACCTGAGAGTCATCTTGACTCTATTATTCTTCCGCACTTCCATTGGTTCTCACATAAATTGGGGCTACCTCACCCTTATGTTAGTTTCCGAAAGTCAGACGGAACTATAAGAGTCTCAGCAATGTAGTGAGCGGGTAGACAGAGGGGAGCGCTCAGGACGGCGGGGAAGACAGTAACAGAGTAAGAATGCTAGTATATAGCATGACACATCAGTCAGTGCTTATCGATCCATAGTGACTCTCGTCACAAGAAGGAGTAACGTCAGAGTCGAGGAGCGTGGAGTGGGCAGAGATAGAGTGTGACGGCCTCGGTCTCTCATGGCCGCTTGTCGATCGGCTGGTGAGGGCGCAGATCTGAATTCTGATGCATTCCAGGGATAGTACTGAACACATGGTCACAACGTGTGTGGACGCGCTACAAACACGAGCGCGTCTTCTTAGCGCTCTCAGGTAACTGGGCATACATAATCACTAGGTGAGGAGGAAGAGGTGCTGGCTAGAACACAAACAATGGTAGAGAATTCGTGTGAGATGATGGATGCTTAAGTCATCTGGAACTAGACTCTTGGACAACACGTGGGAAATGATGTAAAGATCCATATGGGAGTTACTGTGACGAGGAGACTTCGGGTCAGGGAAGAGATTGACTGCTTACATTGAATAGGTGGAGAATCTAGGTGACGGTATTTGGAATAGGACTCAAACGAAGATTATTCGGATCGGAGCGAAGAGAGAGGATTTGTGAGTCAGGACGGAGAAGAAATATCACGAGAGAAGGAGGGTAGGAAGACAATGAGAGAGCTCTCGCGTGAGTAGTCTTATAGATAACTGTTTGTGCTGATCTCTGAACGAGTGTAGTGGGCTAGACGACATCGAGACTCATGTGTTTTGGTCTATATCAAGTAGATACACCCGTGTCTGCAGAGATGTTACCGTGGGACTTGCTGGCAGAGGACTCTAAGAGGTAAGTGCGGTACTCACGGACACTAGAATGTGTCGGCCGATGGCGGTTTAAATAAGTCAACAAACGGAGCTCTGGTGGGGCGTGAGATGGTAGGCCTACAATATACATCAGGATGCACTCTCGGAGGGGCTGCGCCATGGTACACGAGTTCGCGCTGTCTATGTAGCAGAAATTCGCAAGACCCATATCTTGCTGTTGTGGTGTAGGAGAATGGAGTGCTTCAGTGGTGGTAGTGCATTGGAGCATCTATCATGTCTGTTGACGAGGGACGCGTATGAATGTTTGCTCGATATCGCATCTGGTATAGTCAGAGTCACTCACCTCTATGCTTCATAGTGAGCTGTTGTGGGTGTTAATGAGATGAGGAGAGAGATAGGGTGCGATACTTATAGGGTGATAGGCTCCAGTTAGCTGAGAACGGGGAAGAGGAGCAGACACACTACAACAGGTACTTGACTACGGGTCGAGAAGAGGGGAGATGTGAGTGACTAGGATGTGGGGTGTATAATCATAGTCAGAGGATCGGCATGATGTGACGAGAGGGAGTCTCTGGGGGAGGTCGTGCGCAGAGCTTCTCCGAGGGACAGTCTGTCAGGCTACTCTCTACGGGTCGTTCCGATGTAGGTCATGGCTAGGGGTTGAGCGTAGCGGGTGGCGTCATGTTGATGCGGAGGTCAGGTGTAGAGGGTCTCTATGCATCGCAGAGGAGACTGGAATGAACTCTATGCCTCTCATGTAGAGTTGCGGGAGTGGGTAAATATCTCTCTGAGTAGATCATCTTGTAAAGTAACTCTGAACAGTTCCTGTCGTTGGTTCTTAAGGACGTTAGTTCTTCGGTAGGGGGGGCTTCACAGCGCTCGTCGCAGGGTCAACTAGTATTTAATTCTTTTAGGAGGCATTGACGCTCGTCCTGGGGGGTGGGGGGGTGGGTGCGGTGGGCGAACACGCTTCTAGTAAGTTCTTGGAATCGGAGGCGATGTCTCTGGGTCTACAGGTATTGCCGCGGGTGAGAAGGTCATAGACTGGAGCGTAGGACTCTGTAGTCTTGCTAGTGTACTGGGGTGCGGGCGTATTGAGGTCTATGCTTGAGGTTAGAGGAGTATGGGAGGAGTGTCGGTCTAGCGGGACGGGTTTAAGTGGTGGGGTAGAGAGGATATGGGTAGGCGGAAGTGTGGCGGGAGGCAGCGGAGGAACTTGTGCGCGGATATGTCCTCATCTAGTAGCGGGAGCAAGTCTCGATGTTCTCGTGGCCAGACTATGACGTGGTCTGTTTCTGTCGTAAGGCGCCTTGCGTCGAGACGGAGGAATACTAGCTCAGCGCGATTCGAACTGGGGTTGAGAGGTCGGACGAGTGTGGAAAAGTTCAGTGCGAGAGTTATTGTGGGGTGTCAATGCATCTCTGAGGTGTGGAAGCTCTAGGTTGAGACTGGTGACTGCGTGTACTCACCATTCTGTAGTATGAGAGTGTGGAGCTGGAGTGTAGAGGCGGTAGCGTGGTGCGTGAGAGGTGCGTGTATGTACTCTGTGGTTTAGAGGTTTATTTTAGGGAGGCAAGTTAAGGGCTTCGGATGGAGAGATGTTGATGAGGTGGTGAGTAAGCCGGGCGTCTCTGCACGAAGCGGGTGAGCGGGTGAGCGGCGTCGAGTGACGGGATTCTAGCGGATCGTCGCGTGATGATGAGCGGGCGCGTCGGATGTCGGGGGGAGCATATAGTAAGGTACTGATGGGGGACCTCCTGGGGTTGTGCGCAGTGTGTTATATCTGCAATAGGGTCGAGAGCGTCGGTATCTTCTGCACTAAATACGAGTCGGGGGTGGGCCCACTCCCACCCCGCTGTGGCTATGGTGGGTGCGGTCTAAAGGCGCGAGACGAGATGAGAGAGTGTATTATCTCTCTACAGTGGTGTATCGAGGGAAGGTCACGACGTAGTTCTATGTTGGCCATGAGACCTGAGTGTATGTGTGAGAGCGCGTGGTAGGTGAGAGAGATCAGAGAGTGGATTACTGAGGGGGTATTATCGTTGTGTGTAGTGGGTTGTTCTGTGTGGGAGGTCTAATCATCTACTACAGGTAGGTATGTATGGACTCGTTCTCTGGTAGACATGAGTCATGTGAGGAGTTACGGGGGTGGGGGGGGGCGTGGAGCGAGCTCAAGGTGAGTATAGAGAGATTCTTAGTGGTGGCAGGGATGCATCGTGAGATTTGATGGTTATATATCTAGGTGGGGTGAGGGACGGGATGTAGAGGAGCGTGATCAGCATATGCGTAGGTTGGGGTAGGTGGTGGGGGGCGAGGTAGAGAAGGCATCACGGCGGTGTTAGCTGGTATTTGAGTGTGCACAGGTGAGTAGCTAGAGGAAACGAGGAGAGTAGAAGTTAGGCACGATCACGAGTGAGCGGACTCGGGGGTGGCGGCGTGTGGAGGTCGGGGGCTGTGCTGGGGTGGGTAGGGACTGGCCGTGGGTGCTTAGTAGTCGGGGGGCGAGAGGGGGTCGTGGCAGCCGGTGATGCAGTAGAGAATATCGATTACATATGCATGGAGATGTTAACAGTCTGTATAGCAGGTGGACGTGGCGGTGCGGATTCAGCGATGGAGTAGTGGGGCTGTCCGTGTTGAACACTAAGGACTGGGCTCTAGGGAGGGGCTCGTGGGGGGCGCGAAGTGGGGGCTGTGACTACGCGGCAGGTGAGATAGTTTGATGGTAGCACGAGTGATGCGGGTGTGTGATTGAGTGCGGGGGGCGGTGTTGCGCGGTCGTGATACCGTGCTGGGGGGTGAGTGTGAGGTGCATGGGTGGTGTGAGCTAGGGTGCGAGCAGAGTGAGGTGGCGGGTCTAGAGTTGCGTGTGCAGTAGGAGTGCTGGACCATCGGTATAGTCTGATTCTTCAGCGAGATCGATGTGTGAGTCTCACTGGTACGAGTTAAGTCGCCTTGTAGATGAAGTCTTGTGGTGTACCGTCTTGAGCTCGCTTGAGTGAAGTGGGTGGGCTAAGAGACATATGTCTAATGTGATGGGAGCAGCATATTGAGTGGTGGGTGAGGAGGGGTGAGGTAGGAGACAGAGGCGGGTGGAGGACACCATAAGGCTCAGGGACATGAGGTCTCAGCGTTGACTACTCTCCCTAGCCGTGCGAGGGGGATCGTATATCAGCGCGTAATGAGCTAGATTTGAGACCATAGTTTCATGTACTTTCAAGTCCTAGTGATTAGGCAACAGTAATCACAAGGGGATAATGGAGTGATCACCTGGTTGGTCTGGTTGGGGTTATGTGTGGAGGTGTTAGTTTAGATGAGTACGTGTATTGTAAGGGGTTTCCGCGCGATTCGGGGGCAGGTTGCTAGGTCACAGAATCGTGCTTTGGTGCTTTATTCTTGTAGACTAGCTGAAAATAATGACATCCGTCCAAACGGCAACTTCCTACCTTCAATATTAAACGAGATATTGCACTTTGGAAATCTCGGGTTTCGACGTCATCAGGGTGTCTACTAAGACAGGCTGGCCAAAAATCAGTACTTATACATAGTACTTTTTCAGTCCATCCCCAATTATTTCAGTACGTCCTTGACAGAAAAATTTAGTACTTTTTCAGTACCTCAATAAGACGGAATTCGGAAATTTTCAAAAATTCGAATTTCCTGCTCAACTTGCGACAAAAATGACAAAAAAGGGGGAAAATTCCGGACCGTCTTGTAAAATTTCAGCACTTTTTCAGTACTTCCAGACCGGCCTTGAAAAATCAGCACTATTTCCGGACTTTCAGAAAATTCCGGACTCGTAGACGCCCTGGTCATCCACCGCGGTAGTGGCACCCATGGTTTCTGTCACCTGGGTTTTAGCCGTATGTTAAGTCAAGCAACCATGGCATATGTGTGTATAACTAATTGATGAACTTAAGGCGGAAGAAACCAAGAGGGTCACTACCGTGATGGATGACGCCATAAACCGAGATTTTCAAAGCGCGATATCTCGGTTAATATTGAACGTGGGGAGTTGCTCTTGGGACGGATCTTTTTAGTTTTAGCTAATCTGCAAGAGTAAAGCATCAAAACATGATTGTGTGACTTGCGCAACTGACCCACTGTAGTCTACTTTCTGCAACTAATCAAACGAATAGCTGATATCCCGTTTCTCAGACGAAAAACTCAGACTATAAATTTTAGTGTTGGTGCAGTCTGTCACACTTAAGTGGCGCTTCGCATTCTTAAATGATGTCTAGGGATTCGAGAGTTTAGCTGATAAGTGGCACCACTAATAGTAGCCCAAAAAAGAAATATGTTGACACACTCTCTAGTTCCATTAAAATAAAACAATTGATAAAGAAGCAGAGAGGACGCACTACATTTTATTGCGAAAGTGAGGGAGCCCGCTGGAACCGCGGAAGAAACGATCTTCCGTTCAATTGTAACCGATGCGTGAACTTGTGACGTATAGACTGCAAGATTTTTATTCCATTCTGTAGCGTGCAAGTGAGAAAATCTATTCCTTAACGCATGTCCAACGCAACCTTTAACTTCCTTGTAAATTACAGAACAATATGCAGATGTTCCAACTTCTACTTTTTTTCCAATCAAATTTGGCTACATTATATTTATTTCCTTTAAAAAAATACTGAAATACACAAATTTGGACCGCGTTACGCCGAAAGGAACCAAGCCACATTACGACGGTGAAACTACCAAACCACGTATCTCGTTTGCGGTGTTTAAAAATCTACGCTCGCATTTTATTTTTTTAAAGCCGACCAAATCAATATCATTCCTTGAAATTTTCACCGAATTTTCTCCGCACAAAGAGGAAAAATCACAGAAATTTTCAAGACTAGACGTTAAGTAGTTTTTCATTATAAAAATAAAGTATGACAGGAAGTCTGCGACGTCGCAAACCGAGATACGTGGTTTGGTAGTTTCGCCGTCGATTAGCTATTGCTGAATTTAACTGAGCAATATATTTGTTTACATGAAAACAGTTGTGCAGATATTTTTGCAAATCCCAGTGAATTCTCTGCAAAGTACGAAAAATTCCTTAAAATTTTCAAGAAATTCCGCACAGACGTTCTCTTGTAAACAATTAAATAGCTCAGTTAGTTTGGCAATATCTGATGTGGCTTGGTTCCTTTCCACTAAACGCGGTCCATTTGGACAGTGCTTCCATTCCATGTTCGTCAAAAGTGCCGGGATTAGGAACTTTCTTGTTCCAATCTCTCCCACTCCATGACCGTCAAAAGTTCGGGGGTTCCTTTTACATTTTTCAAAAGTTCCGAGAAAGTTCCGGAACATGTGAAAGATCCGGAACATTTCGGGAATTTCTGAAGTTCCGGGAAAAATTCAGGGAAATCTCAAAAGTGCCGGAATTTGGAACTATCCGGAAAATGGAGGCACTGCATTTGGACTTCAAGTGACGCAAAGTCGACGTCAATCCATCTTTTCCCTTCTTTATGACGCAATAACACAGACTCTACCTATACGAATGCGTTGCATAATACTTAAAACTCCTCCACGTTGGCGGATACCATTCAGCGCAAGCCCCCCTCCTCCCCTTGTCCACGAGTTCCAGGAAGTGCGAGAGGGAAAGAGAGAGAATAAGTATGCGTTCCAACCGTTTGCATTTATTAATCGGCTGCCGCTTGAAGATGCTAATTGAGCCCATAGTTAGAGTGATTTGATTGACAGACTCCAAACTACTTCGATTTGGAGGTAACTAAATTTAGAGGTTGCGCCGGAAACACAGCAGTGCCGTAGCAGTGGCGAACCGCATCAGCCGATTGTGACTTTCCAATGAAAACAGAAAGTAAAAATTTCGGTTAGTACTCGGACGGATTTAATCAAAATCAACCTACCTACACTGCCGTGCTAAGGAAAAACACCGTATGAACATTCGAGAGTTCCAAATTTCCTTCGCTAAAATGTTTATTTTTGCGGAACGTTATGAATATTTTCCCTTGCAATTTTCGGTAACTTCAGGTGAAATTGCGAACAAAATTATCTGAAAAATTGGAGGGAAAATATTTACATGTTTACCAGGAAATTCGTGTTTTATCAAAGGAAATTTGGCAACGCCTGAAGGTTCATACGGCGTTCTTCCTTAGCACCGCAGTACACACTGCCATGCTAAAGGAGAAACACCGTATGAACATCCGAGAGTTGCCAAATTTTCTCCTGTGAGACGTTTATTTTTGAGCAGAGTTATGAATATTTTCTCTTAAAATTTTCAGATGATATAGATCTAATTACAAAGAAGATCCTCTGAAAAATTGAACGGAGAATATTCACAAGTTTTCCTGAAAATTCGTATTTGATCAAAGGAAATTTGGCAACTGGCAAAGATTCGCACGGCGTTTTTCTTTAGCACGGCAGATCAGAAGTAACCTAATTTCCTCTCGTATCTTATTCTTTTATAGCATAAACCAGGCAACAGTCCGACTTGTTCATGAATATATTCTGCATAGTTTGGAAGAAACTTAAACAACATTTTAAGGCAATTTATTGCGTAATTTTCTTGTAAAAAATGAATGATGGGAATAAGAAATCAAGAACGTGCGTCCAGCAATTCGGCTGATTCTACTCAAAAGCGTCCACCTATCGAGGTTTGTACACTGAAAAAAAAAATCCGGCCGTAGAAGCCGTACTTACGGGCTATTTAGACATACCTTCCGCGTTCCGGGCTCAGAGGTCGAAAGTTCCGGGTCTAGCACCCGGTGCAATCGAAGCTACGGCGCAAACACCCGGAACTTTTGGCCTCTGAGCCCGGAATGGACGATATGTTTATATGGCCCGTAACTTTTATTTTCAGTCCAACGGAAATTGAGCGCTTAAAAGCTTTCGAGCTACTGCTTTGATTTGAGTAGGTCGCGTGGTTGAGATGTTCCTGCACCCCTACCATATGACATTTCTAGGTGTCAACTTACATCCCTCCGTTTAATACGGTCTCTTCGTTTGGAGGTGGAAATTTCTTAAAAAATATTCACACGCCCGCTCGTTCTCTTCGATTACCTACTATTGATCTTTTTATATATTTTTACATTATAATGGCCTCATCAAAAAAATTGAAAAAGTTAGATCTTTCAAATAGTTCTAAAATTATATTTGGACTTAACTTTGCAATTGTAGGACCTAAAAGTGACAACTCATCTGTAAAAACACTTATCTGTTGAGGGAAAATAACGGCACATAATTGTGTTATTTCTAAAATGATGTGGAGGTATTTTTTCTTAATTGCAAAATGTAGCCCAAGTATCGTCCTAGCACAGGAAAACGCTTGATGCGATACCACTGGTTCATTAGATCAAAGAAAATTATTAAAAACAAAAAAAGACGGAAAAATTCGGAATTTGCTTTAAAAAAGCAGATCACTTCATGAGTAATTCACTTTGAATTATTGTAGTTTAAAAGCAGGGGATATACCAAAATGCCCAAAACTATTCTAACAATCGCCTCAGAAGCTGAAAAGGGAAATAAAAGCTCCCGATCGTGTTCCGCCAAAGCTTGTTTGTGGGGTTGCACATGTATGTTTTCCGAATAGGTAACTATTCGTGCTTTGAGGAGCGTTTGTTGTCTCTGTGAAACAATTGAAGGCGAACTTCAAATGGGCGATATTTACTAATAAGTTGACTGTATACTTCAGAGGGTTCAATTAAATCTCATGTGTCTATATAAATGTAAGGGTTTCAAATGGGTATTTCATTCGCTTCAATTACGCTCCCGGCAGGATGTTTTGCCGATACGCTGAAATTGAATGCATGCTGAAGTGAACGATATCTGCGAGTAGAATAAAACATCGTATATTTATGCAGTCAAAGCATGCTGTGGGTCTGTACATTCCCGGAGAAGACAATTTTTCGTGTTCTTCGATATGTTTGTTGCATTAGTGGGGGACAAAAGCGAACTCAAATGATGACATCAGAAACAGGGAGCTGCGTCTAAAACTTTTCCTGCCGAGTAATTCTGGGTCCTCAATATGACAGATCATAATTTTAAATAGCTCTTTACCGAATAAGCTTTGTTTTTGGAGCTGACTTCGAACCGCGAAGATTGATATTTTTTGAAGCGTTTTCTTGTTTGAAAAGTTGAACATTTTCCTGCATACGTGCCCTTGTAAAAATTGGCGATAGGAGCTGCGTTTCAAAATACCATAGGAGTTCTTATAGCCGACTAAAGAAGGCTATTGAAAATCATATAGCTGGCTGTAGAAAGCGGAGCGAATCATATAGCCGGGCTATACGAAGCTTTAAAAAAGTATACAGTCGGGCTATAGTTCCTATTGCCGAGCTTTACCCTTTATCGCCACTGGCTATAAAAAGCTATAAGAAATTTAGTAGAAATTCGTGTGCTTTGGAAATCATTAAGTTTGATACGGAACTACCTACCTTAATATTTACAAAACACACATTATATTTTCCTTTAAAACATATTTTTCTTTTCATCAATTAAAATGAGAATAGTCCATACAGAGTGTGCAAACATTTCAAAATCATGAGTTGAAAAACGCTGACTCCGCGGGATTAAATATTAGAGCCTAACACAAAGCGGAGCGGCGACGCACTGGCACCTACAAACCTAACAGGGATACTTCACGCATGGCGCAATGCGTGAAGTATCCCTGTTGGGTTTGTAGGCGCCAATGCGCGTTTCGAACTCCCTGCCCGCCCGCCGCGCCGCAGCGTGCCACGGCGTCTGAAGCAACTATTTCACACCAGAGGTATTGCACAGTATCATAAGAAATTGAAGGCGCTCCGACATATTAAGAATGACAGTCATCCTTCAAAAGTACGGAGCTTTCCTCGCAAAATAAATCAAGATACTACGGCACAAAAAGAGAGCAGTAGTCCAAAAACTAACTAAGTCCCAGTATACGAATTTAGTAACGTTTAGCATAAACTTTATCGTCTGGCTGTTGCATAATCGCCATCGGCTATAAAAGGCTATAAGAAATTGTACAGCCGGCTAAAGAAGCTATTGGAAATCTTACAGCCGGCTTTAGGTCTATAGTATTTTGGAACACACATTCTACTGCCGATTTTTACCAGGGTGTTCCGTAGACGCGGGCGACTTGGAACAGCGTTTTGCAGACAAGCAGATGCGTCCTTAGCGTTTTACTTGCTAAGGAGCTGGAATCCAGACTTTTTTGAAGTGCCCAACTTGATTTCCGAGCGAATTTACCCTTGTAAAGTGTACTCAGTTGGCTGTATCTTTTGCGTACAACAGACCCTTTATCGGGAAAATTGGAAATTTTACTGGTTTTTCTTTTCTTCGTGAAAATTGTGCCACATGGCCCTGTCAATGCAAGTCCGGAAAATGGGAATGGAGAACACTGGTATTTCAACCAAACGCGGTAAAAGCACCGATATCTTAAAAAAATACTTATAATGTGATACATATTGTATAGTTCCTCACTTTATATATTATTACAACGTATATGTATATTTTAAAGAAAAAATTGTTATTTCTGTACAGAAGATCATTTTTTTGTTTTTTTTAAGAGTTTTATTTATTGTAACTTCTAATTAGAGGAAACATATACAATTATCATAAGTTAGAAATAGAGTATGGTAAAGCAACGACTAATTAATTGCTTATTATCATTAACCGGTTAATTGCTTATTATCATAAAAAGATCAACTAACCAATGAAATTCAAAAAAAAAAAAAAAAAAAAAAAAAAAAAAAAAAAAAAGCACCGAACATCAGAAGAAAATTCGGTCAATTCACCAAGGCTGGGAAGACAGTTAAATTACCTTTTTTCCTCAAACCTCGTCTACCTCGGCTCACAATCAGTCAAAATGACTTGAAAATGCGTTTAGAGAGTGGGTTGCTTATAGGTGTAGATTGATTCTAAAACAGAATGATTTGCAGAAGGGAAGTTTCGGGTAGCTCCAGTTGGGGCTCGACAACGTCACCGACAGCCAGAATCGATACAATGCAAAAGGTGTCATTGAGAATAATGCGGAGTCCTCGGAGACAATAATTCATGAGACATAGATACTTTGTCTGCCGCTTATCACCGAAACAATGATGTAAAGCCCAAACCAAACATTGGACGGCCGAATAGTCAATCAGCTAATTGTTCGGGAGTCATTATACAAGACTACCCCACTAAGTGGACTCGAATTTACAAGCGGTAAACGGGAAACCATGCCCGAGAAAATTATCCGCTCTCCTGAATTTTCCAAATTAATTTTCGACTCCGCTCAGCGATTGGCGGGAGACGCTTGATGAGGCCTTTTCGCTTGCTGGTGCCTTTGAAAAAGAATGACGCGGCTTTGCATCAGAAAATACTCTAAACCAAGAATTTGCCAGGTCAACTTAAAGACCATAATACTGACAATAATTATTTCGATAATTGTCTTTATTTTTTTTAATAGCTTATATTTTAAAAGCATAATACTGAAGCTATTAAGATAATTAAAAACATTTGAAACACTTAATCTAGTTAATTTTAGCTAATTTCAGCTTTAGCTAAAAGCTAATTTTGGCGCGTATACGTAGTATACCGCCTTTGCGATCGTTTCGAACCCTGCTCGATACAATAACCGAGTCCCTTAGTTCCTTACCGAAAAGTGACTACCGCGAACTTCTGAGATTTTCCAAAGCGTGTAAAAAGTTTATTTATCCATCAATAATTATGATTTAAAGTTGTTTCTCATTCTGGGGCTCATTAGTTTATGTGCAGTGAATACCAAGAGTCTACGTTACTTGGTTTTTTCAAAAAAAGCCTAAGAATGCGACGCGCTGATTTAAAATATGCATATATAAGCAGAATCAAGCGAATTGATTCGAGGATGGCTGAGCAGGTCGGCACTCTCGAAATGAGAATTTAACTCCTCCGTTTTGTTCAAAACGTTGCTTTGACAGATCTGTAACCTCGGTTATACTTTCCAAAAGTTGGTACCCGTGCTCTGATCGTGCAATCTGTGTAAGTGCAATCTGTGATGAGCCTCGAGACTCATTAGACCATTAGCTAAACGTGGCTCATACAGGAATCCACTTACCCCTCTCTTTCCCACGCTCCTGCTCACTGCGTCGGCGTCTCGACGAACAATAGCTAATGACGGTTGCCAAGCGATGCCGGGATCCTCAGCCCCTCGCCCAATTACTTACGCATCATTAACCATTTCACCGTCACGCTAGGATTCGTCCAATTTTCAAAAAAAATTGTTTCGCGAGTTTTTAGCAATTTTTTCCTTACTCTCCGTTAAAACACGAATTAAAAGAGGTCTCATTCATAAAAATCGGCCAAATAGAAGAGAAGTTACAGTATTCGAAATCCGAAGAAATCAACAAAACTTCTCCAAACAAAAAATAAAATGAAGGGGGGGGGGGAAATGTATAAATTACAATTTAATATGATTGACCTCAGAATGTGACAAGCAATTCAATTATAAAAAGGAGAAAAAATTGAGTGAAATTACAAAAAATTAGCCTCTTGCAAGGGGCTTCCTTGTATGAGTTTTGACTTGAAGACATGTACAATCCAGTTATATTATTAAACGAAATTGACTCCATAGTTTAATGCCTTAGTTTCTTGAATACGATTATTTTAAGGCACCGATTTATAGTCAGCAATTATACCACGTGGTGATTTCCTGAGGAGATGATAATATCACGAATTTCTCTAGAGCCTTCAAACAAAGGCTCTGCTTTTGGGGCAGCCGATTCGGCCATCAAACCGGGGTTTAAATGAAGTGATAATAACAAAAGTCCTGAGAACAATTTAGAGAGTATAGGACGGTTTGTACATACGAGAGAGGCGGGCATTTGTTCAGTCATCGATACATAGTATTTTTCACCCGTTAGAATTCAATTTTCACGTCAGGGGAGTCCGACATATTATGATTTTTGCTTTTATAGTGAAATTTATGGTTTTTTCGGGAATTGAAATTACTTACAATTGTTTCACTGAAAAATGAATGCACCAAATATATAGCATTTTGATTTCACATACCATAAGTGCATCATAAACTGCATGACTGGTAAATCAAAGCATTGGGAATCGACTGGTATTATCAAGTTTTTCGATTTTTTACGGAAATTCGTTAGAGTTTCGGGATGTGGAATTGCTTACTTTTATTCATGTGAATGAATAAAAGCATGACATGTGAGCTTCTTTGCATGGAAAAGACGTTAAAATAACAAAATCAAACGACATATTTAATACATTGCATTATATCGAATCATTTTTTCATTAAAAAAACGGGTTTCTAATACGGTGATTTGGTATTTTAGCCCAAATACTATAAATCGACTTTATTTCTAGGAATTCGACAGATTTTTTCGCTTTCTTCGCTAACATTTTTCCGTTGCATTTCCTTCAAGAATGCTGATAAGATTTTGCTTGAGGCGGCATCAAAAAACTTAAATTTGTTCGAATAGTTTCTAGATTCAAAACTACTACGGTCTCGTCAAGTGCGCGTTGGACCTTGCAGTGTTGGCTGTGAATTTCTTGTTTGCAGCTTGCCTTTTTTGAAATCTCTGTCATGATAACTAAAGGGTTGATATGTGCGAGTAATGAGCGCCTTTATCAACACATTGTGTTGGAGTTCACTGCTTGTTTTTTTGTTGTTGTTATTATTTATCATCATAATAACTGTTAAAAACTTTATAATTTCAACACTGCTGAAGATTTTATAAAATCATTTCCATGGGTTCGAATTATACTAATTAAAACAGATAATCCAAGTACAGGTTGTAATTCAATTTTGTTACCAGGTAATTAAAGTGCGCTGATTGGCGCTGACAACAAGTCCAAACGTGACCTTGTGTCTTCTCTATCATGCACCATGCACGCGATTTAGGAAAATCGAACTCTCTCCGAAAAACCGTACATTTTGAGGAAAATCTCTATTTTTGAGAACTGTCTCGATTTTTCGGAAAATTGGAGGGCGATGAAGAAGCCTTCCTTAGCCATACACTGTATGCCCCGAGGTAACTATAAATAAACATGTCAGCGTCGGAATCCTCCGTCACACCTACGTACACGCCGTGCGTTAATGCTCCTGAATAATGATAAAAGTGCATCTATCAATAGCTTCCGGTTGGAGCCGCCAGATGGCGCAAGCAGTTAAGTATGCACATTAACTCTACCCAAACATCCCGTTGATCGCGCAACCGACTCTGATGCAGCTCATCGTGCGTCTGCGACAACGAATGACGCATGCGCGGGTGTCTATGAAAATTTCACTCTTGATATTGTTGACGGTAGTGCGTCCACTTCGATGAAAAGACATGATTGATAACTGCCCATTCACGTTTTCCTTTCGCTCAGAGTATGCTCTCGGTGTACCTAGAGTCCCTTTATACTTAGAGTCAAGACAATGTGAATCCATTTCTGATTGGTTCCCGTATTTTAGGCCTTCACAGTGTCACAAACGGGATTAAAGATTACATTTTCACCGATTGCAAAGATTATAATCTGGAATGGACCGGGGAATTATGGGTTCGGCAAGGAACAAACGGAATGAGAGAAAGAACGGAGAGAGGAATTTGAGAATGAGCCGATCAAAGATTACGAAAAACGTTCAATGTCTGTAATCTTTATTCCCGTTTGTGACTCCATGGGGGGTGTTGTCTTGACTCTCAGTATAAAGGGACTCTAGGTGTACCTTCCGAGATTTCGAGTGGATCGTCTTCGTGCGAAAATGTGGCGTGGTGTGCTTTGCGGTATATCGATTGTTATGCAATTTAAATCTATAGAAAAGGATCGATAAACAGGAAGTTCGCAGCGAACACCTTAATAATCGATTCTTTACCATGGGTTTAAATGGCATAACAATCGATTTATCGCAATTCACGCCATGCCACTGGTGCGAAATCAACTGCCACGCGGTTCAAGCTTTGTTGAGTCGAACCTCCGTCGTGCATGAGGAGAGAGCCTTAATGAGCTTAAAGCTCTGCTAGACGGGGGAAATAAAGATAGACTTCATTTTGCACTACTTTTGCTGACTCATACATAAAAACACCTATCTGTATAGGAAAACTAATGGCACGTATGTTGTTTCTAAAATGAATCAGTAATTGTAGTTCCTGATTGCAAAATGCAGTCCAAATAGACTTCCTTTTGCAGTAAGGAACTACTATTTCTGGTGCATACCTACAGACACTTATCTCCACAGAAAAAGTAATGTCACACGCGTTTTCTTCAAATAAGCTGTAACAATAGTTCCATAAAATGAACCCGCGTTGTGTGTGGTGCCAGTTCTCAATGCATGGGTCAGTATTTAATCTTGATAGGGTAAGGCAGAGATAGGGCCCATCAAAAATCTAGATGATGTTACTTTAGAACCCGGCCCTAAGGATATTTTTTTCCAGTAAATTGTAGAAACATTTAAAAATTTAGAATGATTTTGAAAAATACGTTTAAAGGAAAACAAGAACAATGTCTTGACAATAATCGGAGAGCAACATACTTTTCCTGTATAAGTGAGCTGTCTATCAGTGACTGCCTATAAAATGATTTAAATTTCATACTGTGACATCTTAAAATTGTCGAAATTCGTCATCAATAATTGCCTTGTTACAAAATTGTCTCACGAAAAGAGAGGAAAACACGCCAAAATAATGGCGTCACGACAGGTCAATTGCATTAGTCCTAGTATTAAGTTAATGATGTTTGAAATTGATAGATTTACGAAAAACTATACAAGAGGTGACTAAGATTTAGGTGAGAAATGTTGACCCGTGTGAAAAATATAGCAATGAAATCTGAAAGTCTCTTGTACGCAAGAGCTTTCTTTTCAGTTCCCACGAGGACTCTTAGATCTTTTTTAAAAAAAATAGAACTTTTTCTGTTAAAGTTTCTATTTGCAGCCGACATCACACTGAGACGAGCCTCTCAGAAAGAACAGACTTAAAAGTTTTTACTAAAAGGGCCAATTTTAATGTTTCTCCCGTCACGACATAAATCTTAAAGAGTGATTCTTGAAGTATATTTTAGGATAAAACTAAAGAAAAACTTAAAATTCTGCTTTTCGCACTGGCGTCGATACGAGCTTTTAAAGTTGCTACATTATATTCGACCTCTCCCATTGACTCGTGCCATTAACGGTGAAACGTTGGGTTTCTTCAGCTTAGACTTTCCCCCAATGCCAAGGCTAAGAGTAAAAGCCGAGAAATGGCGTGAACGCGTAAAAGATACCAATTTTGCAGGAACCTTGACACGAGACCGAGACTCGAGACTTTGACGGGAAGAGACGTACGCCGAAGACGGGGAAACGTGCGGGCGTGCGCGACGCATTTCGGGGCGGCTAGCCATGCCACGGCCAAGGAAATACCCCTCCCCCCCCTGAGACCCCACGCGGGGGGAGGGGACCGCCGCGACGCGACGCCCAAATGGGGTCAGTTGTGCTGTCCGGTCTGATTAGCGAGCAATTAGTCCAACAAGATACAGCACAGGCGCCCATTAAAATTCCTCAGTCGATCCTGTTTTGGGGCGCCGCGGCCGGATTTTGTTTTCAAATCAGGCGTGGAAACCCGCGGGGGGGGGGGGAGGCGCCCCCTCCCGGGAGGGATTTGATAATCAATGAAAGACGAAAATAATTGGCCCGCTCCTTGGTATTCAAATAGTTACGTTGGCGGCCCTGATTTACACTAATGTGCGCTAATCAAGCGGTGGCACGCTTTGGACGCTGGCGGCGTTGCCAGATCGCAGGGATTTTCCGAGTTTCCCGGCGCCGAGGTGGAGTCGGAGACGCCCAGTCCGGCAACGTCGGTGTACGACTTTCAGCGGGATAAGGGCGGGATCCATATTCATCGGGCTTTGAGTCACTTGACGAAACGGCAAAGTCACGAGATCTGGGCTGATTTTTAATCAGAATCCATCGAAGAAGACTGTGTGCTCGCGTTTGGACCAACTTCCAAGGTCTAGCTCAGCCTTTGCGAAAGTTTCCTAAATAAATGAATAAATTGGATTACATTTTGCAATAAGGAATCACCATCTCTGGCTCTTCCATAAAGCACCTCTCTGCGTAGGGAAACCAATGGAATATATGTTGTTTCTAAAATGAGCCGGAAATAGTGGTTCCTAATTGCAAAATGTGGCCCAATTCATCGAAAATGGGCCGGGCGGAACCTTTTGCTAGAGCAGATAGAAGAATAATTCTCTCTAAAGAAAAAAGGCTCAAAAATCTCGATGAGCACTTAATGCAAGCCAAAATTGCACTCCTAAGTACCCAAACTGCGTAAAAAATTGCACACTTTTAAGCTGAGTGCTTAAAAAAATTTTCCACGGCAGAAACATATAACTTGATACACATGCGTTGCACAATGGATCGAGTCAGAGGGAAAATTCGGACAAAATGTGGAAACTTTAAACGCTTTTAACTCCGTTTTTACGAGATTTTGAAGTTTTAAAATGGTTCTATTGGTTGCCTTGTAAAATTGTCTTCAAACAACACCCCTGAAAGTTTAAAATGTGACGAAATAAACATAAAAATTTGCAGTTTCAGTGAAACATTTCATGTTCAACCTCTCTAATTGCCTCGATCCACTGTGCGTCGTCTCAAGTGGCTATACCATTAAGTAACCTCGTGGTTACTTAAATAAAAAAAATAAAAAATAATAAAAAAAATAAATGATCCTACTTATAAAAGTAAAGTTGAAAAGCTGGAAGATGTCAGGTGGGTGGTGTTTGTTGAGTAGTTGCCACACATCTGTAACAAATTATCGGATAAACGGATGGTTCTCACCATTGAACGCAAAAGAATAAGCAAGGAGAAAACACCTAAATGGGGCCCAAACTGTAAGTGACAAGTGCTGAGCCTACATTCTACGGCGGAGGGGGAAGGAGGTCATTAGAGTTGAACTTTTTCCTTCTTAAGAGAATTTTTAAAAATTTTCCTGTTAGTTGCAAAAGAATGAGTTGTAAAGACTATAGTTCATTTTTGTGGCAAATAAAGAGGACGTATACTTGCATTATATATTCTGACAATATTGCACCCTAGGCGAGAGCATAGTAAATTACTAGGGGGCTATGCCCCCTGGCCGCTACCCCTTCCTAAGCTCTCTGGTCTGCTCTTAAATATAAAAACCTTGGTCCTATTTTCTAAATTCTGATTAAAGCTTGCTCATCTAGGGACTATCACATGTCGATAACCGCAAAAATCATGGAAATCGGCTTAGTAAAACGCTCAAACGAACTATGACAAAAAATGAAAATTTACATTGTTTAAATGGGAGAATTCGCAACTTTACCAAGTAATATAAAAAACCTGGGTCATATTTTCAGAATTTGAATAGAGCGGGCTCATAAAGAGACAATTGCCTGTCAATAGCCGTAAAAATCATGAAAATCGGCCTGGTAGAGCGCTGGAATTAAGCTTTACCAGATATGCAATCTCAGGAAGTCCCGGAGCCTAAAGTATAGATGATAAATTTTCGGCAGCTTCTTTTTTGAAACTAAGTTTTCGGATTTGTCAACTTCGAAGTGCCAAACCCGGAATAGTTTGACACTTTTACACTAATATGCGCTAAACGCAAATGAGTCAAACCAAAAGGAACAATGCATATCGGATTCACGTGCTTAGTACGATTAATTCCTTTCGATACCATAAATCTGAGAAAGTACAATGGCGAGACCTGAATGATCGATTATCGATATTTCCCCAATTGAATTTGTGGTAAAGATCGATTATTAAGGTATTCGTTGAGAACACCCTGTATATCGATCCTTTTACATAGGTTTAAATGGACAAGCGATAAATCGCAAAGCACACCACGCCACTGACATACGAGGGGGGACCCAAAAAAAACCGGAATTTTGCTGTAACTTGGCAACAATGGAAAATATTCGGGTTCCACCGCTAGAAGGTCTAACTAGGAGCTATGAAGAGTCACTAGGTCAAATTTCAACATCGTAGCACATTTTCTTTCCATTTAGGCGAGACTTGGCTTCAGGGGTGTTTGGCAACCTCGTAGTTTTTTAAGATGGGTCAATTTCAGTGACAACACTTAGAGCTCAAATTTTACTCTCTTGCTCGATAAAAATACGGCTTTTTCTGTTAACCTTTTGAAGTGCTGCTTCTGAAGGACAAGCTTCATCAAAAAGTTCAGTGTAAGTACGGTTTTTCAGTTTCAAAATGGTCTGTATCGCCCGAAACCCCTGTACGGCTCTAGACCGCTATCGCTATCGGCTAGAACCGATGAAAACATGTAATAAATCACGTTTTTATGAATGAACATGGTTAAATATTGTTTCGTCTACTAGCAGATATCACTTGAATGTAATACAGAAATATTCAGAACATCGCTGTGAAAAATTTTGGCATAAAACACGTTGTTGCCGAATTGAGCTCCTATTTTGCGCTCTAGCCGATGACGGCCGCCTGGCGTTCAGCCTACGTTGGAACAATAAATCACACTTTTAATCGAAGAAAAACATTTGTTCACCTATGTTATAGGTAAATCATGCTCCCTGCAACATTCACTCCAAAAATTGACGGAGTTTAGCCGCACATAGCCTATGAAAATCACCTATCTTCAAAAACTACGAAGCCGCCAAACACCCTTGAAGCCAAGTCTTGCCAACATGGAAAGAAAATGTGCTACGATGTTGAAATTAGGCCTAGTGACTCTTCATAGCTCCTAGTTACACCTCCTGGCGATGGAACCCGAATTTTTTCCATTCTTACCAAGTTACAGCAAAATTCCGGTTTTTTTTGGGTCCCCCCTCGTAGTACCTCCCAGAATGTATGCGTCCATTACTTCTATTATAAACCCAAAACGCGGACGCGAAAACAGTTAATTCTGCCACTCGCGCAGAATACTGATGTGCTTATGGCATCGCACCGCTTTGAAGGCGCTTGGATATTTGAAGTTCAATGTCGGCACGTGTTTTGCCAGGGCGGTCCTTCTCACGTTTGCGGCAAACGAGAAGGCTCAATTAATTATTCCGTCGCGGTATTGACTTCGTATCAGAAGTATGTAATTATCATGTAAGTAACAAATGAACGCCGGCAAAGCCATTTGATGTTCGCGGGGATATGTAGAGTGAGTCGTGACAAATTTTGGCAATCTTGCTGATTTGCACTGAGTCTACGAGCGATTTCAATATTGGACAAATTGTGTTTTTGCATGAAATGACCTAAAAAGACAATTTTGTTTTAAAAACGTATCATTTTTTCTAAATTGTTGCGTAGTCCACAAACAGTCTTCACACAGACCTCTCGAGAAGGACTTCCCCACAAAATAAACATTTTTAGATTTTCTTAACATTTTAGGTTGTGACACGAACTGATTGAAGTGTCATATGTACCCTAAGACATGAGAGAGCCAATCATATTGTCTAAATTCAACGTTCAAACTCGCTGTAGATGAAAATATGTTAGAATTATATTTATAATGACCTCCATAGATCAGTAGATTCCCAATATTGCAGATGGAGGGAAAAATACATAAACAATGTAGGTACAGGGTACACGGCTGTGGAAAGAAACATCAAAAAGGTAAGTTTTAGCTCACAGATTATGGTGGACATGCAGGCAAAAACTCAAATGACATTGTCCCTTCTCTGCACAGCTTTAACTTACACGGCAATTATAATTAAAATAATTTCACGTCAATTAATTTAAATTATTTTAATTATGCGGTGGCAGTAACACTTCCTCAAGAAAGTGTGAAAATTTGTCATCAGCATCTGAACTTTTTGAGGAGCTTTACTTTTCTTTTCTTCTGGAGCGATTTACAATTGAACTCCATTTAAAAATCCTGACAACATGAAATATTCATGCACAAACATGCACAAGCACAATTATTTACTTATTTATGCACAATTTATTTACGATGGAATTTATATGAGCACCCCTCCTCTTCTGTTAGAAGATGGACGAGAAGCACTGATAAATTGAAATTACAAATATTTCGCCTCGTATAAAAGTATGAATCAAATTTAGAGGAAATTGCCTACGTAAGAAACTCGGAAATCAACTACAAATCAAGATAGAAAACTATATTTATGTGGTCATGATTCAATATTTATCATCGCTTAAGTAATAAAGTGTAGATTTTTCTCTTATTTCTTTAATATTTGAACACTTTTCAAATCCCAGGCGGACCGGCCGATCCTCAAATCAGGCTATTTTGTGCCTACATGACCAAAGAAGACTTAGCTGATTGGTTCTCGCGTCGAGTACGATGTCAATTGTCAATTTTCTTGATCTGACGCACTGTACAGACTGAAACTTTTTTGGAAACCCTGCTTACTTTCTCCAGAGCGATCCATCTTTGTTGCCTTTAGCATACCCTATGCCCGTTCCTTCAACTTTAGAGCAAATCCGATTATTTTCGAAGTATTTTAAGGACCTTGGCTTTGACTCCGGCTGGCAGTATTTTTGGGGGAAAATTTTTAAAAAAGAAAAAGAGTTTTATTTATACGCACATAGAACACGCTCCCGTAGTCTGACCGTTTAACCCGAAGACACCCTACAGAACGCGGTGCAATTTGGGTCTCTATACTATGGGCAGGACTGCCACAGAATTTAGAAAATTAAATCCCTCATGCATTTTGGCGAAATTCCCTAACGATTGAAGATATGCCAGATCGTTAATCAGACATTCTTAGGAATCGTTTTTAGACAAAATGTGTTGCTCGAAACGTCAAACCCATTCTAGACAGCAAATAAAGGTGACCTAACAATTGGATTGCATTTTGCAAAAAGGAACCAAGAGCATTGCAATGTTGCTGAAATTGTGCAACTTCTTTTGTCTTAGAAGAAAAAGCTGATCATCTATAAACATTTTCTATTGCACACGCTAAAAACCGTAAATTTAAGACAAACACCACATAAATTCCATGTATTTGCATGATTATAGTAGCTTTATTGCTAGGGGTGAAGTTGAACAATCTTAGCAACATGGCAATACTCCTGGTTCCTTTTCGCAAAAAGCAAGCCAATTTTCCCTGACATTTTTGTTATTTTCCCTGACATTCCCAAGTTTTCCCGTAATTCCCTGACTGTGGCAACCCTGTATGGGGCTTGAGTACATGCAATTCCCCTCACCGAAGCGGCAACGTCGCGAGGGAGGTAAAACTTTGAAAATAGCAGGGGACAAGGCCGCAAGCGCGGGGCTGATCCCGTTAAAGTGGAGCTGATTCGAATGCTAACCTTGACTTAGCCGCGTCGAATTGCAATCGCGCTAATGCGCCAGGCGTGTGTTCCTCGTCGAGCGCCATCTACCGGCTATTAATATGTGCTCAGCTCGTGTGTCACAATTCACGTTTCTCCTCGTTGACCGACTTGAGCGTGAGACGGGAAAAGAGACCATGCTCGTGAATCCCGCTCCACCCCCTCTCCGAACACCCCCGTTTTCACGTGCCTTAGTTCAGGGATTTCTCCGATTTTCCTCCTCCTACCCCCATTCGAGTGTGTATCTCGACGATTTTCCATCAAACGGGTGGAGATAGGAGGGTTTGGTTACTGGCGGATCATTTTCTTATTGGCTCAACCACTCGAGGCTTCCCGCTTCATATAGCTCTCAGGAACCGAGGAGACGGCGCAAGTTGTGCCCGGATGATTCAAAATTAAATTCCCTGAAATTTCCCTAATTTCCCGAACAAATTTTTGTGAAATTTCCTGACAATTGAACAGATGCTAGATTGTTAAAAAGACATAGTTAGAAATCGATTTCAGGCAAAATTTGTTGTTCAAAACATCAAACCCACTCGAGAAAGCAAATGAAGGTGATTTAACGATTTTTCCCTGATATTTTTGTCATTTTCCCTGACATTTCCAGGTTTACCCTGACTTCTTAAAATTTCCTAAATTTCCCTGCCAGTGGCGACCCTGTAGAAGAGTGCGAGGAATCATCGTCACAGCTTCCTTGCGGGGCGAACAAATCGAGAATGGAGGCTTATGAGATCTGCGTATGGTGGATCCGTTAGAGTGTAACCATTCATGTGGGTCTTATTTCTTTAAGCGCAAGAAAGAAATTCGAGAGCGGTGGACTTCGCCTGACAAAAAGCCAAGCAAGTACAGGGGTACGCATTGTTCCATTGGGCTCCTCCCAGAAGAAGGCGCCGTGGACGTCCGGGAAAAAGTTGACGGGGAGGGTTGGAGGAAGAGATTAGAGGGTGTCATTTTCCTGTCTTGTATCATCAATGCCTTAAAAGATGAGAGGTGCCAGCGCAAAGCCAATCACTTACAGACTCTCAACACGAATCTAGAATGTGGTGTTAAAAAATTGTTCTCAGCTCTCATACTTTTATACATCTCATCTGCCGATGTTTAATCTTGAGAGGAAAATGAAAAAGCACACGAACTATAATGAACGAAAACAATGATCGCCCGTCCGTCAAAAACGTCAAAAGTTATCAGAAACCTGCAACTACGCAGACAGGTGTTCGCCATCAATAAAGTGGTATTGAAACCATAGCGGTTTGACGTCATGCTTTGACCCTCCATGAATGTATGCCTTATGAGAAATAGTACTTACACAAGTACATGTATAATTTCAGTATTCCCTACCCCTTTTGTGACCCCTACTTTTTAAATTTTTAAATTCTGTACTACACTATTTTTATCTCTCCTCTAAGGTGTTAATGGCTCAAATGTTAAAAGCGCCAAATAAAAGTATCTACCAACCAGATACGTGGTTGCGAATTACACCGTCGCTTTGTCGGAATAATTGATCAGAACGTACACTTAGATTGTATACTTTGTATAAAAGCTTAGAAGAGAGTACACATAAACATCGTGCAGAGTTGCCAAATCTAATGGGAGTCCAAATGCTTCGATAGAGCGAATAAAAGAATTATTGTTCAATCTGGTCATTTCGTGCAAAAGCATAACCAATCAAGCCGTCGCGTGATCTAAAGCAAACGCGGCCACGTTCAAGGCTTCCATCAAAATGATTACAATGCACCGTTGCCACCTGCACGTTGCGTCGTATGCATTAAAAGCTATAGGGAAGCTCATATTGAATATTTCAGCTTGGCAACCCTGTCACAATGCAATTTTCACGCCTAAAAACCTAGATTTCGAAGTTATAATTTGCCTGGTCCCTCCTCTCCCATTAGCCTATACTATCTGTCAGCCAAAAATTGTAGGTCTGTCATCAGTAATTTTTCGGTCCTTTCGATGCAAAACAATACTGCCTTGCTACGGAAAAACGCCGTAAACATTCGAGAGTTGCCAAATTTCTTCCAATGAAATGTTTATTCTGAAGAATGAAGATATTTAACAATCATTAGTAATAGAGAAGAAGAGATAGAATAATCATTAGTAATAGACAAGAGGAGATAGAATAATATAGTTTATAATATTTAAGTGCTGTACTAATAAAACAGCACTTAAATATATTAAATGGATAAATGTAAAGAAAATATTTAACGATCATAATTTTCATAATTTCTTTTGAAATTTTCAGATAATTTAGATTTAATTACGAAGAGAGGTCTCTGAAAAATTGAACGGAAAATACTCTCGAGTTTTCCTAAGAATCCGTATTTAATAAAAGGAAATTTGGCAACTGACAAAGGTTCATACGGCATTTTTCCTTAGCACGGTAGAATACGGTATAGATAGGTGTAAGAATGTTCGGAACCAGTACAAGCAAATTATTAGCACTTTTACTTCACAGCTTGAAAAGGGAAAACTGAAAATTAAGATGGTCGCTATAAAGTATGAGAAATATGTGATTTTACAAGCTCTTGGCGATTTTCTTTGAATTCAGGCTAATCACACTTGTGATCAATTCCTGCATTTTCGCTCGGTGAGCTCTTGTCAGTTGAATTACAGGGTCAGCGACTACTGTTTTACCCGGGCGTTTAAGTCTCTTAATTTCTAGCGGGTTGGTAATTGAAGGAAGTGGCTATACAAAGGAAAATTTGTCAAAACCTCTCATCTTTAAATTTTTGAGGAGGATTGTGTCATATTTTCTCCTCGCTCTCTTTAGGAGTAAATGAGAGGGGAGGGGGGAGAGTTTTCAACAAATTATGATTTAAAAGTATACAGAAGCAAGAGTGATGTACCAACTGATGGAAACCTACTTAATTCAGGCTACTCTGCGCTACTCTGCGTGGATCCACAATTGTTTATTCCTCTGAGGCGAAGCTGTTAAGATGAGTTCCATTTCACGAATGGACCGCTAGACTAGGTACGAATTTAAGCAATCTGATACATGTTTCAGAATTTCACTTAAAACACGAACCACACAACGAAAATAACTGAAACCAATTCTTAACGAAGATATTATCATTTTTATCACACATTGGTTACGAGGAATTTGAACTGCCCGCTCACAAGAAACTAAAGCTCTACGTAAGTCAAATCGCGCACTACAACGGTTTCAGCAAGCTTCTCAATCGAGCAATGTTCATTTCCCACCATGTGTTGTTCAAACTATAAACAATTTGCTATAGCTAAGCCAAAGTGTCAAGATCGAGGTTGCCAAATTTTTAAATCGCAGAGGCTGTCATGATAACGTTTAGCGCGCGATGTGAATCACGCGTAGAGCATCGAGTTTTCATGAGCGGGTGGTTTGAATTCACGCATCAAGAATCATTTAATATCTTCGTACGGCATTGATTTCGGTAATTTTCGTTGTGCGCGTCGTGTTCTACGCGAAATTTTGGATAATAAACATGTATCAGAACGCTGAAATTTGTACTTTGTCTGGTGGTCCATTCTGCCTAAAACTGACAGAAAACAAGCCAAATGAGAATTCGATTAAATGCAAAAAGTTGGATTGATTCTATGACAATTTTCCTTCGCAAACTACAAACCGCCCCCTCCCGAAAACAGCAACAATGAAAAGTAATAGGGCTGAATTTAAAGTCTACATGGTTAGAAAAATGACAGCATTGTCGCACGGTCGGATTGGGACAAATATAAATTGGATTAACTTATCATCTTCGAGCTTCATCGCTCATCCCACGATTTACATATCGGCGCTCCTCCGACTTAAACACGCACCTCCATTTCCTCGCGAGCCGCGGAGATAGTGAGGTTACGCAGACAACATGGCTCACTTTGAAAGTCACTTGTGCCCTTACTCAGGGAAGCGACGATATATCGAGCCCTCTCCGCTCATTTGCATGACCTTGATCGTTGAGAAAAAGCAAAATCAGAGCAAGAGGTAGAAAAAGATGGTCAAACAGAGGAGGAAGAAGAAGAAGGAAAAGAAGACTCATGTGCCATAACTCGCGAGGCGCTAAGGCAGAAATCAGGGTTTCAAGATTTCCGATGATTTTCCTGACTGAGCCTCCATTTGAGAATCATCGTTAAATTGAAAAATAGTATTGTGAAATCGAACAACATTTCCTGCGGGCTGATTGTTGAAATTGATAGACAAAGCGATAGACAAACAAGAGACAGGGAGTATGGAGCGATCCTAATTGTGCAAGCGGGTGGTTGCAATAGACTGAGGATGGCTTTAAGACGAGCCGAGAAGGCTTTCTGTCGTGCCCCTCTCTGCACCTTTTATGTGAGTAAATAATTAATAAAATGTATATTACCAAGATTCCGATTTTGATCATTTTAATATTTTGTTTGAAAATTATGACTTGTTGCTCCACAATAGTCCACGTGAATCAAATCGCACACTAAACTTCACCATGACAATCTCTGCTGTATAAAAATCTGACAACCTCAATCTTGACGCTTTTGCTCAGCTATGGCAAATTCTTTACAATTTGAACGATAAAGAATGGGAAAGAACAATACTAGATTGAGAAGTCTGCCAAAACTGTTGTGAGGCGCAACTTGACTCACATATTAAACAGTGTTTCTTGTGACCGGGAAATTCAAAATTCCCGGGACCAATGCAAATAAAAACGTTACCATGTAGCAAGGAGTTGATTTCAGTAATTTTCGAGGCAAGATTCGTGTTCTACGTGAAATTCTAGTTAAGAACATGTATCAGAATGCATAAATTCGTATACCTTGTCTAGAGTGGTCCATTCTCAAAGTCACATGTTTTGGAAGATTTGGGGATAACATACATTCAACGTAGGTATCTGAAAAGTTTTAGGAACTTACCATGGGTGTTCGGTCATCGAAAACGTCGACAAGCGACGGCAACGGACTTCCTTTGAGGGTTCTCGTCGATGTAATGCGCAGTCGCCCCGATGAAACATTGGTGGCGTGAAGTCCATAAGTCTGCTGTTAGACATACATGTCGTACCTTCTTTTTTTTTGTGTTTTGGCGTGACTATATTGCGGTATTCAGAAAAATTTTTCATGAGCGTCCATCTACTTGGAACTTTCAAACCACGGCCTGATGATCTTATGGCGTACTCCATCAATTCCTTAGAGCACTCATCTTCAACAGTACAGAGTGACACCCCACCGCTACTAGCGTATCTGTGAAAATAAACAAACAAAAATGTAGTGCGAGCACAAAGTACTGGTATGAGACTCAATATTGTGGCTCATTTCAATCCCTACCGATACGATTTGGCTTTTTATCAGGGCAGTCCGAATGCCCCCCCCCCCCCCCTAAAGAAACTTCTGGGCCTCCAGGCCTCAAAAGTGCGTTACATCATTCGTTTCAGTTGGATTCTCAGCCTTGTTCTATGTAAACGGTCAGCCATAATTTTCAAAGTGTCTCATTTGTCTCACATTGCAAGACGGCAACTTCGGGATGCATTTAAACCATCGAAGAATTTTTCGGCAAATTGACGATGTCACGATACACATCAGTAAAGTTTACTTTATCGGCACAATAGGCGACGTTAGAATTTAGTTATGGTGAAAAACAAACGAGCGAAGTTAGTGTCGCGTGCGACAAGCACCAATTGTAAGCGGATTTCATTATAGCGCCTTGATGCAACTATTCGAGCTTCATGGATATCCGTGTTGCATACACACACAGATGAAGGCGTTTTGACTTCCCACTGCCTCATCCGCGGGCCGCAGCGCTACGCTCTATTTGGAATATCTAAAATGACGGAGCACTCCCAATTCTTCGTTTATAATGCAAAGAAATCTCTCAAGCACGAATAGTTGTACATAGGCGCAGGATGTTAATATCTTTTGAACATTTGCAATTTTAGGTACCGTTCCTTTCATTACCGCTAACAATGGAGATGTTGCATGTGTGAGGAATTTGCGATTTGACTGTTGATTCTAATGTAAAAGTTCGCGAGAAACACGATGGTGCCACTGGTTTTCTCTGAAATCAACTCCCAAGCTCATAAAAAGCTCTCAAGTTGAAGCCAAAATGGAGAGGATATCCCACCCTGCCCTGAGAGTCCACCTCTACATCAAAACAAACTCTCCATGCAAAGATAGGGAGCAAATACATTAACAGGGCTGCCAATTTATTTGGGGACTCTAAAAATGAAAACACGGCATCACTGCTAATGTATTTGCTCCCTATCTTTGCATGGAGAGCTTGTCTTGATGTAGAGGTGGACTCTCAGGATAGCGTGAGATATCCCCTCCATTTTGGCCTCAACTAGAGAGCTTTTTTTGAGCTTGGGAGTTGATTTTGGAGAAAACTAGTGGCATCATTGTGTTCCTCTTGAACTTCTACACTAAAATCCATAGTCAAAATCGCAAATCCCTCACACATGCAACATCTTCATTTGGGGGTTTCCAGACTGAAGGAAATCCTGCCCTTTGCGCTGTTCGGCAAAAACTGCGGCTCATTGAAAAGGTTTCAAGGGGTTCCAGATGTAGGTGTCGCGTGGTTCTTGATAAGACAGAAGTGCGGAAGACGGTTGTTTCCACAGAGAGGAAAAACTAGTGAGAATAGCGCCCGATAGATAGAGCGAGAGGCTCCATCCATTCCTAGAAAAGCGAATCACTCCTAATGAGATGTAAATCAAAACGCTACATCGACAAAATTTGAATTTCCTCAACTTTCGGTCTAATGCAAAATGGGATTCACGACCGGGGGTCTCTGTAATGAATGAAATTTTTCTTTTCTCTCCTAACGGAATTCTTAAGCGACCGAGAAGGTGGGGGGGGGGGGGGGGGGGGGCTCTCTCAACTTACGAAGGACTTTACGTCAATTTAGTACATATTGAACATTGATGTTTCATATTTTTACCCGAGTCATTCTGCAAGTATAGGGTATGGGGCAAATTGCAAGGAATACTGACAGACACAACGTTGAGGCAACACTGAGACAATAACGTTATGTGACAGAAAGGGATATTCATAAGAGATATAGCACAGTATCATGTGACAATATTGTTGTCAGTATCATCAGGCAATATTTCTGAGGAATATTGATACAGTATAGTTTATAAATATTGCTATCTGCCTCATATAATGTTACCTCAAAGTTGTTACAACATACCCTGTTGATATTACCACAACTTGCGGAATATTGAAGAGACGTTGAGGCAATATCACTTTGCAGAGTGAGTTAAAGTGATTTTTTTTTTTTTTTTTTTTTTTTAGAGTTTCTGTAGAATTTTTCGTCGGTCGTGTTCAGAAATTTTAAAGAATCTAGAGAATATTCTCTACAACACTTTCATTTTCCCTCGCTAAATAGCTACGCCAATCCGTTCAGTGTATCAGTATGTAAGGTGATATTTAGATGATTTTTTATGGAAATAGGAGAGGTTCAGGCAAGCGTCACGTAATTTTTCCGTAATTCCGGGGATCCAACACGGCGGGCGTGATGAAGCGTTACAGAGGCATGTAGGTGTCAAAAAACCGCAAATTTGCGTTATGTAATTTATAGACGACCCCTAAGTAAAATTGGTGCTGAAAGTGAATGAAACGGTTTATAAATTGATATCTATCTGCCTGTAAGGCTCGTAATCTTTTGATCCGAGACAGCTCCAAGATATCCTGGGATATCCAAATCTGGAGTACCTGTACAGTGAGAGTATGGATAGCTCGCTTTATGGAAAGCTTAGGGCCCGAAAAGGCAGCCGGCCCTCTAACGCACAACATTTCACAGCCGATCTCCAGATTCCAATCCAAACCAAGATGGACAAGAATATTCATAAATGAGCGTTCTTCCGCAAAAATGAGTAAGTTAAAAATGCAAAAATTAAGTCAAATACGTGCATTACAAATGACGAGTCGTGACAATTGTAATCATAAATCGTTTGGGATGATTTGAATTCACAGGTTGGCTGCCCTTTTGGGCCCTAACTTTATTCGCAGTAGAGTCCCTTTATACTGAGAACTAAGACATTGTGAATCCATTTCTGATTGGTTCCCGTATTTTAGGCCTCTACAATGTCACAGATGGGCATAAAGATTACATTTTCACCGATTCCAAAGATTATTATCTGGAATGGACCGGGGAGTTGCGGGTTCGGCAAGGAACAAACGGAATGAGAGGAGGAACGGAGAAAGGAATTTGAGAATGGGCCGATCAGAGTTTGCAAAAAACTTTCAATTTGTGTAATCCTTATTCCCGTTTGTGACTCCATGAGGGGGGGGGGGGTGTCTTAACTTTCAGTATAAAGGGACTCAAATTCGCAGAGTCATCGGTGAAGGCCTGATGGATTTTCGGAGTTCCACACCTGTCTATACTCTCGCTATACAGGTACTCTACCCAAATCGATCGAAAATGGCTCCATGCTCTGCGACGGACTGGCAACGGGGGAACTTTGCGTGTCACATGACCTTGACGAATTCCGAGCTGACCGTTTGACCGAGTGGGGGCGAGCGGGGAAGGGGGAGTTGGGGGCGAAGGCAGGGAGCGGGGTGAGGTGACGAGAGTGATGGATGTGGGAGGATCATCTGTATGATACCATTCATTGCAGCATTTGATAAAAAGGCACTCTGGAGAGGACAAGGAGGGGTGAAAGGGAGAGAACGAAGAGGTGGGGAGGGGGAGGAAGAGGGTGGAGTGAGCCCGGTACCAATGACGTCACGATGCGCGAGAAGCCGCCTCCGTTTAAGAATTTCAATTTGCCCATCCGTCCACGCCAGGCGCGGTCGGTGAAAACGAATCCAGCTTGCCAGCTCGAGAATAAAACGGATGGAACGACGTTAAAACCGCATCTGTCCATTATTTGATGAGCCACAGGATGGAAGCATTCATATGGAGCTCAAAGCTTATCAGAAAATAAACCTCCTTGCTGTTTACCATCTACCGACTCAAATGTGCGGCTGTGAATTGATCGACTAAGGAGCTGCAAAAAGGCGTACCTCGTTTGTAGTGTTTCAAGATCTCCGATACCCTCTTACTTTATCAATGGAAGACGAGCTGGTTGCTTGGAACTTTCACGGAGTATTTTTCTCACAGGGAAGAAAAATCGAGGATGTTTCTAATAAGCGGCCCGCGCGCGGCGTTGAGTATCGCTTTTATTTGAAGAAAAAAGTATGACAGGAAGTTGCAGCGTCATGAAACGCAATTTCCTAGTCGTATTAAATAGGATTAATCCAAAAGTGCTGAGTTACCGTTTTAAATACTTATTAAAACGTGAATTGTTAAAATCAACGAGTAACATGTTCACTGTAGCATTTTAAGACGAAAGTCGTTCGGCCGAGAAGTGTGCTCAAAGTATCGAAAACTGGATACATTTTTGTACAGAACGAGCAAACTTCAAGAAATTTTAGGGATCTGACTGGCTTTGAACAATTTGTAGAGGCCCCTGATTTGATATTGGACTTCGAAAAATCGATGATAAAATTGTGAACTACGTACTTACCTCCATTTGTGAAATTGCAGACTTCCTATTATATTTTATGTCCTTCAAGAATGATATATCATCCATCAGCAATCGCTATTACGCGAAATTCTTAATACATTTTCCTTTCGCTCTTTCCAAAATATAGTAAAAATTTTGTAGTGCAGTGATTTCATGTTAATATTGAAGCGTCGAGTTGAGAATCAGAGGAAATTAAGTAGATCACGTACAAACGCCGCAATTGCGATAAATAAGTTTTCCTCCTTTTGTTCTGCAAGTGATCAACTGAAGAGAAGAATCTTTTCGGTTCAGCTATTTGTATAATGTAAAAGTCTCGAAAAACATCGAAAATCTCAAAAACCAGCTGGTGGCCATTTTTTTGCTGGGTTTAAATGGGAAGTTTCATGACTCCCGCAAGCTTTGTCAGTGTATTAGAGAATTTCCATAAGATCCCTCAAATCAGAGTAACCTGCTTGGACTTTACATGTACTCACAGGCAAATGCTCGAGGTGAAGATTATTGTTAGTTGCGGAAACGAGTTTTTTCTCTATTTAAATGCATGTGAAACATCCAATTCCAGTCGGTTGTGCTGCCTTCCACACCAACAATCAATATTTTCAATACATTTGACGTGAAAAAAACAGTGTAACTTGAAAGACACATACTTGAAAAAAAATTATTGAGATATTATTATGATTAAAGCGTCGTTTCTAGTCGACATAATTAGGTTTTTATAGTTAAATCCGAGCGGATTCAACGCAATATCATTTTTATTACTTAAAAAAGCGTCGTTTTGCTATCGTTAAGTTTAAGTTAATAAAACGATAGCAAAAAAAAGTTTCTTCAACTAAAAAAACCAAGATTTTGTCGGCAAAAAAAATTATTGAGATATTATTTTGACTTGAAACGTCATTTCTAGTCAACAAAATTGGGTTTTTTTTGTTAAATCCGTGCTGGTTCAACTCAACATCATTTTTTTTTTTTAGTTAGAAAGCGCCGTTTTGCTATCGTCAAGTTTAAGTTAGTAAAACGAGAGCAAAAAAAAAAGTTCCTTTAACTAAAAAAACCAACATTTTGTCGGCAAGAATCAACGTTTCAGGTCAAATTGATATCTCAAGAGAAGTTTTTTTCAGTGCATGTTCTTAAATTTTAAATGAACACTCAGAGCTTCTCGATCCCAAACTAGTTTTTTTCCCTAGGAAAAAGAGGAACGTTTCAGAGTGGACTGTTTTACGAGGAAAAATCTTCTTTCAGTCTTAGTGGGACGAAGGACGTATAACATTGCGATCGCAGATCCATTTTTTCGTTTCCAACGATATGAAAATTTTCTTTGCAACGTGAATCTCTGTATTCCCTAATCTGCTGACATGCGCGTCATATATTCCGGGGAGCCCGGAGGATTTAAGGTTTCCGCTCATCAAACCCGTCGATTATCTTCCTCAGCCTTTCTGCAACATCCTTATTTCCATTCGCCTGCGTCACGCAAAGGATATTATCCGGCACTGTTGCCTTTTTTTAAAGAACGTGCTCCTTCCTCCATGACTCGTTATAAATACGCTAATTTTAAGGACCATAGAGTTAACATCGTTCCTGAATAGCATCACGAAAATTGACGTCATTCAATCTTGCATCTTTGAAAAGATTTATGCTGGACTACGGGGATCTTCCGGTTGGATTTTATTCCTTTAACTGTTTGAAGAGAAGTGTTCCATGACGCGCCGATTCCTCAGGTTGAAAATTTCACGAGAAATCAGAAAAATTTGGTGAAATGTAAAAATTTGGGAGGAAGTCGGGAAATGACGCTGGTTCAAGTTGAATTTTGCACTTTTTTATTTTCCTTCCGAATCTTTTGAATTCAAATTTTTGATAAATTATCATCGAAAATTTAACAATTGAGACATGTCGGTCAGTTATGAAGACAAGAACAACTTCAGTAGTGAAAAGAACGAAATATTAGATGATTTTGTCTCTCTCTTCCTCCAACTGTATTTTTATCCATAAGAATTACATATTATGTGATCACAAAGAACAGTGTATTTAATGCTGGAAAGTTTGAGTTTGCATTTTTTTCAATGTTAAGAAGTTTAGCGTGATTAGTTCTGGTAAGAACAGCTTATATTTACTGCCCTACTTGAAAAGCCTCGAGATGTAAGCGCTTGTCGAAATTATTTAAGAGCTTTAAAGAAGAAAAATTTACGATAAAAGTCAGATAAGTAAGTAACTTCCTCAAAAACAAGGCCCTTTTTATTTACATATTTTTTTTTTTTTTTACTAATTTTATTTTTATTTTCATTAAATACTCAAATTGCCCTATTTGTGAGCAACAGCAACGTGAAAATACAAAAAGATGCCAGGTTCCGTTAAGTCGATAAGCTGAAGGCGCTCCGTTAATCTTTATCGCATAGGCTGGATACAACTATTCGTGCTCTGGGGATGTCCGCATTGCATACACAAAAAATTGCGGGCGCTCTGGTTTACTAAATCACTGCGCCGAGCGCCAATGTCATTATTCGTGCTGAAGGAGGGTTTGTGTTGTATGTACAATCGCATCGTACATGACTCATCTCGAAGTTTGGATGATTCTTGTCATGGTACAGCGTTGCCAAATGCCAAATAGTGCGATTTGCGGGAACGTCAGAACGTTGTGGGCTCTGCAGCATTGAGATTCGCGATAATTGTGTGGAGACGTTTTCGGTAGAATATTTTACGGGAACAACATTTAGCTGCCCCTGAAAACTTGTGAGAGGGAAATCTCAGCTTCCATTGTAATGCAAATTTCCATAAAAATTCGTTTTGTAAAGGAAAATTTACTAACGTCGGAGGGTTCATACTGCATTCTCTCTTGGCATAGCAGAGATAAGGTGCGGATGTCGGACAGAGGCGAGGCGTGAATGTCCGATTATTGTCGTTGTCCCATTAGAAGTTATGGTAAAGAATCGATTATTAAGGTGCTCGTTGCGAGTAACCTGTTTATCGATTCTTTTCTAAGGTTTAAATGGCAAATCAATCGATATACCGCGAGCATGCCACGCTATTGATGTCAGACCATAAGTGAGCTCGAAAAGGAAGTCTTACTGTAAATTTTCAAAATTTGCAGCTGCCTCAATTTTTAAAATTATTTTTCCTACGATGTAGAACACGACATTACATAGAACGTTTCCGCAGCACAAATACTAGGTACTTCATTAAATTAACACTAACTTTGGCATGAATGAAATTCCATTCCTGAAGTAGGTAATACAGAAGGAGACCCAAATTTTCACCTTACCGTTTCCAAAACAGCGATAAAATCCGTTGAAAATCCACTTCAATTAACAAATATTGAAGCCATGGTAAATCGGTAATTTAAAAGTGAACGTACATGAGAAACAATTGAGCAATTCCTTACTTACGCCCTACTGGCTGAATTCCTAACCAATCGGAGCGAGACAAATTCATCGAAAAAACCTTCTCTTGATCTTACACATTGTCACAAGATTGAACTTGAAAAACTCACATCAACTGCAATAAAATGACTTCTCCAACTTCTTGACTCCGAATAGCAACTGCTCTGTATGCAGTAAAAAATGTAAATAGATTCAAGGAATAGGTGCGCGCATTACGTACCCGAAAATGGATTACATAATCCGGACATCCGGCATGCGTTCAAATGTAGAGTGGTGTTGCCTCGTGGCGGTAGAGTAAGATTTAGTTTTTCAAGGTATTATTAGGGTTGGAAATTGTTATAAATCTGAGGGCGTCCGGTGCAGCACTCTGAGTCTTACAACCTGCCGGGAAGCGCTTTATAGGTTAGATTCTAACTAATTCGTGAAGATAACCTGAGTTAGAAATTGAAGGGTTTTTTTTGTTTCTTTCAAATGGTTTATTGGCTTCGTGACTAGAACCTGCGAAATGAAAGTTCTTCGTATCGATCAGTTCGTCCAGTCAGAAAACCAGTGTCTACTCTATTCAATCCGTATGAATTAATATCAAAAGGTTATAGTAAAGTTGAGATTTCCCTCTTAAAAGTTTTCATGGGCAGCTAATTGTAGTCCCCGTGAAATAATTTACCGAAGGAGTCTCCGCACAATCACTGCGACTCATCAATTCTGCGAGGCCAATGAAGTTTCCGCAAATCGCACTAAATGGCAACACTGTACCATGACAAGAATCGTGCAAACTTCGAGATAGGTCGTGTACAATGCGATTGTGCAAGCCACACAAACCTCCTTCGGCACGAACAATAAAATTGCAGCTAGGCGCCGTGATTAAGAAAACCAGAGCGCCTGCAATTTTTTGTGTATGCAACGAGGACATCCCACGAGCACGAATAGTTGTATCCAGCCATTGCGATAAGGATATCCGGGTCGTCGTCAGTTTAATCAACTTGTGACAACGAAATATGGCATATTCTTGCATTTCCAAGTCGTTGGTGCACAAAGATAGGCCGATTTGAGTAATTGATTAAATAAAATCAATAACAAAAAATCAACTTTGTGAACTTTTTGGAAAAGAACGATTTTTTGTCACGATTTGGCTCGATTAAATTGGATTCTCGAAGGAAATCGAATCGATTCATTCGGGGAAGAAATCACAACACTACCTGGACGTAACAATAAGATTTAGGTAGAATAACAGTTGAAGTATCAAGAGAAACAGGGCAGTGGGTCAGGCCGAAGCTACGCAGCGCACGGGGACGTTAAGTGCACTACGCGGAGGAAAACAAGGGGGAAAAAACACGGTGAAAGGTGAAATTTAAGTAGTTGTCAGTGATCAATTGCTCCTCAAAGAACAGAGTATGAATTTTTCCCCGTTTATAGGTAGCCTAGCTGCCGAACAGTTGCCTGAGAGTGTCATTTCAAATTATATACTCGTTCAGATTTGCTCGGTTTGATTTCCCCATAAAATTATGGTGAAAAACAGCCGATACAAATTGTGAGTTTCTGATACAAAGTCGCAATGTATATCTTGGAGACTTTAACGCAAGGTTAATAAAAAAACTCTTTGTTCCGATTGCCAAAATTTGCCTGTTGTAAACTTTAGCTACAGCAAAAAAAGAGTTGTTTCTCATAAAAAATAGTTCAAAAATCACGATGAGCCATTGGAGAGGTCTTAAGTAGGTACACTCCTGAGTTTACACGATCTGTGTAATAAATATAAGTTTTTAGTTTTAATGAGTCAATTCTTTTGGAAAATCGCTTAAAAATCACGATGAGCACATCGGCAAAGTCTGAAATACACTCCTAACTTCAGAATCTGCGAGAGAAATTGGCGTTTTTTTAGCTTCCCGCCTCAAAAACGATACTCCGACACAGGGAACATTTTGTAAGACGATTCGATCTATCCAACCCTTGTGCACTAGGATGCTGGGCAATGTTCAAAATGGCCGACGCCAGTCAAAACACAGGTGACAGGACGAGATTTTATCAACCGGCGTGTTTTCCTTACATTCCTCTTGCGCTGATAAAAATAATGGTGTTTTCGCACGATTTGCGCGCGGAAGCGTCAGCCATGTCCAATATGTTCACCTGTGACGTGGCACCGTTTTTGAAGCGAGAATCTTAAAAACCGCCAATTTCTCACACAGATTATGAAGTTAGGAGGGTATTTCAGACTTTCCTGATGCGCTTCTCGTCAGTTTCGAGCCGTTTTCAATGTGAAATAATTCTTCCTTTTACCCTGGCTGAATTTTGCAACAGGTCCATTATTAAAACATCCGAAAGAAATCAAATGCTGGTTACAAGATTTAACGGGCATCATACCCAATCAGAAAGCTAGTGACTACTAGCGCTCGATTTAATCCGTTTATTCTGATTCAAAGAAGAAAGGGCTGGTATTTTTACTAGATCTGAGTTGGAAAAGATGTAAAAAATCTCAAAAAAACATAAGTGTTGGATTCATATTGTTCTTTCATTCAAGGACGGTTGAGTCTTGGCACCACGATATTGTGAAGAAGTTTCCAGAAGATCATTGAAAAGGAGGAAGATGTAAGATGCCATGATTGAGAAGCGCCATTTTGCGAGTATTTCCTGAAGGTTTTTCAATACAGATCCCTCGAAAAGACAAGATTTCCAGAGAGCTTGAAACCCTGGCAAGACAAAAGAAGTTAGAACTTTCCTTACGCAACTTGTACGGTGAAAGTCAATTACAAATTATAATTGCTTTCCACAGATCGCCGCAAAAGAGAGGAGAACATTCGAGTCCAACTTACGCGATGAAAGTCAATTATAATTATTTAACATAAAATATACGAAACGCGAGACCGCATTTCGGCCAATGGTATTTGATTATAGTCACGCATCTGAAATGCGTTCGTTCGTCAGAGCTCTCTTTGGAAATATCCAGACTCATCCATCATCTTCAGCAACATTGCATTTCTCCGGCTGCAAGTCGTACGCTTACGCAATCAAGCGAGCGACAAGCCTGTCCATAAATTTCATTGGTGCTCTATTATAGGGAAAAAAATTTCTTGCTGATTTTACAATTACATACATACATATAAGTCGCTTTACAGCACTCCCTCGCGCTCTACGACTCCTAACCTCCACTGCTCTCTTTCAAACCACAAATCTTGGGGGATTGAGCACCTTAACATTTCCGCTTCAATCCCTTCCCTCCAACCTTTCATTGGGCGCCCTCTGCGTCTTCTCCCAGGAGGAACCCAGTCAAGGACCTTCTTCGGCAACCTGTCTCCTGCCATTCTCTGGACACGACCATACCACATGAGTTGTTTTGTCATAATGCCATGCACGATGGTCTGCCTGGCATCCATGATCTCCCGTACCGTCTCATTCCTGACGCGATCCTTTCTGGAAATACCAGCGGATCTACGCCAGAAGTCCATCTCTGTTGCCTCTAAAACCTCCCGGGTCCGCTGTTTCATCGGTCATACTTCACACCCGTAGGTTACTATGCTCTTGACAACCGCTTTGTGGATCCTTCTTTTGTTCTCTTTGGAGATCCTTTGGTCCCAAAGGACTCCATTTAACATAGCGATTGCCCTCCTACCCAGCATATTCCTCTTCTTGATGGCCTGGTCCAATCTTCCCTCCTGGGTTAAAAACACTCCTAAATATTTGTAAATATCGCAGCTTCCAATTTGCAGCCCATCCACTAATTCTATACTTTGCTGATTCCCGCCAACGGTCAACTTCTCGGTTTTGCTGACATTCACCTCGAGGCCCCATTTCCGATACTCAGCCACCAACTTTCGAGTCATGTACTCAGCATCATCCTGATCTTGGGCGATAAGTACTAGGTCATCAGCAAGGCATAACGTGTAAAGAGTTTCTTCATCATTCAGAGGGACACCCATTCCGGAACATGTTTTCTTCCATTCACGCAGTACATCTTCTAAGCATATTTTAAACAAGGTAGGGGAGAGGCAACACCCTTGCTTTAGCCCTTTTGTTACATAAAAACCCCCCGACAAGCCCCCTTTGCATTTAATTCTTGCGAAAGTCCCTTGATAAAAAAGCTTAAGTGTATTAATTGGTCCACGAGTAAAATCAGATTTTTCCAAGGCCTCCCAGAGTTTCACTAAAGGCACGCTATCAAAGGCTTTTTGCAAATCCACGAACACCAAGTGCAGTTCTTGACCAACCGCCATCTTCTTCTCAATAACCTGGGTGATGCAAAATAGATGGTCGACGGTTGATCTGCCAGCCCTGAAACCCGCTTGATCTTCTGCCTCATGATGAATCCATTCTTCTTCAAATTTAGCTTTCAATATCTTACCATAAATTTTGCTGATCGTCAGGGTCACCGACAATACCCGATAATTATTAAACGTCACTGTCGTGATTTTATATTAAAGAGTAAGATTTGCAGAGATTAGGTCAGTCTTACGTGGTTGAAAAAAAGGGTGAGAGGTTATTTTACGGGGGCTTCGCAATGAAGAAGAGATGGATCAAAAAGTCAGCCAAAATTGCTCACGAGCGAGTGATCGTTGTCGATCCCAGTGTCCTTGCTAATGACGAATAAAATCGGTGCGAAAAGAGCCGATATGCCTTCAGTTTTCTACGTTCCGATGACCAAATTGAGAGGCCACGTATCTCCGTTTGCGACGTTACAGATTACTCGTCAAAATCTATTTTTTCTTCGGATAACTAGTCAACGTAAAATGTTTCTCCGTGATTTTTCATCTCTGTTAGCAGAGTATCTGGCATGCAAATTAAGTTGTAACCTTCGATTGCTTCCCGTCGAAATAATAAAATAGGAGTGGAAATTTTGAAACACCGCAATGTAGATACGTGATACTGTACTCTGACCATCGATATGTGATACGAACATCCGTGAAGCTTGAATAGGCATCATGGCGATATCTTGTCACCAACGCGTCCGTTAATCAAGCGCTGCAGTCAGTGCGCTGAAATTCAAAACGCCTTCAATTTTTTGAACGCAATATGGACATCCGTCGAGGTTGTATAGTTGTATCAAGGCGCCGTTGTCGGCGCCACTGGCCCATAATTTGTTGATAAAAAAATTCACTCAGAAAGAAATTGCATGGAATAGAGAACTTGAATTTTTTTCGCCATCCAGCCTTTAGATTGAAACCAATAAATTAGTTTAGGGGGTGAAATGAGGGAGCCCAATGTCTCCAGTTGCGACGCTGCAACTTTTATGGAAAAAAATCATATTGACTGATTTCATGGACCAAATTAAACTGGAAAAAATCGACTGAGTTTTGTATTGGCAATGAGTCAGAATTTTTGCCTTCCGACGTCTAAAGAGAGTTTTAAACAAACTTCGGCGAATATTTAAGGTTTAATATTAAATATAATACAAAGGGAATAAAATAGAATATTTAATGGATCAGAAATTAACTCGCGTGAGGATTCTTCATTTTTTATCAGAGGATTAAATGTATTATGAATAAAACCCACAAATTCCTCCGAAAGAATGAGCTTGTTCGGGATAGCCTCTATCATTCCCATCAAAGACCTAAAACTGGTGAAATCCATCAGGAAGCATGATATCTAAATGCACTCCCAGTATAGGCGTTAAACTCTTATTCACCCAGTAGAAGGATGAGGAATTTTGCTGCTGCTCCTCGAATAAGAAGCGTCGTTTTTCCGTGTTTCATCAAGTGATTAGATGCACCGATCCAAATATTTTCTCATGCTATCACCGAAAATTAAAAACATTGTGATTCCTCTTGTTGACAATTTCTTAAACTAGCAAGACGCAATTCTACACCGAATCATTTTCGCTGTTCACCGACTCACAGTTGGTAACGATTTAGCGCTTGTGAAATACTTGCAAATTTTTGACGATAAAGCAAATGAGTGAGTCGTTCACGATCTATTTGCAGACAAAAAGTTTATGATCGATGATTCTTGCGGGAAATAAGGTTAAAAATAGAACGTATTGACAGAGAAGGGGTAAGACAGGCGGAAAAGGTATATTGCGCAGCTGAAGTAATGGACACCGTACGGTACAAACCTGAGTAATAACTAAATGAGAGATAGACGGTGGGGCCGAAGGAAAGGAGAGAGAGGAGGAGAGAATAGAGGGGGTTGGGATCCGGAAGCCACGAAAATCCTCGCTGTGGTGACAGGTGTCAGTCACAACTCATAACGAGAGCGCCAGACATGACATTAGCTTGATATTGAAACCAGTCGTATGACGAGATGTGACGAGGATTTTTCTTCCAGCAAAGGTGCCATTTGGACGTATTTCTACCAAACGGAACTATCTGCATCATGACGTGAGCCTTGTTCTGCATATAGTCTTATGAGTCACAGGGTTCATGTCTTAATGCACATAGTTCCATTTGGCAGAAGTACGTTCATTTGAAAGCATATACCTTCACACTGGGCTTTAAAAAATGGTGTTTGAATCGAAAGAACTGTCTATCATTCACTATAGTTTACTTTCTGTGAACTTAACCTAAATATAATTATTCTTAATTTTTATTATTCTATTTCATTGCAATTAATTGGGGATGTCTGCTATTCTTAAACTTTCATTCCTTTCTTAATTATTATTTTTGGTCGATTTATTTCTAGTTAGCTCATTTCCTTATTTCCTAATTTTTCATTTCTTTTCCATGATGATTTAGTGTGTCGTTTTATTTCCTCATTCATGCATGTACGTGGTTCCATAGTCTTAGTTTATTGTATAGTTTGCGCTTAATTTTTTTGGTTTTCTTCATTGTTCCCAGTTATTTCTTTCCACAATCATTGAAACATTTCTCACTTATTTCTTGGCTTTTTTCAGCTTGTGCCGATATTTCATTCATGCTAACTGAAGTAGCTGAGTGGCTTTCGATTGTTTGAATAGACGCAAAATGGGCGGAAAATTTGTCATAATTTTCAACTTTCAGGGCTGAGGGGGGAAATACTTACTTCAAAAATACCACCAAAGGATTTCTTGCTTTTCATAAAGTGTTATTTAGTTGGAATGCCTGAAAGCTTTGAAACACTTTTTCATTGATGAGCCGATCATTTTCACGTACTTTTTCAAACTATCGGTGAGGTAAACAAATATATTTTTTATGATTTCATTGCTCGGTTCACAGTAGTTAAATACACCGATTAAAAATATAATCAGTTCAATTTGCAACATTGATGAGCAACGAGGGAACCTACACGGAAAATTCGCTTCACCTGCATGCTTTAATCTAAAATTATTCATAAGAATACGTAAATGAAGAGAGGGAAGTTAGTTGGGTTTCATGTAATGTTTAATCATTTAAGTCATCATTAAACTTTACAAAAACTTCAAAATCATAAGTTGAAACCGCTGACGCTGCAAGTTTGAAAACTCGCAGAAACACAGTGCGGCAGGCGCGGCGGCGCGGGCCTGGCACGCACGGCGCGAAAGGCATAGTAGCGCCTTACGAGACCGCAGGATACTTCATGCATTGCGCGTGAAGCACGGTGCGCGCTCGGCGTAGCATAGCGCCTTACAAGTCTACAAGATACTTCATGCATTGCGCGTAGACTACAGTGCGCGCTCAAGTCGTTGAAAAGTAGTATTTTCTTGGTGTCAAACCTATCCAGGCGTACACAATTTCCGGACAGTGCACGCCGCGAGCTTGCAATCCTAGGATCACAGGATGGTAGAGATTTTGCAATCCTGTAGGTTTCTCGGTGAAAATATTTTTTTCCTCGGCCGCCTCGAAAAACCAGTCCGCCTGCGACATTAATTGTACGGATTCAGAAATTCGGACGATGTTTAATGTTTTTTTGTTGATGAAAATAGTAAAGAAAATAGAATGAACGAAAATATCGGGTCAAAATTTTCTTTGATTTTGTTTGAAATCAATCAGGCGCTTCTGATTCTTTGCCCGGTTTTTACGATTGATTTAAGGGGGAATATGTATAGTTATTGCAACTATTCAGAAAATCGAGCCACGTAAAAGTAATTCGGGTTTAATAAGAAGAAATTGGGACGAACGAAAATATCGCGTCGAAATTTTCGATGATTTTATTTGAGATCATTCCGAGAAATTCGCGGAAACTCTTCAGAAAACTCTACGTTTTCTTAAAAAACCGTCGGGTTTCATATTCGTATCTGAATATTTTAATGGAAACCAACTGCACTGCTATCGACTCTTTACGGAAGCTACGTCACTACAAATATAATTATCAATAAAACGAAAAGGAGAAGTTTCAATAGGATACACCTCCTTACATCTCTAGATCTATATGGAACACATCCTAGCCACTTTATATTCTTCTGCTTTTGGCAGATGGGAGATAATGTGCATTAAAACTTTGTAAATGGTGATTTGATGAATAAGAATTGTGACAGCGCCTCGACAGATAGACTGACAGAAATTCTACATGAATATATTCTTAATCTGCAACTTCGACATGAATTGAAGTCACTAAAGCGAGAGGGACATTACTCTAGCCTCTCACACTCGAGTAGAGGAAAACGAACGATATTTGGACGTATTTAAATCAAAAGGAACTATGTTAATAGTGACATGAGCCCTGAGATCCATGAGATTACACGCATAACAGGGATCATGTCAAAATGTATATAATTCCTCTTTATTAATAAACGATTAAATACGTCCATTTTACGGAATCAAACACTTGCTATAGACAAAGCTAGGAGATTCCACCCGAAACACCCCTTTAGAGTTGTCCTTAGTCCTCGTTAGATGTTGTGTGCGAGTTTCGGTATAGAGGTATTTTCACTGAACGGAAAAGAAGAATATTAAAGGTTAATTATTCGATTCCTGGTTGTATATGATTTCTAAGAAATTCAGTAGTAATTACCAGATTCCTGACGGTGCCCAACACGCGTCTGGTTAACGTAACTAGACGTTTAATTAACACTGACATAAATCTAGTACTGGCTACTAGATTTTTTGGAGAACACATAACACTAGGCATCTAGTGACCACTAAAGTTCTTTTTTATCTGTGTGGAGCGAATAGGATCTCTTATTAAAGTACAAATGAAATATTTTCCAAGTCTGATATTGGGATTTCTTTTTGGATGAATAGAATGATAGATGTTGTAAAAAGAGTGAAGCAGTTTAACCCTGTTTGCTCCACTGTCGAATATATTCGACGAGGAAAAGTTCGTTCCGAAAGTACCGTTTGTCATTTCTCGACCTTGCCGTGATGTGTTGCTGCCTTACGGATGAAACTGGAACTGCGTACGTGTCTACTCAACGATTTTGCGTTGATTTCTGCATTATAATTTACTACATGATTGTATAGACGAAAAGGTCAATCAAAGAGTGCACACGGTTGAAGAACCTTATAAATCTTCATTTTTGCACCCAGAATGATGCCAGCCTTAGATTGTTCAGAGAACAACAGTAACGCAAATAATAGTACAGCTTCTCTTTGATAATTTTGGGTGTAAAATGCAAGAATTTTGGTAGGGAGCTTTAAAAGTACGATTTTGACGTGAAACTCCTTAATTTTCCCACGATACATAACGTTTCACCCCGAAGTTAATTAAATTGCCTGCCCGACTCAAACCTAACATGGGGATTTCTCAAGAGCTCTTCAGAACGACACGGTGACTTTGATTTTGAGCTTTCGCATTTACGTGCTAAGTCTCTTGCCACATGAAGTGTTCGCAATCACTTGCTTGTAAAATTTACATCATTCGACGATACAAATTTGTTTTCGGATCTTTAAAACTAATTAAGAAGAGCACAGAAAAAACCATCATAGACCATGTGTGTGTATTCATCAAGCAATATTAAGCGTTTTGCAAGTTTAAGACGTTCTTTACAAAGGACAGGTCGTAACAATTGGACTACATTTTGCAATTAGGAACTATAAATTCTGACTCAGTATAAAAACAACGTATGAACCATTAGTTTCCTTATGCACATACGTGTTTTTTTCAGATGAGCCATAATGTACAGTTCCTAATTGCAAAATTAAGTCCATTTTTAACGAAAAATATTTCTGGATAGTTTAATTTCAGAGTTTGGGTGCCCCTTTGGGGCCCTGAAAATTCCATAACCATAACCTCAAAATCGCCGACATTTCCGCACTCTCCCCATATAGGTACTCGAGGAAAGAGCTGACCTCATACAGCCTAGCGGAGCAGTGGCGTGGCGTGCTTTGCGATATATCGAATGATCTGCCATTCAAACCTATAGAAAAGGATCGATGAACAGGGTGTTTGCAGCGAACACCTTAATAATCGATTCTATACCATAGGTTTAAATCACATATCAATCGATATCTCGCAATTTGCGCCACGCCACTGTAGCGGCGGGGATTCCGACGCATGCTCTCTGAACAGAAACGGCGGATTTGCATGGACAACCAGGCCGGAGTTGAAATGTTCTAACTAGAGTCCCTTTATACTGAGAGTCAAGACAACACCCCTCATGGAGTCACAAACGGGAATAAAGATTACAGAAATTGAACGTGGATTTGCATGGACAACCCGGGCGGAGTTGAGTGGTTCTACTAGGTCCCAAGAAGTCAGCCACCCTCTGAGCCAACGGAATAAATTACGAATGAACGTGGATTTGCATGGACAACCCGGGCGGAGTTGAAAGGTTCTAACTAGAGTCCCTTTATACTGAGAGTCAAGACAACACCCCTCATGGAGTCACAAACGGGAATAAAGATTACACAAATTGAACGTTTTTCGTAATCTTTGATCGGCCCATTCTCAAACTCCTTTCTCCGTTCCTTCTCTCATTCCGTTTGTTCCTTGCCGAACCCGTAATTCCCTGGTCCATTCCAGATTATAATCTTTGCAATCGGTGAACACGTAATCTTTATTCCCGTTTGTGACACTGCGAAGGCCTAAAATACGGGAACCAATCAGAAATGGATTCACATTGTCTTAGCTCTCAGTATAAAGGGACTCTAGTTCTAACGGAATGAGGGCAACGCCAGCGGGGAAAAGCGGCGCGCGAGGTGAGCGTTCGCGGAGTCATACGTCGCGGAACGTGATCATCTCCGCGAGCGGCGGGGCCGGTGGGGGGAGGGGGAGGGGGGCCGCAGACCCGGAGCTTTCCGGGAGGGGGGCGGGCGCGCCCCAGTGAAAGTATCCAAGAGGAAAAGGATAAGGTCTCCTTCTGGAAATTTCGTCCGGGCGGCCCGACGCGACGCCGCCGGCCCCGGCCTGCATCGCGATTAACCGTTGCTCCGGCCCGACTCTTCCGCATCCTAAATATATTATACATATGTATTGACCAACGGGACCGGGCGGTCTTGCGACACTTTCTCATGCGGGACTGACAGCGGAAAAACATTGGATGAGTAAACAAGGCCCGGATCCGTTCCACGCGCAAATGAAAATATCCCGGTGACCCCGACAACGGGACTCGGGCGGTCCGTTAATGGGTCTGTTGCGAAATGTTGCTACAACAAAAACACAGGTTGGCCAGCAGCCTGATTGTTGAAAGTTATGTCGGCACGACAAGAATCGAAAATCGATATATTACACGGCGCAGATAGGGCTATGTTTTGTCTTATCGTGCCGACATAGCCAGTTAAAGTTTCAACAATCCGGCTGCAGGTTGGCTTGGTGGTTTGACTCTAGGTCAATAGGTCCCGGGTTCGAATCTCGGTAGTGGCATCAAATTTTCCCGGAACCAGGATTGTCACAGAATTTGGAACATAAAATTCCCTGAATTTCTCTTGTTTCCCTGACTTATTTGAGTAAAATTTCCTAACAATTGAAGGTATCGCAGATGGTTAAAGAGACATAATTTCAAATAGTTTTCAGGCAAAATTTGTTATTTAAAAAGTCAAACCCATTCTATAAAGCAAATAAAATTGAATTAACAATTTTCCGCTGGTACTTTCATTATTTTCCCGGGCTTTTCCAGGTTTTCCCGGTAATCCCTGACTGGAGCGATACTGCGGAACTGTATAGCAGATCTGCTGAGGCAAATTCTACTCGGCCTTAATCCCTGAGAATTTGAAAAGCTTAGAGCATGGATGTGCCTAAATTCCTCAATTTCTGCAGACTATAAACATAGTCTAATGGTGGCTGGAAGGAGGTAGACACGGAGCCATGAAACCAACAAGAAAAAGAAAAAGAAAAAAACAGGGTGAGACCGAAGTCCTGATTCGAATTCAACACTGAGCTCTAGATTCTGCACCTCAGGACATGCGGTGGATGATAATTTTGCTGTATCCTCCCAATCCACACTTGGGCTCAGCCGGTGACTGTTCTCGGCACATTCTTTCCGTACTTTCGCACATTCCTCCTCTACCAGGCGATATGCTTTTCTAAACTCCACCACATCCGGTGAAAGCTGAAGCAAAGTTGAGTTTTTCCCCGTGAAAGTGCGTGTAAGGTAAGGAAAATTTAGAAGAAGGGCATGAAAAAGCTAATATTTCAGGAAACTCGTATAGGAGGATATTTTTGGGAATGTCATGAAAAGTAAATAAATTGAAATAAAAAAGCAAGGATTTTAGCATTTTGATATGATGACGTAACAGTAAATAACCTGAAAAAGACGAGTCGTTTCGTGCGGGAAATGACTTACATACACGCACAGTGAGCGCATCCGGAAAGTCTTGAATACCACTCCTACTTTTCAAATCTGCGTAAAACATGTTCGCATTTTTGAGATCCTTCCTTCATACACTTGAGTCAACCTTGTTTCAAAACTCCAGACGAAACTTAAAATAGACGTATTTAAATTAAAAGGAAGCGTATCTATTGTGACTTGATCCTTAAGATCTATTAGAGCACATGCATGACAAGGCTCATGTCACAATTTATGTGGATTTATGTGGCTCCTTTTCAAAGTGTATAGCAATTAAAAAAAAAAAAAAAAATCCTCACATTTCTCTGACAAAAAAGGAAAATATTCCTAATTTTTCGCCACGGTTAAACTGATTGACGTAAGTAAGACTTTTTTCATGTTTCAGGAATATAATGTAATAAATAGAGCAAATACGTGGTGCCAAAACTTATGCAAGATATTTTTGCCTCAATTTTAAAATTTAAAAAAACATCAACAGAAATTCTAAAGGAGATCTCTGCGAGAGTAGAGTCCCTTTATACCCAGAGTTACGACAACTCACTTTTGGTTGGGCCAGGATTGGGCTGAAAGTGGCCTAAAAAAATCCAATTCTGATTGGTTCTCGCTCATGGAGGCCGAAACGAGTGCACCAAGATGGCGGTACCTCGAATGTGAACAAGAATAATGAAAATATTACCTAATTGTGGTTTATCAAGAGTAAATTGTTATTTCCATAGGTCCAAAATGAAAATATATTAAGAAATTATTCACAAACCAATCTCATTTTCTTTTTAATGGATCACTTTGTTGATGTTGTTGTTTTTGTGTGACAGACATCGCAGGATTCCTGATCCTTATCCCTCAATATCGTTCGTTTGGGTGCACTCGTTTCGGCTTCCATGGCCAGCCAAGGACGGCTGCCAGTCAGCTGATAATCGAGTTGTCGTAACTCTGGGTATAAAGGGACTCTATGCGAGAGTAGAATTGGCGAGACACTTTCCGAAAAATCCGTGTTTTCCAATTTCCCTGACGTTTCCTTGACAAGAAAATCGGTTGCAAAAGTAAAATTCCAAGACATACCGAATTTTCGCGGATTCCATGGCGTTTTTTCTAATTTCCCTGACACATGAAAAAACTCCAGGACATTTCCCGGTCTTCCTGGTTTTTCCGGTCGCTGCACACCCTTCTTTTGATTTATTAAATACATCCAAATGGTCACTAGTGACACATTTCCGCGAATACAAATACACAAAAAAACTACGTTTTCTCATTGAACTTACAATTAAACCGAGAAGAGGAAAAGCAGATAGCTAGCGTTTGTTAGGTTTTTTTTGCGCATTTGAAACCTTAAGATACATGAAGAAAAACATTTTGAGTTTTGCGTGAAGTTGTGCTCATCCGCATGAAATTATGTCTTTGCCGCGGTATACTTTTTGGGAAACTTAAGAATGCAGAAAATCTTCATGCAGATTGTGAAGTTAGGAGTGAACTTCAGACTTCGTCGCTAAACTCATTGTGATTTTCCAGCCTCTTATTGAAAAGATCACCTTGGAAGAAATCCATTTAAGTATTAGGCTACGTGATACCGAACTCTGAACTATTAAGACACTATCCCATGAAATTGACCAATCAAATGGGGCGAAAGGTATACTTTCTTCCATTGTTCCTTCCTCTTCCCAAAAACTGAGGGTACTGACTATGAACTTTAGACTTGGATAGGTTATTTCTGCATCACCTGACACCGAGAGCACATACCAATTCAAGAAATTAACTCTTTGACAGCAATTTGAGAATCGAGGACGAAAGACAGAAATTCAAGAGGAGTGCGCTACATAAAATTTGTCGACGTGATTGCTAGTCATTAGAACGATTTTCTTCAAACGCTTATGCCATCATTAATAGTTAAAGGAGAGGAGGAGAAGCCCAAAAAATCTAAAAAAAAAAAATTAAAAAAAAAATTGCGCATTAGTTATGACATGAAACTTTAACCCACTGTTCATAAAGCGATAGTTTTGATTCGGAACAAATTTTTCTAAACTATTTGAGAAATGTACAGAATTACTGCATAGTTGATTTCTACTATATTTGACAGATCGCCGCAATTGGGGGTTGAAGGGTCTCTTGATTTTTATGATTTATTTTTTAATTTTATTTTTATTTCCTGGTCGAGGAAAGCGTTGAGACCACCCCGAAACGTCCCAGGTTTTTCATGTCTATACTCATTGTTTCGTGTTTTTTCGAGTTGATTTCCACCTTTAGGCACATTTTACGCTGCTGAATGTCAGCAATTAAAATAAATCGGAGTGACCCATCCACGCGACTGAGTCTCAAAAGCTGGGGTCGATCCAATGAACGCGGTGTCACCGGATAGTGCAGACACTTAAAGTTGTTCTACGGGCGACCGTGCAAATTATGCCCACTCCAAAGAAATTCGGCATAACGACGAATGAAAGTCTTTAATGCGACGGAGCGTTATATGAGCGCTATGTAAATGATGCGGAACGAGCATTAACCATTTAATGAGGCACGCGGACTTACACACTTGGACGTATGAACTATGTGCATTATGACGTGAGCCCTGTCATGCATATGTTCTTGTGGGTCTCAGGGCTCATGTGCCAATGCACATAGTTCCGTTTGGCAGAAATACGTCCACTGATCACCGTTGTTTACACACACAGGTTCCCGGAATTTTCTCGACGCCTTCGGCGTTCGATCACCCGGCTCTCGCACGCGAAAAAGTTTGCGCCCAAAGTTGCAACTGTATCGAAATGAGCGCGTTGTCGGTGAAGGGATGGTTTTCGATTGGAAATGTTAATGAGCCCGCAAACAAGTTGCAAATCAGATAATTTTCCGTGGAAGATCACGAACGCAGCGGAAAGTTACTGAACTTTCGAATACTATACTCAGAAAAACATTCCCAGAGCGCCTGCAGGAACGCCTTATAGTTAACAATATCCTCATCACGTTTCTAGAGTACCTACACAGGGAGAGTGCGGACTAGATTACTGCCGCGCCAAGGAAGAACGCCGTATGAGCATTCGAATGTTGCCAAATTGCCACTCGGAAAATATTTATTGTTGAAGAAACTTATGAATATTTTTCATTGAAATTTGCAGACACTTTAGACCAAATTACGAACAAAATTTTCTGACAAATTGGAAGAAAATTATTCATAAATTTTCCCACGAATATGTGACTTCTTGAAGGATATTTGGCAACGCCTGAAGGTTCATACGGCGTTTTTTGTCAGTACGGCAGATTAGATACACGGTTTCGTACCTCCACTTTATGTCGGTTCCGTTTGTTTTTTTCGTAGTGAAGCTTCAAGGGCTACGTGAGCATCAAGTTGAAAATAAAAAATATGTAATCTGGTCTTGTTTTTTCAACATTTCTCCCAAATCGGAGTGACACTTCGCTAGCAACTTATAGCGGAATATAGCGAGATCACGCCTTGCGCCATTGCGCCTTTAATTTTGCACACGCAACATGGCCATCCATCAAGCACGAATAGTTGTATCCTTGCGCCGTCATCAATGCGTATCCTATCTCGTGCTCTATTTCCACGATGTGTTAGTTACGTTTGTATTATTTTTAATGGCGCAGCAAGGCTACGTGCGTAAGCAACACGGCAAAAGATAGGAGAAACGTAATCGGGCCTCGTTTTTAACTATTCTCCCAAAATCCAGCGACATTTCGTCGGCAAAGCAGAGCAGAGCATTGTGAGTTCAGACCGTGCGCCATAGCGCCTTCAATTTTGCACACGCAACATGGCCATCCATCAAGCACGAATAGTTGTATCGCTGCGCCGTTATCAACTGTCGTTGGGATATCTCTCATTTTTTAAATTTGAGATAAGTTAAGGAAAAGTTTGCGTAAATTATGCTCTAATGTATCCAAATCAATGTTAATTTTGAAAAGAAAAAAGAAAAATAGTTTATTAGAAGTCTCTCAAGCACTCCCGAAGGGGCCAGTCAAAAAATTGGTATTCCGGCAAGAGTTGTGTCGCGTTAGGGAATTTAAAATCCCATGCCGGGTCAAACTGACCCGACTATCTCTTTTAGGGGAATTACACTCAGCGAATGGAAGGGAGGCGGACAAGAATGTACCAGTATGTTACCATAAAGTTGTAGATTCAAAAAACAAAAATGTATTTCTGACCTTTAAAAACATAAAAATATTATGCAATATTCCAAAAACGATCAAAATCAATGCATTTAATCACCGGCCATTTGACCCGGCTTGGAACTTCGCGTATAAAAAAAATACTTGTAGCCATTTTGAGTTTCGTGCGGAGTTTTGAAACCGGGGTGACCCATCTGTATAGAATGTCTTCATCCGTAATGTGAATGCTCCTTGAAGCAAGGAGCTTAAAAATGTTCATATTTTTTATGCAGATTATGAAGTAATGTTAGACTTTCCCGATGCGCTCATCGTAATTTTTGAGCCATTTCAAATACGAACCAGCGCTTCTCTTTCCCACAGTAAAAGTTTTCAAGAGGCCCATTTTCGGGGTTCGATCTGCACGCGTCGATCCCAAGGGCCAAATTTTGTCGGCTTTCACATGGAAATGCAACATTCGTCGATGAGTCCAAACCGCATCACCGGCCAATCAGAAGTGCTAAGCCGGACTTAAGAGCAGTCGAGACACGTCCTAGGTTTATATCTAAATACGGTGGATAGGGTTGCCACAGAATTTAGAAAATGAAACTCCCAGACATTTCCCCGATTTTTCCGTCACATTTTGGTGGAATTTCCCCTGACAGTTAGTATGCCAGATGCTTAAAAAGACAAGATTTGAAGTAGTTTTTAGGCAAAATTTTTTGTTCGAAACGTCAAACCCATTCCAGAGAGGAAACCAAAGGGGACTTGACAATTTTTCCCTGACATTTTCATCGTTTTCCTGACATTTCCAGTTTTTCCCTGACTTTTTAAAAGTCCCTAACATTTCCTGGTTTTCTCGGCATTCCCTGACTGGTGGGATTCCCGATTTAAATACGTTGGAAGGATAAACTGGGAAGAATAAAAAGGATAAAGGACTGAAAAAAATAGCTCTGCTCACAGGGCTCCGGCACTTCTTTTCTAACAGTCACAAAAGCTTCCGTTATGAGGACAGAGTAACCTGTTCCCACGACCGAACTTCTGTTCTCACAACAGAAAAATTCCGTAAGTGTAACAAAGAAACTGAAGGAGCCCTGCACCGAAAAAAAATTATCGTCGTTTTTACCAAGGTCCGTTGGTACCTTTGCCATCTCACTTTTTTTACCAATTATTGGTAATTTTACCAGGACAGACTGGTAAGCTTACCTAAGAACCGGTATTTTTACTGTTTTTTTCAGGTAAGAATACCTTTTTTACTGGTAATCAATTCCCGGTAACTTTGCCATTTTATCTCGGTACTTCTACCACAGTCGATAAAAAATATTGACGTTTTTACAGCGGTCCAGTAAAATTACCGAGAAAGTCAATAATTTTACCGAGATTTCTCGGTAAAATTACCGATTCCATAAATGGTAATTTTACCAAGAAAAAACTGGGATCAAATAGAACCCTGAATTCTTGATAATTTTACCCTTTTCTCGGTAAAAAAACCGAGATTTTTTTTTCAGTGTGGAACAGAAGGTTCTGTCGTCAGCACCATCTATTTTTTTCTGTGTATTTCATACGACACGGCGTATATACGTAACTGACCCCTTGAACGCGCGGTGAGCGGTCAACCGCTCTTGATTTCACTCTTGTCGTAATAGCCCCGGGCAACGGTGACCTACTGCCGCATGTTTTGTTTTCGTTGGAGGGCGAAGAACCGTCGCAGCGGCGGATTTCCCTTTCCCACTGACATAACGCGCATGCACCTCAACGTGGCGAGCGGGTAAACGAATGATAATTGCGGCGCCCAAGACGAAAGGGAAACTCCCGGCGACGCAACGGTCAACGATCGGCCCCGCTACAAGCGAGAGTTGTGAATGAACCGGTGAACCCGCGACCCGTCCGCAGGGTCTTGAACCAGTTGTGCAACGCACGGCACGACCGTGGGCCCCGGTTCATAGCCACATCCCCTCGCGCCTGCGCTGCTGAGGTTAGTAAACATGTTGCCTCATTCGATCTCCGCGCGCTCCGGGAACCGAAAGGACACAGCTAGAGTACCTTTATGGGGAGAGTATGGACGACTCGATTTATGTAGCTCTTAGGGCCCAAAAGGGTGACAACGTGAAAAACGAAAATCACTAGAAAAGTACCACTGCCAACCTATGCATTTGAAAGATTACACTGGAAAAAAAAACACACATCGAATCTAGAGTCCAGACTCTTGAAAACATTGGCAAGAAAAAATACTCTTGACTCAATCAGATTTCTGCTTAAATCAAAAGGAAGTCCGCTCAAATTAAGAGGCTTGGTTCTTGATTTAAGCAAAAATCCGATTGAATCAAGAGTATTTTTTCTTGTCGATGTTTTTAAGAGTCTGGACTCTAGATCAAATGTGTTTTTTTTTTCCAGTGTACTCAATATGGCCGACAGTGCATTAAAAACAAGCGTCTTTAAGGATTAAAACTTTGAAACTGAGAAAATGTAAGCGAAATCAAAGTTTTATGCGTGCTTTTATAATTTTTGATCGGTGTAAATAGTCAAAATGTGAAAATTTGTACCACTGGATAATTCGAGTTAATAGGATGGCTCCCCGTTTGGGCTCTGAGAGCTACATGACCTGATCAAACCTAATCTCCAAATTTTCGAGTTGTCCATACTCTCCCTATAAAGGTACTCAGCTAGACACAGCTAGAGTCCTTTTATAGAGAGAGTTAAGACAACGCGGCTCATGGATGTCACAAACGGGAATAAAGATTACACAAATTGAACGTTTTTTTGTAATCTTTGATCAACTCATTCCCGAATTCCTGTCTCCGTTCCTTCTCTCATTCCGTTGGTTCCTGTCTTACTCCCCATTCTCCGGTCCATTCCAGTATATAATCTTTTTCCCGTTTGTGACACTGTGGAGGCCTAATATACGGCAGCTAATGGTGATGCCATAGAGCAGGTAGCTGTAAAAAATTAGAACTTACAACTAGGGCATCGCGGTTGCGACTGAGGATAAGAGGTGCTTCGGATGTATGATACGTGGTCACCAAAAGTCAAACCAAAAAAACATTTCTTAAAGCTGGAAGTTAACATTATCGCGCGATATTTAACTGTTAAAATCTTCGAACTCTCAACATTATCTTAACAGGAGCTTGTTGATTGATACGTTTATTAGTAAGAGAGGTGAGATAAGGTGGGAAATCAGTGATTCCTATTTGGACGTATTTCTGTCAAACGGAACTAAGCGCCATAAGGGGAGGAAGGTAGCGGGGGGCTTTGATTGGCGGCGGAACCGGGCGTCGGGCTCATTCCGTCCTATACTCGCACTGCTTTTCCATGGCGCTTAGTTCCGTTTGACAGAACGCGCTATCCGGCATTCTAAATTCCTCAAAAGGAACTCAAATTGGCGCTGTCCATTTGTGAGAGGCATTCAGGACAATTGAGAATGCTGGTTTTATCAAAAAACTAAAACATAGGAAGATCAATAGCCAAATATATATTAGTCAAGGAACAGAATTACATCACCTTATTATGATGATACATTGGGAACTTAATTTGGTCCTGGCCACAAGGAACTTCGTGCTTTTAATAGGAACACTCAGAGATTTTAATTAAAACAAAATTTGGAAAAATCCACAGATTCTCTGCACTGTAATAATTGTGGACGCGTTACAAGAAAAGGAACAGCTTCCTGGACGCCGTTTTTCATTTTGCTGGAGAAAATCTAACTACATTCTAGGGCAACTCACTATGTCAAGGAAACGGCTTACGCTACCGAGTAAAATTTTGATTGTGACGACGAAAGTTTCTTCATCAAAACAAAATAGCACTACCGTTGTCACAAACGGTAAAAACTCTACGACAAACAAAGGCAGAGCAAACGACAAGAGGGCAGGAATCCTATCATTTTCCATCGGTTGAGTTATGGTCACCACTATTAGCGCGTCGCAAAGTGGGGAAGGGGATTGCTCTTGGCACAATTTCATTTTCAGTTTTCAATGTATTCAATTCAACGAAACTTCGTCGTACAGTTCATGTTTATAACTCGCAGATGACATTACCTGGCCGCACAGAGGGTACTTTTTCGGTGTGCCTGAATGAACGTCCTGTTAATAATGTCCTCATCGGATTTTCATTTTGAGACAACCTGAATTCCTCTTGTTCCAATAGATAGTATTGTCGTAACAGAAATCCCTTCGGAAAGATGGGAATAGGCTTGTTGCAAACCTCAGCTAGAGCTAAAAGAAGAGTTGTCTATTTTGGAAAATGGCTTAAAAATCACGATGGGCGCATCGGCAAAGTCTGAAATACACTCCTAACTTCAGGATCTGCGTGAGAAATAGGCGTTTTTTTAGCTTCCCGCTTCGAAAACGTTACTTCGGCACAGGTGAACATTCCTTAAGAGGAGTCGTTCCATTCAATCTTTGCGCACAAAGATGCTACACGAAAACAGCTGATACAAATTTTGGGTTTCTGATGCAAAGTCGCAATGTATATCTTGGAGACTTTAACGCAAGGTTAATAAAAAAAAACTCTCGGTTCCGACTGCTGAAATTGGCCTGATATAAACTTTAGTTGCAGCAAAAAGAAAAAAGAGTTGTTTCTTATGAAAAATAGGTCAAAAATCACGATGCGCGCATGAGGGAGGTCTAAAGTACACTCCTGAGTTTACACGATCTGTGTAATAAATATGCGTTTTTCTTAGCTTCCCGCCTCAACAACGATAATCCGACACAGGGGAACATCTTGTAAGACGATTCGCTCTATCAACGCCTTGTGCACTAGGGACCTACACAATATTCAACGCGGCCGACGCGATGCAAACCCGTCAGAACGCACGTGACGAGACGATATTTTATCAACCGGCGTGTTTATATTTACATTTCCCTTACGTTGATAAAGACGATGGTGCTTCCTCGCGATTTGCGCGCGGAAGCGTCAGCCATGTTGAATATTGTTTAGCATCCTAGTGCGCAAGCATTGGATAGAACGACTCCTCTTAAGAAATGTTCACCTGTGCCAAAGTATCATTTGAACTGCATTTTGCAATTTGGAGCTATAAATTCTGGCTCTTCTGGAAAAATACTTATGTGCATAGGGAAACTAATGGCACATACGTTGTTTTTAAATCGGCCTAAAATTTATAGTTTCAAATTGGAAAATGTATTATATTTATGAAGCGGAATGCTTACAAAAACACACATCTCTTACGCACATTGTGTAGTTAGGAGTGTATTTCAGACTTGCCCGACGAGCGCATCGTGATTTTTGAGCCATTATCTGGACGTATTTCTACCAAACAGAACTATGTGTGCGGGTAGGAAAGATGAAGTTTGCCCGTGGTGAGTGGGATAAGAAACAATAGCTATGTTTATGCGGGCCTCTTAACCTAACTTCAATCGAAACCTGAGTTTGAAACCAAGGTTCAAATCACGGCATAAACGATACGGAACTAACGAAATGTAGGTTTCCGAAATTTGTGTTTGAAACCTTATTTTACACTAAAGACTAGGTTTCCGCACTCCGCATAAACGAACCGGAGGTTGAAATTAGTTGAAATTCGACTTCAAATGCGATTTTCAGGTGCGCGATCGGCAATATGGCGGATTTATTATCATACCGTTCGTAAACAACTGGTGCTTATCCCACGATTTAGCTTTAATTTTGCCATTATTCAACATTTTTTACAATCATAATTTTACTATAATTGTTGCTTAAGCACTTTTACGTGATTCCTTCAGTTATATGTGGCCTACTTATCCTTATTTAGCTAAACGTAGGACGTTATTTTCTAGTGAAGGTGTTTAGTGTCAGATGGAATCCAGGCTTATTACTGCTTTTTCAGATTATTCTTGCAACTCTAATCAACATTTTATGACTACAGAGGCAAAGCAAGCAAAGAGCTTTACAGGCTACAATTGAGTAATAGCCTTACCCACCAGTTCATCATCTGCGGAGAACTTTTTTACTGCATCCGCACGATTTGCCTAGGATTTCAAGATAAGGCACCCTGCTTCCCTTTAAGTAGTGCACCGAATTTTTTCATTTCAATCTACCGATTAAATCTAAAATCTGATCCAATCAGAGCTGCATAGCTCTTGAATTTGTGTGTTATCCGTGTACGTATTTCCTGATTGTCCTACTGGAAGTGTGACTCCAGCCACAACCGTGACCTGCTGACTTCTTTCTTTGATCCAATCTCTAGTAAATGATGACTCAAATTCTGAAGCCATCATTTATTGAAACTAGTTCAAAGTTATTGCTCCAAAGTATCGTCACTCTTCTCATACTGATGCAGAAGGAAGGAGATTCTTCGGTGAGTGCTCTGTGATCCAAGATTTTCAATTTGAGATAAGAATAAGGTTATTATTGAGGCGTGTAACAATTTTTGGTCGTTGAACCACTTGTCATAATTGAGCTTTGGCGTTAGAGATGCATCAACTGTGGAAAGTGGCTCTGCCTGTGCAAAAATATCTTGTGACAGCAGTGAATGTTAGTAAATGCGCTTTACAGATAGACTGAGAGCTCCAGATTCCAATCTACCTGAATAATTAAATTCAGAAGGATTTTTGAATTGAGTTCATATCGAATCTCAGTGGGAGAATAATATACAGTGTAAGCGAAAGAATATCAATGGTAAGGTTGGGTTGGTGTCTTAGGTTAGTGAAATGCAATGGCAGGTTCTGAAATCTTGTTTTTCAGTTGCTCTTTACATGAGTCACCCTTGAAAATCAAGTTTAAGAAAAACACACATAGGTAGGCAAACAGTGGTAGGTAGCTTGCCTATTTTCTTCCTGTCTTGCTCATGGACTCGGAGAGCAGTCGGAAAGAGGGGTGAGAAACAGGATTTCAGCGCGTGTCTCTGGGAATGTGGAAATTCAAAATTTGTGAAGCGTCACCAGTTTGTTGAGATTGTCACCGTCCGTTGCCTCAAGAGGATTTAGACGCTTCTGCTTCAGCGATACATTGTTGACCTATCAATATCTGCTTATTTTGATCATATCTTGAAGGAGGAATTCCCATAAGTATATCCCGATTCTTTATTTGTTTCACTACAATAATGGCAGACATACAATCTTTACAACAGCATGGAGTGAAGGTGCGGTGCTTTACTGGATTAGCACTCCTACACTTTCAATGCCTATATCTACCTATTGTAAGATCATTAGAAGCTCAATAAACAATATGATGAATTTCTGCGCCTGCCACAATTATTTTTAACATCACTAAAATCACCTATGGCAACTTTTCTGAACTCAGAATATAAGCTCGAGCATGATTTGGAGGGTTGTTGAGATTAGGTATTCATTCAATTTTAAAGATGAACGTAAAATGATTAAACATCTACTGTCATTTTTCCAACTGTTGCTCAGAAAGTCAGTAAAGGCTTTTCTAGTGAAGATGAAGCCTCCGCTTATATATTGTGGAAAAATTGAACATACACAGGATAAAAGAGTAATACCTAATAATTTATTGAATCAATTCATAGTGGAAAAATGAAGTATAACTTGTGAAAATGGCGCCAACATGAAATTCAAGTTCAATCGAAAATATGCGCATAAACAGCGCCAAAATCGGAAAGTTTGATTTCCCGCGAAAGTCGGGTTACAGCGCCCGCATAAACCCGACGGAGGAAACTTGCATTACAAACTCGGGTTTCGTGAAACCCCGTTTTCGAGCCTCGCATAAACGTAGCTAATGTAAAAGTGGGCTTGATTCCTTTTGAAGAATTGGAGAAGCGGGATTTTAAATTCAACAAACGGAACCGTGGACCAATTTTATGCGGGACTCATGAGAAGTGGCCATGTGACTAGAGTCCCTTTATACTGAGAGTCAAGACAATGTGAATCCATTTCTGATTGGTTCCCGTATTTTAGGCCTTCACAGTGTCACAAACGGGAATAAAGATTACATTTTCACCGATTGCAAAGATTATAATCTGGAATGGACCAGGGAATTACAGGTTCGGCAAGGAACAAACGGAATGAGAGAACGAACGGAAAAAGGAATTTGAGAATGGGTCGATCAAAGATTACAAAAAACGTTCAATTTCTGTAATCTTTATTCCCGTTTGTGACTCCATGAGGGGGTGTTGTCTTGACTCTCAGTATAAAGGGACTCTACATGTGACAGGAGCGTTGCAAACGCGACTCATGAGTTAAAGACTGCGCAGGATCGCTCCCGTCGTCACCGCTGACGTCACTAGTGCTTTATAATTTCCATTCACTCTTACGGCCCGAGAACTAACGGGCGCACCCCATGTTTCCCAGCCGCATATAGTTCTGTTTTGTAGAAATACGGCAATCTATGCTGCCGGGCTAAGGAAAAACGCCGTATGAACATTCGAGAGTAACCGAATTTCCTCGAATACAACATGTTTTAATAAGGAAAGTTCCACGTAGTTTTCCTTGAAATTTTCAGATATTTTTTATTAAGTCACGAACAAAATTGTCTGAAAAATTTGAAAACAAATATTCACAATTTTCCCGGTAATTTCACTTTTATTAAATTAAACATGGCAACCTCTGAGGGCTCATACGGCGTTTTCCCCTAACGCGACAGTGTGGGAAACAACTCGACGGTGTAAGTCGGCAATCACAATAACTCGTTTGCGGTGTCTGAAAATCCCCGCCACTATGTTATTTTTTTAAAAGAGAACAAATTGACATTATTTCTTGAAGTTTTTGCAGAATTTTCTTCCCGCAGAGAAGAAAAATCACGGTAGTTTTAAAGAATTGCTGTTGAGTAGTTTTCCGTTTAAAAAATAAAGTATGACAGGAAGTCGCAAACCGAGTTATGCGATTGCCGACTTACACCGTCGAACTCTCCTTTTCGCACTAGTTGAAGTTGACTAGAGCCTCATTCCGGAGTTTTCAGATAGGAATCCAACGAGGAAATTCTTATGAGGGAATTTTGTTTTCCATGCGCCCTTGGGGTCGAAGCGGGTTGTCAGATGCATCGGCGGAGGTTGGCAACGAGAGGCGGTGCTCCAATTTCGCCGGGTTCGTCTCTCTTTCGCGCCTTTCACTGCTCGACGGCGAGCCTCGCATCGCCTGATGCGCCATGTGCGCGCCCGATCCACGCCGCGCGGTAACGTGCTCGCGACGTCGGCACGCGCCGGAAGGAGCACAACGGTGCATCACTTATCCCCCGAGCCCCGTTGCGTTGCCCGCGGGAAAAGCGCTTCGACGCACAGTGGAACTGGAGTCCCTTTATACTGAGAGTAAAGACAATGCAAATCTATTTCTGATTGGCTCCCGTAGTTTAGGTCTCCAGTGTCACAAACTAGAGTCCCTTAATACACGAAGAAAAAAACTTTGTGCGTGATACCCGAAGTTTAGGTCATATGGATCTCTGAAGTTTTCGGATTGAGCATCGGAACACTTTAGATCTAGCTGTCGAGGTTCGGATCACACGTCTGAAACTTCAGTTCCTACTTCTGAAGTACCTCGGTTCTCACATCTGAAGTACTTCAGATGTAAGAACTGAAGTTTCAGATCTGTGATCCGAACCTCGACAGCTAATTCTAAAGTATTCAGATGCTCTATCTGAAAACTTCAGAGATCCATATGACCTAAACTTCGGATCCCACGCACGAGGTTTTTTCTCCGTGTAACTAGAGTCCCTTTATACTGAAAGTAAAGACAATGTGAATCCATTTCTGATTGGTTCCCTTATTTTAGGCTTTCACAGTGTCGCAAACGGGAATAAAGATTATATTTTCGCCGATTGCAAAGATTATAAACTAAAATGGACCGGGAAATTGGGGATACGGCAAGGAACAATTGGAATGAGAGAGGGAACGGAGATAGGAATTCGAGAATGGGTTGATCAAAGATTACAAAAAACGTTCAATTTCTGTGATCTTTATTCCCGTTTGTGACATCCATAACCAGCGTTGTCTCAACTATCTTTATAAAGAGACTTTAAGTGGAACGAACCATTGTCAGAAGTCGGACAAGGCATTTTTTCCTAAAACGCGGCACATTTCCTAGTTTTATTTCGTCGCATGATAAACTTTAAAGAGCGATTTTTATAAAGGAGGAAAGCAATGGAAACATGTTCAAACTTGCAAGTTTTGTGTAAAAGAGGATGTAGGCTTTTAGAGTATTCTTATCTCGTCCGACCTCTTCCTTTAAGTGGCCCTTGTGCGGCGTCGGGCAGTTCGCGAGCCCGGCCGAGTTCAAAAGTAGCAAGCGAATCCGCTGCACTCGACTTACTTGTCGATCGCTAAAGTGGACTGCATTTTGCAATTTGGAACTATAAATTCTGGCTCATCTGAAAAAAACACTTATGTGCATAGGGAAATTAATGGCACATACGTTGCTTTTAAACCGGGCCAGAATTTACAGTTCCAAATTGCAAAATGCAGTCCGAGTGGAAAACCACGAATTTCCATTGCGGTGTTTCAAAATGTCCACTCCTATTTTATTTTTCGAAGAGATACAAGTCGACTCTAAGACTTACAATTTTATCAGAATATTCTGCTGCATGACTGAGAAAGAAATCAAGAACATTTTGAAGAAGTTATGACTAATTTTCCTGTTAAAAAATATGGTACGTCACGAAGTCTGAAACGTTGTAAATGGTGATACGTGCGGTTTCGCATTAGCTACCGTTGCACTGGCATGGTACCTACCGAAAAGTGCAGTCAGTGTAAAATGAAGTTTTGAGAAAATAACGCTGTAGTATCTGAGAGGAAAACTGTATCGAACGAATCTTTTGTTCTTCGTAAAATGGAACAAATATATTCGCGAGGTATATAATCGCGTTTTGATGATTTCAAATTATAGAGCAGCTAAAAATCTGATCAAATACCCGTAGGATGAGTCCAAACGCCAAGTTTCCACGATCAGTATTAAGAACAAACATAAATGTGGTTTAATAATTTTAACTTCCACCGCTGCGCCGACCGCACTGTTTAACGCAATGCGAGAAGTATTCATGAAGTCTTGTAGGCGCCATGCGTTTCAAGCCGACTGCTGCTGACCGCAGAGTGTTTGATGCAATATGTGAAGTATTCATGCAGTCTTGTAGGCGCTATATGCGTTTCATGCCGACCGTCGCCGCGCCGAGGGCTTCTCCTTTTCATCTCAGTCCTCGTCATCATTGCTCTCTGCGCCGTTCCGCTCAAAGTCTAATTGCGTGTTTAGTTTCTCTCTTAACTCGACTAATTAAAGGTGTTGTCTTTTGTATCATCGAAAGACGACAACATAAGAAATTACTATTCTTCTACTCTCAGGAAATGAGAGCTTTTGTCGCCTTTTCTCGTTTGTAATTTATTACCTGAATCCGATTTTTTCCTCTTTTTTTCTTGATACCTACATTCAAAATGATCGCAAAATTTGCCGCCATGGGCCGCGCCCCATGTGGCCACTCCCTTAATACGGCCCTGTCGCGTGGGCTGTCAATTATCTTCCAAAAGACTTTTAAAGATAGTTCGGATGATTGAAAATTGACAGATATTGCCTCCGTTTGCATAAAAGGGCCTTTTGTATGTCATGTAGGCAAGACAACCGTATATCTTATCATAACGTCCTCAACCAATACCTGATACCTAGGATTAGACATCGGGAGGAAAGGGTACCATTTTGCACAAGCTACTACAGTACGTACAGCTCTCTCGCGAGATTAATTGCCACTGTTCTGAGGAAATTGACGTTAATTTCACTTACTACTCTCCAACAGTCCCTCATAATCTGCAAAAAAATGCGATTTTTGATGTTTTAGTGGAATTTTGAAGAGAACTCAACTTCAAAACTTTGATTGTCACTAGGTACAATCTTCGGAAACATAGCACAATAGCAATCTTGAGCTCGGCGACACAAATTACTACAGCATTGTTACATTGCAGGTATATTTTGCGTTGTGCCGCAAATCACGAATTTCCTACGAAAACTCATTTTAAAAAGCGGTGAAATCAATATTAAAGAGCGGTTCTTTAAATTGTACACAGAATTAACTTTCTTGACTGAGAATGGTGCACAATGCGCACATGCAGACATTTGCAGAAGCCATACGGCGATGGTTGCTTACGATGGTGGCAATATGCACTTACCTCCCAGATAAATGCACGGTTTTGAAATTTTGTCGACTGCTGTGACAAAAAGACCATGCGAGGGTTTGAAAAATTAAAATAATTTCAAAATCGCGATTCCAACAGTACATCATTCTCGTCCTCTTCCTTCCAAAGGAAGAAAATAGTAGTAACTTTTCTGCTCAGGCGTTTAAATCCCTTCCCTTCCATCCCATATCAATTAGATAGAGAGAGAGGGGAGGGGAGAGGGAGAGAAGAGTAAAAGCTTGAGGAAAACAGATGAGTAGACAGAAAATAAAAATAAAATAGACAAATATAAGAATGGGCGAAAATTGAAAGTCGATATTATTTAAAGAGTTAAAGTTAAGTTTTATGAGTGAATTGGATTTTTTCGAGATGGATTTTTTCTCGGATATGAAGAATTAAATTTAAGATATTAACAGGCTCTTAGAATAGTGCTGGGTCGACACTATTCAACCACTCTGTCACTTACGGTTCGGGACTTATTTATAGTGTTGATTTTTCTTGCCTTAGATATAAATGAATAACGCAGAAAAATAAGTAGACAGATCAAATAATTATGTTTCTTTATGTTTCGGAAATCGCACAATTTCCAACTTCTTTAATATAGGACAAATCTAGTGGTCCTTTCCAAAGAACTACTAGACAGGAATCGCCTTTTGTGCCCTCTTGCCTTTTCGGGATCTCTCGGCATTGCACATGGTTGGGAAAAAAAAGAAATCAAACACACGAGTCGTCATTGTTGAATACGTAAGCACGAAATAAGTATAATCGGAAAAATAACAGTTTTCAGAGGCTAAGCGAAAGTGTTTATGAATAAGTTCGATCGGTACGTTATACAAGCCGCACATTTTGTTGCCAAGTCTCCAAAATAATCACGGCTCTTCCCGCAAGCCGTGCGAAAACCGATGATTTTTCCTGACAGTTTGACAGCGTCGCAGCGGATCCCGGCGCTTGGCGCAAGAGTGTTTTGAACTGTGCTCATTAACCGTGGACCAGTTTTTCCGCACTGGGAGTGCGATCGATATCGCTGAGTGGTGCAACCAGTTCAAAGCCCGCGCTCAAATTTGACTTCGATTGCCCTATATACCGTTAGCGCCTCGAATTTATATAAGTGCAATGAGTGTAACATTTGACTCCCCTTTCAGCTTGGGCTCCTGGTATTATTGATGCAATCGACGAGTTCAGCTCCAAAAAATTGCGAGAGGGGGGTGGGCGGACGTTTTCATAAATTTTGGTCCCCTGCTATCGGAAAAATTGGGGAAGAAACTATGGTTTTCCCAAAAAAATTTAGGAGAACCGTAACATCTGCTGCGGATATATTTGTGAAAAGAAAACTTCAAAGAGGAAAAAACCCTTGCTTTTAGCCAAAGAGGACGCTCCTGTAATCTGGCTGTTGACCCCGGAACGCCTTGTATGTGTCGCACTGTCGCAGGCAATCAGCAATCGCTGGCAATTTGCAAGCTCCGTACTTGTCAATTCGTCAAATTGCAATTACAATGACATCGATATAGTAAAGGTTTCTTTAGCGGTGAAATTCAAGGCACGACTTCAGCTTGAAACGCCTTCAAATCCAGCGATACTCTCCGCTTTGCCAAGGAGATAGTTTAGTTGCTTAACCAAACCAAATCCAACGCAGATTATTGATTACATTTCACGAACCACCAGCTAGCACGAGTGTGCTAGCTGGTGCCATGCATTCAAGAAGGAGAGGATAACGTATGTTTATATTCAAAGCATAATAATCACTACTTTCTATCTCGTTGTTACTTTTTTCACTTTAATTTTTTTTAATTTGGTTATTCAACTCGAATAGAATGCAATTTGCCGGCGATTGCTCATTGTCTGAGACATCTGCACGTCAGTGGCTAAGGCTGGAAGATCTTCCAATACATTTGGACACAGCGGTGTAACAAATTGCAATGATGGACAATAATGCTGGATTATCACTGGACGAGATAAGCAATTAAGTTAGACGATACATGTTGTCTCACCAAAATTGCACATAGAATGCGTAGGAAATTCATTAAAAACATAATCTAGTTCATTTAAACAGTGTATCATGTTGAAGGGGGATTAAAGGGGTCTCGGATCTTCCACAATGAAATACTTTCTTCTGCTTTCCCTTGGACCACCTGAGATTCCCTTGAACTTAAAAATTCGATATTTTTATGATATGTTCAGCGCTAGAAATATAAAGGTGGAGTATAAATTGATGAGTTTCAGTCTGAAACCATCGCCAAAATCCAGCAAAAAGGTGTTTTGCCGAACATTTTGGGAGCCGTAGGTATAGAACCGAACAGCAGCGTAATTGTTGAAATTTATGTCAGCACGACAATAAGACATCGAAAATCGATTTATTACTCGGCGCAGATAGAGCTATGTCTTGTCTTATCTTTTCGACATAGGCAGTTAAAGTTTTAAAAATCAGGCCGCAGGGTCACCTCCGAAAAAACTTATTACTTAGGGGAGATATAAAGTCTTCTTTTGACCCATAAAACTTGAGCTTACAGTGTGGCAGTTTAATCTTGAAATAACTTGTACATATAGTTGCAAAAAAGCGAAAATCCGGCGCGTAAGCCATAATTTATGAAAACTCGAGCATGAAATAAGCCTAATCGGAAAAACAACTGTTTTCAGGGGCTAAGCGAAAGTGTTTATGAATGAGTTCAATCGGTGTGTTATACAAGTTGCAGATTCGGTTGCCAAGTTTACAAAAAAAACACAGCACTTCCCGCAAGCGGTGCGTGAAAACAGTGACTTTTCCTAGCCGTTTGACATTGTCTCAGCGGATCCCAGCGCCTGGCGCAAGAGTGTTTTGAACCGTGCTCATTAACCGTGGACCAGTTTTTCCGCACTGGGAGTGGGGTCGGTGTCGCTGCGTGGTGCAACCGGTTCAAAGCCCGTTCAACTTTGACTCCAATTGCCCTGTACCGTTAGTGCCTCGTATTTATATAAGTCGGTGGCGCGGCGAGCTTTGCGATAAAGTGATTGATCTGCCATTTAAACTTAGGGAAAAGAATCGACTTACAGGGTGTTTGCAATGGACAGCTTCATAATCGATTCTTTACAATAAATTCAAATGGGTAAATATTGATAATCGATCTCTCACGCCTCGCCACTGATATAAGTGCAATCGATCTCTATTCTCCCCCGGGGCTCAACCGGTTTGCACCGGCTTCGCATGGACAAAAAATATGACAGGAAAAAGTTCTTCGAGGGAAGGTAACATATTCTACAGCCTGTAGATTAACAAATGGAATGATTTTGGAACTATTTCTGGCTCACTGTGGCTTATCTACACACTGTAAATTGTACCGTGGTTATGACTACTATGAGTTAACTTTTTTCGGTCAAATTAATCAAGAGAACTTGATATCGATCAACGGAACTTATGGTTAAATTAACCAAAACCGTAAATTGCTCTCAGACGTCTGAGGATGGAAAAAGAGTCCTGCTGTAATAATGTACTCTTATTGCTGCTCTTCATGACACTTTAATGAAACGACTTGGAGCGGCAAGTGCATTCGCCTCTTACTAATGTAATCCGGGTGCAGTTCTGGCGCTTCACGCCTGATTTTTAAACAGTTTGCAATTTTTTTAACCCAAAGAGTTAACCAATGTAAACCAAGGATTTGGTCGATGTATCCAAAAAAAAAATCTAACTAAAAATAATAATCGCGCGTTCAACTTACTCTGTGTTCTACTTCCCGTATAAGCTAAAAAATACTTCCTCTATCCTAGGGGAGCGAGAAAGTAAAAATCGGATACTTTTTCTTACCGTGTGTGTATAAAAATATCTATCTGCAAAGGAAAACTAATGGCACATAAAAATGGCAAATCTGCAGAAGTGCATTTCATCGGTTTGCGGCGTTGCAGACTTCCAGTCTTATATACTTCATTTTCTACACACTGGAAAAAAACCGCTTGGATATAGAGTCCAGACTCTGAAAAGCATCGACAAGAAAAATGTACGCTCGATTCAATCGGACTTTTGCTTCAATCAAAATGAAATCCGTTTAGAATAAGAGGCTTTGCTCTCGATTCAAGCAAAAACCCGGTTGAATCAAGCGTACATTTCTCTTGTCGATGCTTAAAAGAGTTTGGACTCTAGATTCAAGCGGTTTTTTTCCAGTGCATGAAGAACTACTTAGCGTCATTTTAAGAAGACTTCCGTGATTTTTCTTGTTATTTGAAGACAATTTTGTGAAATTTCAAGTCATGGTATTGGTTCAGTCTCCTTTTAAAACATCAAATTGGACCGAATATTTTGAAACATCGCAACCAAAGTACGCGTTTCTGCAGTTTCACCGTTCATTAAGTTGTTTCTAAAATAAGTCAGAAATAGTGGCGCCATATGAAGAGGGAAAATTGTGTTATTTTCCATATAATTCTCAATGATCGTCGAAAAGACTATTTAAAACCAGGGAAGGGATTAAAAATCATAGGAATTTTGCTTTAAAAATGGGGATATATTTATTCATTTCAAATTAGACAAGTTGGTTTTTGCAATCGCTAGCGATAGCAATATTCGTTATGGGAACTTTTGCTTCTGGGATATGAAAATTTTAAGGTACAGTTCGTTTGTAGTATCTTCAGAATTGAAGGGGCTATGTAATTTTGTGTCGACATCTCTTTTTTAACATTTTTAATTTTTTTTCTTTGCATACAAGAAAGCTGTTATTTACCAATTATTTATTTTCGTTGGATTATGTATGGTTTTCGGAAGTTAACGCATTTAACTTTCAGTTTCGTTTTTTCGGCGTAAAGTATGATATTTTTACTCTACGCATATGCCCGAATACGCATCATAAGTGACCTATGTGCTTCCTAAGTTGCCATTTTTTTCATTCAAATAGATGTAACTGAAATGTTAGATGTGTACTACCTATACTACTTTCATGTCATTGCTTTATTCATTTATTTATTTATTTACTTTTTGCGTAGGTATAAATTGTTATTTTTTGCTGAATTTTGGAGAAAATATTGCTTTAAGAACGTGGAATGTAAATTAATTTTATTGAAAAAAGAAAATACCATCATTAATTTGGGCGAACAGAGAAAATATGAACTTTTGCTACTTCAGCAAGTCAAATCGCGGAAGGAGATCCATGGATTGTCTTTTTCCGTCACCCGATGGGATAATGTCCCAGTCAAATGCGTTTTTGAGGAAATGATCGATCCCCATCATCGCTTCATCTCCACACACCTATTCATGTGCAAATGATGGCACGCTTCGGCAACAAGGTTCTGTGACGAAATCATTTATGCCTACAGAAGTCCAGAGTCTCCAAAATGTATACATCTTAGTGATTAAATGTCCAATCACTGAGAAAACTGGCGCGCGGAGCGAGCCGAATGTCACTCGCGTAGCGATTGATCGAGGGTCCAGGGGGCGCAGCCCCTTGGCTGGCCGTGACGGACGCGCGAAGCGCGCCCAGAACGGCTAGTAAATTGTGAAATATAGAGAATCTGACACAAAATCTTGACTTGTTGAACTATGTCCTTAATTGCATGCTACACCGAAGTACCAAATCAAATGGATCTTTTTAGCAATTTGCTTTTTAGTGTATTTTCCGAAGACAATACACTATTGTTTACCATCCGATTTACGGTCTCGAAACATTTTTGTATTATAGTGCACGAATTCATCTTTTCTATTCTGATAATTAGCTCCCTAAGTCTTTTTATTGTCTACTTCGTGCGAAAGGTGAAGTAAATACCTCCTAGACTAAACAGCCATGTATGGTTAGGTACTATATGAGTGAAAATTTTGGCAAATAAAGTTGATATGAATATAAAAGCTGTGTCAATCAGGGTAAAAAAATGCGCTTAAAGACGTCATCGAGATGGGGCAACCCTCTCCACCCTTGTCTCGGAGCTCTCAGACGCATAATTTCCGGGTTCCAAATGGATCAAGATCGGCGGGCCTGAGGCAAATTATGTAACAAGAACGCCTCAGACATCCCATTACCATTGATTTGGGCGAACATGAATGCAGGAATAATACGATCGGATCTTAATGAGCACTGATCAAGATTCGACGATTACTTAACAGCACGAAACGCACCCCTCCTCCGTTACCACCAAGGGCTTTCTTACTCGGGGTTGAAAATTTGACGGAAATTCGCCGAGTTTCCCCAAGAGAACTAGGGAAAGAGGATTATTTTCACACGAAATTCGGCATGTGCAAGCAATCCTGCGAGGCGGGCTTTCACTTTCGCACATAGCAGCTCATTCGTTAAAATTCACGTAATAGGACAACGCCTATTTCCATGATTTTCTTCATTATACCCGCGGAATTATCATCCGATGAACTATTTACATTTTTATTACGCCCTCGATACGGTAATAAGTGCCCCGCTGTCGGCGGCATTACCTTTGAGTAGTTCACGGAACATTGAGACCTGTACCCGCGAATGTATGAAGTTCCAGAAAAGTCTTGGAAAAGCGATTTGACGAATTTGACTACATCACGAAAAAAAACTGAATTGTAAGCAGGGTATCAACTAAAAGAGGCTGGCCAAAAATCAGTACTTTTACAGTGCTTTTTTTATACATTTCCAAGGAATTTAGTAGGTACCTCCTCAAAAGAAAAATTCAGTGCTTTTCTTACCTACGCTTCTTCTTTCCCACCGGCCTTTGGTTCCGTTTCGCAGAAAAACGTCCATATAGTATCTCTTAATTTTGACTTTGGTAAATTTATCAAACCTTAGATCCCAAAATCTTCCGCAAAAGTTCCCTTATACCCCCCCCCCCAAAAAAAAAAAAATAATCGGCAGCCCCCGCCAAAATTAATGTCGCCACCCGCTACTTCACCTGCCCACCACCTCTCTTCCATCTTGCCCTGCTATGAATAGCTCTATCATAGAATAAAGAAATGATGCGAACAAGTTCAGAATTGCGGATCGGTCCTATCCAATCGCATGAATTTATTTTAATCTCGTGAAGATAACGCAATATTATGCATGCGCATGCGTTAAGAAAATGGATAGAGCAGTGCTCACTTTCATGTGTTAACTTTTTTCCTCGTGCCACTTTCCTTTGCTGGGGTCAATCTTTTTCCTCCGGGTGAAAAGGTCGCGATATCACATGTCTGATGGCAGTGGCGTGGCGTAAGTGGTCAATTATCGGCATTAACCCATTTGAAGCTGTGATAAAGAATCGATTATTAAGGTGTTCGTTGCGAACACCATGTTTATTGAGCCTATTCAAAAGATTTGATAGGTTTCTGTTGGAGGAAGAACAACCTTTCATGCAAATTTCAGGATCTGAAGAATTTAAGCTGCATGTTAAGTTCAAGTAACTGGCTCTTTTCACTTCCACAAATGATTCATCGGGACAAGTTTGTCTGTTAAGTTTAGAAACAGATCAAGAGCTCAAGCTTTCAGTTATTGAACTTACATTAAAAGATGCTGCAGCCTTCAATTCACTGGCGACATACTTAATACTGTTATCAAAGATAGAGCACTCGTCTTCACTTTCTTCTTCCGTGCACAGAGTAACCGCTATATAGTCTGATGTACAGTGTACAATCAGGGCCGGATTTACCTACTTGCCGCCCATGGGCCGCCTATATTTTGCCGCCCCTTCTCATTCGTTTTGAAACATCGATACAAACCATCAAGTGAACGCGCCGGAGGAGGAGGAGTGCATAAGACGCGTTTACTCGTGTTGGGCACATTTTTTGTGAAAACCCTGTCAACACTAGCAAAAGTTCAGGGAACTTTGCGCAAAAATTAAGTTCCGTAAACCTTTCTCTGTAGGGACGAAGCCTTGCATTTATAAGGAAAGATCGAAAAAATTATGAAAGAATAAACATGAATGTGGTTTAATGATTTTAATTTCCGGCACCGCGCCAACTGCACTGTATTTGGCGCAATGCGTGAAGTATCCCTACAGCCTTGTAGGCGTTATGCGTTTCATGCCGACCGCTGCTGACCGCACTGTTTTTGACGCAATGCGTGAAGTATTCATGCAGTCTTGCAGGCACTATGAGTTTCACGCCAACCGCTGCACAGTGGATCGAGTCAATGGGAGAGGTCGGACATAGTTTTATTGACTCAAACTGTAAAAGATATCTATTTCGTGAAAGTTTAAAGTTTGAGGGATGTTTTCAAGAGTACATCTTCGAAATAAGTAATGGGACTAATTTTAAGATTTCCACGTTTTGTAATAATGGAGTTGCGAGCTTTTAAACTTTCCGAATTTTGTCCGACTTTCCCCCATTGATTGGATCCACTGTGCGCTGCTGACCGCACTCCGTTTAACGCAATGCGTGAAGAATTCATGGAGTCTTGTAGGCGCTAATATGTGTTCCATGCTGACTGGCGCGCCGATGGCTTCTCCTTTCCATCTTAAGTCCTCGTCATCATTTCTCTCTGCGCCGCGTCGCTCCAGGCCAAATTGCGTGTTTGGTTTCTCTTTCAACTAGACTAATGAAAGGCGCTGTCTCTTGTATCACCGAAAGACGAACAAATTAGAAATTACTATTCTTTAACTCTCAGGAAATGAGAGATTTTTTCGCCTTATCTCGTTGTAGTTTTTTTCTGAATCGAATTTTTTCTTGATACCTACATTTGAAAAAATTACAACATTTGCCGCCCCCTAAATTTGCCGCCATGGACCGCGGCCCATGTGGCCACACCCTGAATTTTTACAATATTAATACGTGGTTTTAACAAGACTTTTTGGAATTAAGGAGGGCAAATTCCCTGAGATAGTCTATGAAACGTCATCCTTTGCCCCTCAGGGAGTGCGGGGGACAGGGGCCAACTGGCGAAATTCATAAACTGGGGTGGGTAAAAGAAACGCTCGATACTCTGTAAATTCGTCTTCGATTTAAAAAAAACTCAAAGAAAAACTTGTTCCCCCGAGAAAATGTTTTTGGGATGAGCTTTTTATGCAATGCGATCAATGAAGGTTTTTTTTCAACTCTTTATAAAGAAAAAACTAAATTTGCCGTCAATGACAAAGCAATACCTCTTCAAATTAAAAAAAAAGAAGAAATATACTTTCTTCAAGTTTTTTCAAAAGTAGAAAAAATATCCTTCAAATGAAAACAACATTTTCGGGAGCCGACAAATTTCTTTCAATCGAAAGTACTTCTTTTTAGACTAAAAGTTTTTTTCTTTTCGATTTTCCAGCTAAATGAGCACATCGATTCCATTTTGAAAAAAGGAACCAGAGGCGTTGCAATGATGCTAAGATTGTGCATTTTCATCCTTTGCAATATAATTACTGAAATCCTGGAAAAATATGAAATTTACACGGTAATTTTTGTCTTTAATTCACAGTTTTTGGTGAGTGAGATAGAAACTGTAAATGGATAATCAGATTTTTCTCCCAAGACAAAAGAAGTTGCACAATCTTTGCAACATGCCAATGATCCTGGTTCCTTTTTGCAAAATGCAATTCACATGATAAACTCAACGATTTACTGCACCCCTAAAAAATCCACCATCAAACAGATACTTTCGAACCTGTCCTGCGGAATGTTCCTCAACCTCTGATTACGACCATTCAAGCCAATAATGAATGCATTGACGGAAAATTTCACCCGTCTGTCGAATTTTGTGCAATCCTATCGCGGCGTTGGCCTCGCGGTCGTCCATGTGCTGATCTCCTCGGTCCCGCTGAGAAATGCAAAAGCGAAGCGGAGCTGGGGGCAGCGATTGAGTATTAATGAACGGCGGGTCAAAGAAATCAACAGTTGACGTTTTGTTTATCGACCCGCTGTTATACAACTCGGAAATTAAAAACTTAGGCGATCGACATTTGACGGTCTCCGGTCGCACACGGTTGTTGCCTCTGGTAGTGCAATCAACCGAAGTATGTCCTCGACGGTTCAAGAGGCGGACCGAGGTGTGCTGCAAAAACCCCGGTTGAAAATGGAGAGAAATCGGTGGGTTATGTCTCAATCGCACGCTGAATGTGGGAGCTGAGAGTGGCTTGAATGTGGAAGTCATCAGCCCGATGCTTGAATGGAGATGTTGCATGTGTGAGGAATTCGCGATTTGACGACTGATTTTTATGTAGAAGTTCGCGAGAAACACGACGGTGCCGCTGGTTTTCTCTGAAATTAACTCCCAAGCTCAAAAAAGGCTCTAAAATTGAGGGCGTATTGGAGAGGACATCCCACGCTATCCTGAGAGTCCACCTCTACATCAAGACAAACTCTCTATGCAAAGATAGGGAGCAAATACATTGACAGGGCTGTAACTTTTTTTTGGGGACTCCACAACTGAAAACACGGCAACCCTGCTGACTGAAACATCTTCATTGTGCGCGTGTCACGCAAAATTCAGCAACGATTCTCAGCGACCATCGGATAATGTCGGATTTTTCTGAACTATTTGAATAGATTTGATACAGGATGAAAATAACTCGAATTTGCAAAATTTCAGCTGTTGAGCGATGACTGTTGACTTCCATATTCAGCTGCCAAATTCAGCGTGTGATTCCGGCATCATGAATGGACCGCGTAAAGCAAGAAGGAGCCAAGCCATATCAGTTATTTACATACATATCAAGCCGCTACCTCAGCGCACTAGAGCGCTCTGCGACTCCAAATCGCAATCGGAATCGATCCTCCCACAAATCATCGGGCAGATTACACCGTCTGATCTCCCCCTCCACTCCCTCTCGCCAACCTTTTACTGGACGTCCACGCCGCCTTCTTCCGGGAGGAACCCAATCAAATACCTTTCTGGGCAACCTACTATCTGCCATTCTCCGCACATGTCCATACCAAACCAGCTGCCTGGTTCACATCAGTTATTTACTAAGTTCAATTGGGCAATTTAATTTTTTTCATGAAAACGGTTGTGCGGATTTTTGTGCACATTTCAGTGAATTTTCTCCATATTACGGAGCAAACCTAAATTTTTTTAAAGAATCCGTTCAAACGTTCTCTTGGAAAAATTTAAATCGCCCATTCAAATTTGGCAATAGCTGATGTGGCTTGGTTCCTTTCTGCTTAACACGGTCCAAATTAGGATGATGTAAGGTAAAAGGTACCTTGAAACGAGAAACTAAAAAAAGGAGAAAACTATTTATACTATCATGTTACCAAAGAGGGCAGTAATGACCATCTTTTCAAAATTGGCTTTCTTCGAAATTCGACTGATCTAATTTACATGCGAACTGAACGATTCTGCTAAAACAGTGGAATTCATCCTGGGTATTTATAAAAAAAAACGAGAGTTTAATATGCATGAGAAAGCAATAAGTGCGAATGCACTAAAATTGACGTTGTTTTATGGCCTGGTTACGCGCTCAAACTTCCGTCAAATTCCGATCAAAAAGATGACCAAGATGGCTGTCGAGAGTTACCTAGATCGATAAGTAAAATTAATTAAAACTGTGTGTTGATGAGCTTGAAATAAGCACGGTTGTGTAGGAATCAGATGAAGGATGAGCTCCACAGCTCCATCATCTACCATCAAATTTTTGCAGGCCGCAGAAATTTGATGGTAGATGGTGCGCACCAGTCACCATTTGATCGGAAATTGATGGAAATTTGAGCGTGTAACCATAGCATTAGGCCAGATGGCGGTAAGTTCATGTCATTTCGCGAGACAGGAGTACTTCCTGCTGGCTAGTGCGATCTGCATTGCCACAATTTTCTGTTAATTTGGTCCATGCATGAGCATAGTCCCCTAGCACAAAGCGACAGTTGGATCCTGATGCATCACACGTAAGAGTGTGACAAACTGAGATAGGTATGAAACAAATGATACGACTGAAAATTACGAAAGCTCTTAATCAAGAGAATTTCGGATGACACGCTCATAGCTGATAAAATTGCGGGACAAAGTATAAGACGAAAACTTACAGAGACAGGTACACCAAGAGGTTGACACAAGAGATGTTGAATTGCACAGATGGGAATATTTTACAAAGAAACCAAACTTAAAAGAACACATTTGCCACAGTTCGTGATAGAAATTAAAACTTCAAATGACTTGGAATGATTCAATAACTAATGATTACTTCTCTACTTTCACCATAGGATCATAAAGCAAAGCAACAATGCACATGCACCTCGCATTATAACCTCAAATCACTCACGGGTGCAAAAAAATGTAAACAAAAAAAAGACGTGTTCCTATTGGTTCCCGCCAAAAGACAGTGCCGCGCCGCGCTAAACTTATGAATTGACGCGCCAATTTTCAAATATGCGGATGATGCTCCAGCGGTGCGCATGAGGTATCTCCAGAACAGCCAGGCAGTCCTTGTAGCGGACGGTATGCATATTTGTGCATTGAAACTCTACTTGTTGGCCTGTATGATGGAGGGGCTTGGAGGACAAGGTGCATGAGTACAGCTTTTGAAAAAATTGAGTTACTGATGATTTCAAGTGAAACTATTCTCAGGGTATATTCTGTAAAAAATTGGCTCCCAAATTGTAATTTTTAAGCATCAAAAAGTCAGTTGGAGCCTTCTTCCCGCTATATGAAACCATGTAATTTCGAAACTTCAAACACGAATTTCTCGAAGTAGCAAAAACTGTACTTATGCACCTTGTCCTCCAAACCCCTCAATGGTCATATATGGTCTTATAATATTTTTGGTCAATTATACCGCAAGGGTGATTTTGTCTTTTTTTTATAACTATTTAATTATTATTTGGGGTTCCATCATTATATTGAATTAAAAAGATTTATACTTGTTATAGCCGATGACCGAAATCAGCTATTGTTGGCAACGGCCAGCCAAAGTTGACAATGGCCAAAATGACCGGTCATTGTCAACATTGACTGGGCAATGTCCAACATCGGCTGATTTCGGTCATTGGCTGTAACATAATTACAATTTATGTATTGCCGTTGAATGAAAGTAGCAGATGACGACGGACTCTGCCTGAGATTTTTTTTTATTTTAGATGAGATTAAAGATTATTCACCCCGCCTCAATTGCTATAAACTCAATTTCTCCCCTTCATTCCCCTCCTCGTCAGCCGAGATCAGGAAAGCGGGGCAAGACACGTGCACATAACTATCGTTGCCTCTGCTAATTTCATTTGCGGATCTTCAAATCAAGTGGGATCCTCGTTAGTATACTCTTCAACGACCACGCTCGCTTAAATAATTCATGAGGAAGAGGTTAAAAATGTTAAAGTGAAACTAAATATTAATAGCGAGCGAGAGTAGTGAGTGTCAAAAACCTATCGAGTCGACCAGATGAACGAACGGAAGAGAAGGGAAAAGCTTACACCGTTGGCATCATTCATTTTTAATAACCTCAAAGCTCTTATAATTTTAATTGTTTTTAAGCAGGTGTTTACTTTTTAAGGAGGAGGGGGAGAAATCTTCCTGCAGTACTTTTCGGGTCTTGATTTAGGCAATTGAAAAACCCTTCGTAAAATCACAGATGAATATGCCGAAATCGTATTTATATTTCTATTTCCAATGCAGATAGAAGATCAACTCCCGCTTCCATTTCTTCCAAATTTTTCTTGTGCAGTTTTATTGTTAGGCAAAATTATTCTACGAATTTGGGTGTCTCCTTGGGAATTTTAAAACTTCCAAGTGCGAAAAAAAAAAAAAAAAAAAAACTCCCGCTTCCAACAATAATGCACCGGCGGGTTTTTCAAACCTATGATGTCCCTTCACAGGGCGAATAGGCCCTGAATCTTAAGCCACGGGCAAACAGAACTTACAATCAGGGAACTTTTTTCGTAATATTTTTTTTTTTTTTTTTTTTTTTTTTTTTTTTTTTTTTTTTTTTTTTTTTTTGTAGTTCTACCGGGAGAAAAAGTGGCGAATCTTATCGAAGATATGACAATTTAAGCATCTTACTTCACCGGCTGTGTTATAACAAAGTCGGGGGTTTCGATTTCCACCTGTTTCGCACTACCACTCCCAACATGGGGTGGGTTTCGGCCAGGTGGTCATCTAGATGGTTAAACTATCATATGTTGGTTTAGGCTCTGACGTTAAGAAATACTCTGATCAGGAGTTGGCAAAGGGTGATCGGGGGCCGAAGGGCGAGCCGACCAACTAAACCAAACTCACGGCTGCATGTCTGCCCGGATAGTGCCGGAATCATCCCTTTTTCGTAATATTGCATCAACTTATTCTCCGATTCTTTTCCTACATCCTCTCTCTCAATCGTCCTCTTTCCTGTTGGGTCCCTGTTGCTTCAGTCCATTCCAGTTTAAATTATTTGAAACCGACGAAAATGTAATCTTTTTGCCCATTTGTTACACCCTAGGAGCCCAGAATACAGGAACCAATCAGGAATAGATTCCATATGTCTTAACTCTCACGATAAAGGGACACTAATCAAACCATTAAACGAATCGCTCCCATCAACTTACATCAACACCGCCGTGCTAAAGAAAAACGCCGTATGAGCCTCCAGACGTTGCAAAATTTCTGTCGATAAAGACCGAATTTACTGGGACAAATACGGATATTTTTTCCCAGAATTGTCAAACAATTTTGTGCACAGTTTGATCTAAAATACCTGAAAATTTCAAAGAAAAACATGCATTTTCGTCAAAACTACTTGCTTCATCAAAAAAAATTTGGCAACTCTCGAATGTGCATAAGGCGTTCCTCCTTAGCACGGCAGAATAATCATCAGAAGAAATCATCAGATGGACGAGTAAAACTAGAGTCCCTTTACACTGAGAGTCAAGACAAAACCCCCTCATGGAGTCACAAACGGGAATAAAGATTACAGAGAAAGAACGTTTTTTGTAATCTTTGATCGGTCCATTCTCAAATTCCTTTCTCTATTCCTTCTCTCATTCCGTTTGTTCCTTGCCGAACCCGTAATTACCTGGTCCATTCCAGATTATAATCTTCGCAATCGGTGAAAATGTAATCTTCATTCCCGTTTGTGACACTATGAAGGCCTAAAATACGGGAACCAATCAGAAATGGATTCACATTGTCTTGACTCTCAGTATAAAGGGACTCTAAATAACACTAGTAAAAGTGATTTTACACAGCGAGAAGCTATTAATGCATGGTCGCCGGGACATTTTTTTCCGGACGGAAGCCGGTGACACGGCAACGCCTATGCTAATGATAGCGGGCGGTTCGCGATTTAATCGCCGGGCAACTGATAATCGTGCTGGCTGGTGAATCTTGAGCCGCACGAGACTTCGAAACAGATCTCGTGACTTTTAATGTCGCACTTGACTTTCCACCGAGGCCCTGATGCTTAATTCACGTTTCCATGAAAAAAAGAAGAGCAGCCGGGTGTCAAAAACTCGGAATTTCGACGCCTGACCTGCCAGAAGTACGATCACGCTTGCCAAAATTCTTCCTTTCTCGGAGCCGTCTACAACGGAAAAATGTGAAATATGGCAACGGGGATCGCGTTTGGGGATCATGTCCGAGGCCTCCACTAACGGATCTGTCCGACTTTGACGGATGGGATTTGATATTCTGAAGAGGAGCAGTAATTTCTAATTCACTCATCCAGGATTTATAGATATTAGGAGGCATTTATGTGCGCGGCGCGGCGGGGTGGGGCTGCGCGGGGGCGGAAATTAGTGTGCATGACGTGGATAACGCCTCTAGCGGCGGGTGAAAGAACTGCGGGCCAGGGTCAGCTGATTTAGATTTTCACTGATTTCTCAGCTACTGCATACTCTCTCTCGCTCCGCTGGCAGCTCACGTGGCACCTATAATCAGCATAAGCAGGCTCGGAAAAGGATTTTAAAAAGCTTTCAAATTACTGTTATAATAAGGAGTTCCTTTGTGGAAATGCTCAGCTAGGTACAGAGTATGAGAATGGCCGGTACACTGGGAAAAAAAAGAAAAAAAAAAAAAAAAAAAAAAAAAACACATTGGATCTAGAGTCCAGACTCTTAAAAACATCGACAAGAAAAAATACTCTTGATTCAATCAGATTTAAGCTTAAATCAAGAACCAAGCCTCTTAATTGGAGCGGATTTCCTTTTGATTTAAGCTTAAATGGATCACGTTTAACAGAAAGGAACCAAGCCACATCAGCTATTGCCAAATTTAAGTGGGCAATTTATTTGTTTACGAGAGAACGTTTGTGCGGATTGCTTTGAAAATTTCAAGGAATTTGCTTCGTACTACGGAGAAAATTTACTGAAATTTGCATTAAAATCCGCACAACCGTTTTCATGTAAAATATTAAATTGCCCGGTTAAATTTGGCAATAGCTGATGTGGCTTGGTTCCTTTCTGTTTGACGCGGTCCAAATCTGCTTGAATCAAGAGTCCTTTTTCTTGTCAATGTTTTCATGAGTCTGGACTCTAGATCCAATGTGTTTTTTCCCCAATCAGTGTACATTGAAGATCGTGGAGAGTAGAAATACTTAGGAGTTTGGCTGGAACAAAATGGGAAGTCTGATCGAGCTATGCTATCAGAGATCGTAACTCGCAAGGAAGCGAAGCATTGAACATGCTAAACGAGCGTCGGGATCGAAGAATTTCGAAGGAAAATAAATATATTCGTAAATTTTTTATTTTTGATGTAGGATTTTGTTTACTTTGCTGCACAAAAATTTTCTGTAGAGAGATAGAGATGGCCGAATATTTTTTTTTCCTGCGCGTAAATAAGGCTATAACCTTCTAAAATGAGGGAAATTTACAAATAGTGACGGAAAATCACATTGAACGTAATTAAAAAAAAAAAAAAAAAAAAAAAAAAAAAAAAAAAAAAACTTTACCTGTGCTTTGATAGTTTTGAACGTTTTTTTCCGTGACACTGGAGTCACCAAAACGCTTTCAAAAAGATAAAACTGGTGAAGAAGGATTAATTTTTTTTTTCAAGTGCTGCGCAATTTTCCCCGGTTAGTCACATTTTAGTACTTTTTAAACTTGAAAATCTTTCTTTACCTGTCTTTGGGAGACAGAGACGATGAAAAAGGTTTCTTGAATTTTAGAACGATGAATAGACATAATTGGAGGAGTGCCTATCCTCGGTTTCAAAAATACAAAATTTCCACTACCTAGAATTTAATTTTTGTAAAGGAGGACAGACAAACTTCAGTCCTTACATTTTTTATGGAAATCGCTTCCCTCAGGAAAAAATTACAAAATTCCTGAAGAAATAACATTAGTCAGTCTCCTTCTCTTAACGCTAACTAAAAGGGATTTATTCCCAAAGTCGCAAAATAAAGCGATAATCCCACAATGGAGCTCATTGATCAGCTATGGTGGCTCATTCAGGACTGCTCAAGGAATCGTCTCAATCGTAGTATACCGCTTTTATAGCGCTCTCTGGCGCTCTGCGACTCCTAGCCGCCAAAGTCCCCTATCCTCCCAAAGCCATTTAGGGAGTCCCTTTTCAATCATGGTTCCAGGATAAAAAACAGGAGCGAAGTGCTGGGATGAAAACTGCTTCAAATGATAAAAAAATAAATAAATAAAATTGAAATGTTCGAGTTACTTCAAGAACATGTGCTTACTTACCTAATATGATTTTCTTACTTCGTGGTGAAAAATATGCTTATAGTGAACGATTAAGCATTATTACGACCATTACCGTCACGGATATGACAGAATCTCTCTTTTCATCTAATGCACCTCTTGCTGCGAACTCTTGCTGTTTTTACGTAAGCCTTTCTCGCAATCACCGATGATTTTCGGCGAAAACGAATCTCCCTTCCAAATTCGCCGTTGAAAGTCAATTAGAGCGTCGAGTACCGCTTGTGTACCTACCGAAAAAAGTGGGTTATGCTGATGCGTATGTTTATGGCAGTTTACGAGAGTTCCGCTGCGCAAAAAACACTATGACGTCAGTTTTCGGGAACCGCCGCGCAAAAATTTTGGAAATACCCCTGTGAGTCATTTTATTTTCATTACCTCCGTTCACATTCTCTCTCCCTCTCCCCCCGACCTCTCCACTTTTTAAAGTTGACTAATCGATCGGAAATTTTCTGTATGACAGGAGTCATACATATACCCACAGGAGTCTCCTTGTCCAGCAATTCAGGTAAACATTCACTTACATACGACATGTTTTCCAAACTGTGGTTTACATTTTGAATTGGATCATGCTCTTGAATAAAATCAAAATCAGCCTCGCTAAAGATGATCGTATTGGCTTCATTTTTACACCATGCTGCTGAATGGTAACAGCATGATATTAACCTGGTAAAAATTGGCGATAAGAGCTGCGTTTCAAAATACCATAGGAGTTCTTATAGCTGACTGAAGAAGGCGATAAAAAATCATATAGCTGGCTGTAGAAAGTGGAAAAAATCATAAGGCCGGGCTACACGAAGCGATAAAAAAGTATACAGCCGGGCTATCGTTCCTATCGCCGGGCTTTACACTTTATCGCCTGGCTGTTGCTTTTTCGCCATCGGCTATAAAAGGCTGTAAGAAATTGTGTAGAAATTCGTGTGCTTTGTTAATCCTTAAGTTTGTACGGAATCGCCTTAAATATTTACAAAACGCACATTATATTTTCCTTTACTACATATTTTTTTTTCATCAATTAAAATGAGAATAATCCATACAGGATGTGCAAACATTTCAAAATCATGAGTTGAATAACGCTGACTCTGCCAGATTAAATATTAGAGCCTGACACAAAGCGGAGCGGCGCGGCGGCGCACTGGCGCCTACAAACCTAACAGGGATACCT